>NC_085925.1:1931121-2252975 GCF_035222485.1 Podospora pseudoanserina
TTCTTTCGCCGGTGCCACATCTCCATGCGTAAGGCTGCTGGGTCCGCAAAATATTTCCATTGCAACAACATTTATAGCAAGTCTGGAGCATGCAAGCCGAGGTGCGGATTCTCAGTCTGAAATCTTTCGAGAATGTCAAAGGCCTCTCTTGAAGTTGGCGGATCACTTTGAAGATAGGCATCAGAAAGAAGTCTTGCGTTCCTGGGTTCGTGATGTTGATGATAGACATGGGGTAATTGTCATTGACCGTTGGATTTCCCGTGCAAGATCCAGTTTCGTTATCTCTGGGAGCTTGAGTTCATGACCGGTTTGGAATCTGCTAGCTAAGGTAGCCTCTTGGATTCTGCGGACAAGGTGAACTGTCCCCAGGGCTTGCGTTTGTTTGGAAGGATGACGAATAGCTTGAAATTAGGAGAGTATGATCCCTGTACAGGTGGGCGTGAGGTATCGCGAATTTAGTCGTTTCACCGGTTCCGGCATCTCTTTTCCCAAGCCCAAAGCTCTTCCCAACCAGGTGATGTGACAGCGGCGTCCGCTGCTTGGTTCTCAGTGTTGCCAGTAAAATCATCTCTGCCGACTGGGCATAATATCCTCGGACTATGCACAGCAAATGGCAAAGCAGAAGTTGGCTGGCAGTTCTGGAATCCGGGTCGAGTCGAACTCAATGTCAACTTTGAGTTCTTTGTGTTCCCCCAAGATACCTTAAAAGACAGTTTACAGACCTTAAAAGACAGTTTACCTGCCTTAAAAGATGGTTTGTATACCTTAAAATATAGTCTACAGGCCTTTAGTTAAGGTCAATATACGTCCCAGGATAGCTGATAGGCCTCCTTAATAGTGGAAGTGGCATTGTCTTAAAGTCGAAATACATAACGCTGCAAATGAGAGCAGCTACCTAGCTGGATCAAAGTAAGGTTATAATATCGGACGCAAAGAGCACCATCTGTAATTTTCGACTACAATTGCAACAATTGACCTCCACTTCCACCCTTCCAGCCCCGGAGCCCTGCTTCCTCCGAAATCCCGGAGCGGGACCGGCTGTCGTCCAACCTGACTCCACCCCTCCGGCCATGGCACCGGACACTACGGTTAACCCCTGCCCACTCTCAACCAAGGGTTAGGGTAGATTTTCACCATCGCAACCATCTGATAACATTTTTTTTGGCTTATCACAACCGTTGCGCAGCGAAGTGAGGGGCATCTTTTCACAAAAAGTTTTCAAGGCTCGGTCCTCAAGGTTCCCCCCGCAAATTGAATATCACATCCCTCCGTCCAGTCTGCGCCGCACCAGCAGACAGACTTGTCGCATTCACCTTTTCGCCCCCCCAACCAAACAACCACCCCAAATCAACAGCAACAGCAACAGCAACAGTCGAAATGGGCAAAAAGCGCACCAGAAACCCCGACGACGACGTCGCCATGATCGACGAAATCCCCGCGCAAACCAAGAAGAACAACAACGGCGGTGATAGCTCCGACTCGGACGATGTTTGTCTCCCATCCCCCCTCCCCCCTTTCCCGGCCCATTAACACCCCTCCCCCCTAGGACATGGACATAGTAAACGTGGACTTCGAACTCTTCAACTACGACCCCACAATCGACTTCCACGGCGTAAGAACCCTCCTCCGCCAGCTCCTCGACGCCGACGCCTCCCTCTTCGACCTCTCCTCCCTCTCCGACCTCATCGTCGAGCAAAACACGGTCGGCTCCACCTGCAAGGTCGACGATAAGGCCAACGACGCCTACGCCTTCCTCACCGTCCTCAACATCCAAGAGCACTCCCCCACCAAACCCGTAGTCAGACAACTCGCCGAGTACCTTGCTGATCGCGCCACAAAGTCCCAAGATGAAACCCTGGCCAAGGTCGTGCCCGAAGTGTTGCTTGGAGAGGGGAAACAACAGGTCGGGTTGGTCCTGGCGGAAAGGTTACTCAACATGCCGGCCGAGGTCATCCCGCCAATGTGGAGCTGCATGATTGATGAGATTGAGGCTGCGGTCGAGGACAAGGAGCCGTACGAGTTTACGCATTATCTTGTGCTTTCAAGAACGTACCTCGAGGTGGAGTCAACGTTGAATCAGACAGAGAGGAAAAGCAAGAGGTCAAAGGCGACGGGGGAGCTGCAGTATTTCCATCCCGAGGACGAGGAGATGAGAAAGTTTGCGACGGCGGCGGGAAGCTTTGAGTACACAAAGGAAGGACAGGCCGCGGTGGCGGATAGCAAGCGCGCGTTCCAAGAGATGGGGATCAAGCCGGTGGGCTTCATGATGTTGATCGAGGCGGAGAAGTTCCCCAAGGCTGTCCAGGGGATCACAGAGTATGTGGCCACTGGCGGGATGTCAATGGAGATTTCATAGGGAAAAAAGATGCTTAATATATACTTTTATTTATTGCTCCCTGATCAAAGCCCAAGGAAGTCCAACGCTATGTTCTTGGTGAGTAGTAGTGACAATCATTGCTGTTCGGGTTCGAGTCGCTGCATGAGGTATTCTACCTCGACTTCCTTTGTCAGGGGAATGACAAAGTCTTCGTACATGGACACAACAGCCTCAACGTTGATCTTGACCTGCTCAGCAGCGTCTGGACCTTGGAGCGAGGGATCGGTGCCGTAGGTCTGCGCCTTGAGCTTGAGACGCTCCAACACCTTCTTCTCAACCGCCTTGTTGGTGATGGCCTCACCGATTCCGTCCCGGTCGCCAGCCCGGATCAACCTCGTGAACTTCTCCGTTTCCGACACAAACTTGGACTCGGCAACAAACTTGCCAAAGTGAATCCGCCTGGAAAGTGCTTGCAGGCAAGCAATGTCGCACGTGGCGGATGAGCCGTAGTTCTCCTGAGAAACACCCCTATCCTCGCGACCAAAGTCGCGGCAGACCTTTGGAAGGAAGTTCTCTGTGTAGAACTGCTTGATCTTGTCGTTCACACAGACCTCGTTGGGGTAGAGAATTTGAGGGTAGTCGAGTGGGTCGAGGATTGGCTTTTGGACGGCATCAGGAAAGAAAGGATACTCGTCCGGTGACTCAAAGCGGCGGATGAGGGATTGGAGTTTTTCCTGTTCCCGAAGGTACCAGTCCATAAAGCTCAATTCCGAGTTTGGGATCGGAACTGCTCCTGGGACGTAGATGTTTTTGTTAAGAGGGAACTGGACACGCTCAATGAGATGAAAGGTGATGGTATCCTCGAGACGACTGGGGGCTTGTTAGTTACTTGTGACCAAGAAGGCTAGGCGGGTAGACTGACATGAGCTGATAGCGGATGTTCGTGAGATCCAGGGCCTTTGACCGGTCTGAAAGATCGATGATGGTGTCCATTTTGAAATGAGAGTATCTTCTTGTCTGCCGAAGAAACGGGGCAGTTGTTTTGATGTTTGAAGGGGAAGAGGAACGACGAGAAGCCGACGTTAATGGGTACAATGAACGTGAGATGCGCCCAAGAACAATGCTACCCAAACGGTGAACGCAGGCCAGTGTAGGTGTGGTGCAAGTCGCGATTTCCAAGTCGTAGACCCAAAACTTGAAATCGATGACTCCTTTTTGAATTTGGATCACACAACTGCCGGTCTGAGCGGGTACCTGCTTCCCTCAATCAAACGTGGATGAACCACGGGCTTAGAGTCAAGAGAGGCAGGGAGTGGGTGGGTTGCTGCCGCGTGGTTCCGATCGCGGGGCCGAATATACCCCAGTGACGCACCCGGCAGCGGTCGCGGGGTTCAATGACAGCTTTCCCCTGGCCAATGTAACCTCAGCATTCCCCGATGACCCCCACTTTTACTGCCCGAATCGGCTGTGTCACCTTCCGCTTGACCTTGGGGTTACTGTGTGAGAGCTGAAACGGCAGGCGGCGGGAAGAAGGTGAAGGCCGAGGTGAAGGGAAGGTGAAGTTCAAGGTGAGGCTAAGAAACCTCGGACAAAATGAAGGTGGAGGCGGCGGTAAAGAGATGGCCGGGACCCTAGCACTGGTGAAGTGTTCAAGCCCTTTTACTGTGACGTGGCAAGTCCCCTCAACCCACAGAAAAACTACAAGCTCAATGGTATCAAATATGCCAAAGAAATCGGGACTATCACTGAGGTAAAGATAGAGTTTGGTCGTGGACTACGACGGAGGTGGTCGCGTGCCGTATGTGTTGATCATGGGAGGGAACGACTCTGTATGGATAATGACAAGGCTGCCAGAATTGGCTGATGTTTGTGCTCTTCTTCAGTATCCATCTCTGGCTCTCCACGTGAAAGAACCCACAGGAAACTTTTCAATCCATCCGTCGGCTTCTTGCATGAATGAAAAAGATTGCTTCGGGGGAGCCGGTAAATTGATAAGACCTCGATGCTACTCTGGTGGAGGTTTCAAAGGGGAGAGGCACTGATTCCATATCTTGACAAAACAGCATATTTAACCCCAACCCTTGCTTCCCCGCATCGGTCTGTGACGTTTTTTTCAAGGTGTGCCGCCGGCGACTAGGACTGGGCTCACAACCGGCTTTAACATTTCCTGGCCCCCCCCAAAATTGTGCCGCGCCTCTTCCCAACCACCACAAAACACACACAGCTCGGCATTGTCTTCGCCAGCTCTGGCTGTGTCACTTCATGTCGCTCCCACTGCGTTGTCGACACTACACCACAGCACCCTGAATCACTACATTCAGCTGTGCTTGTCTGCCTCCCATTTACGAATTGACTGCGTCATAAAACCGAAAGCTTTCTGGAGCTCACCGAAAACCGGGCGAAGGGCGATAACCCCCTGAGGCGCGCCTACTGATGGCCGACCCAGGGCAGAAGGATGACTTTCCCGACCTGTCGTCCTTTGATGACGATGTGTCGGTGATATCTGTGAGCGCCAACTTTTATCGGGCCGCAATGGGGCTCGGGAACGATGCTCATCAGCAGGCAGAAACACTAACCAAGTGATCAATCATGGTAGACTCGAGGAGTCGAGGCATTCGGCCGCAAAGTGACGAGCACGGCGAGCCATCTGATCGGTACTATTGCCGATCCAACCTCCCACCCTCACTACACCAGGGCCATGACCGAGGTCTCCCGTCAGTTGACGAAACCGTCTCTGCAGCGCACCATGTTCTCGATGGCGCGCACTACGCCTACCGACCTGGTAAGGTCCCGCCTCTCTACCACGGAAATACATTCGCGCGCTCTTGCCTATGTACCGGATGAGCTGCTCAAGAACATCCCCGAGGATGAGAACTCGTACTCTCTTTTCCAGGGCTTCAAAGCCAGCTTCCCCGAGTTCGCCGAGGATTCCAAGGGCAAGAAGCACAGGCGGCGTGTCTCCAGAGGAAGACGGCTTCTGGAGGAAAGGCCCACGACACCGGATGGATCGCCGGAATCGGTGCATAAGATCAAGAAGGAGAAGTCAACCATGATGCATCAGTTGGAGATGTTGAGCATTCGGAAGAATATGGCCAGCGCTGAGATCAAGGAGATTGATGCCAAACTGGAGAACCTTGTAGGCATGAGGAAGATCATCCTTGAAAGGCTGGCAGCTCTGGAGAAGGACGAGGCGTTGCTTGAGCATGATAGTGGGTCTTTCCCCTACACGGCATTGCCTACTAAGCTAACGTTTGACTGCAGTTGTCGAGGTTGAGACGAGATTAGAAGAGGCTCAGGAGATGGCTGTCGAGGCAGCCTCTATTGCCCAACACACACCGGCGAGATCAGAAGACGAGCAAAACGAGGACGAGAACGCACCTGGTTTCATGTCGCAGTCCATTTACGAGAAGCTCCCATCAGTATCATCAGGAAGTGGCCCTGTTAAGCGGAAGCCGAGAAGTATCAGGAGGAAGTCGGCGCCGATTTTGCACGAGCACTTCGAGCCAGGAAGCATGATCCGCTCGATGCGCGCGCATCAGGACAGCATCACTACTCTCGACTTTGACGCCCCCTTTGGATTGATGGTTTCGGCTGCAATGGATGATTCAGTTCGTGTTTGGGATCTGAACGCTGGTCGCTGCATTGGTCTCTTGGATGGCCACACTGCTTCGGTTCGCGCTCTCCAGGTCGAAGACAACTTCTTGGCAACTGGCTCTATGGATGCGACTATTCGGCTCTGGGATCTCAGCAAGGCTCACTACGACCCGCAAGGCAGCAGCTTTGGTAAGGAGGAGGACGATGACGAGGACGCTCTTGCCTTCGAGAACCCCAGCGACTTGCCGGTAGACCCTCCTGCCAACAGCATGGCTGATTGCCCACTCTTCACCTTGCAAGCTCATCTTGACGAAATCACGGCTCTTCACTTCCGAGGTAATGTTCTTGTGTCAGGTTCTGCTGATAAGACTCTTCGGCAATGGGATCTGGAGAAGGGACGTTGCGTGCAGACTCTGGACGTTATGTGGGCTGCCGCGCAGGCCACTGCTCTCTCCCACGACAGTGATACCTGGAGACAAACCAACAAGGCCCCGGATACGTCTGCGGATTTCGTTGGCGCACTCCAAGTCTTCGAATCCGCACTCGCCTGCGGTACGGCCGATGGCATGGTCAGGCTCTGGGATTTGCGCAGCGGACAGGTGCATCGCAGCTTGGTAGGCCATACTGGGCCTGTCACCTGCCTGCAGTTTGACGACGTACACCTGGTTACTGGCAGTTTGGACAGAAGCATTCGGGTGAGTGTAAATTCGAGGTTATTCAAGGGACGTTTGCTAACTGGTGGCCAGATCTGGGATCTCCGAACTGGGTCCATCTATGACGCCTATGCATATGACAACCCGATCACAAGCATGATGTTTGATCAAAGACGCATTGTCGCCGCTGCTGGCGAGGATGTCGTCAAGGTATACGACAAGGTTGAGGGCCGGCACTGGGACTGCGGTGCTGGCATCACCGAGGCCGATGAAGCCAAGAGCCCTGCCATCGTGGAGCAAGTGCGCATCCGGGACGGATACATGGTTGAGGGTCGGCGGGACGGCATCGTTGGCGTCTGGACCTGCTAGTCCTCTGGGTCCCCAGTACAGAGAATCTTGTATAACGTTACCATGTATCAGTAAAAAGAGACGACAGCGATGACATTTGGAGACATGAAGTCAGTTTTAGGAACATTTCACGGTTTTAAAGGCACATATCGGATGAGCATGATCAGAAGTATACGCAAGTGAGGCTTAGACAATGATTATTTGTCCGTGATTCGGTTGCCGAGTGTTGTGCACAATCTCGAGGAGGTAGCGGCCGCATCACCCGCGCCCAAGTGTGCAGGAGGGCCAATGAAAGGGAAGCAAACTCCCCAATACGGCAGGCGCGCTATCTCCGGCCTTGCTGAAGCCGGGCGGAGGAGGACCGCATCACCGCCCCTGGGGCAAAATCTGCCGGACAGGAATCTGCGGGCCCGCATCCCGCGGATCCCCTTTTTCTAAGCTGTCTTGTGGTTTCTCGGGGCTACATCTTTTCATCCGAGATGCGGGCGGTGTTGGTCCTGATGGTTGCTGAGGCGGAAAGGTTCGACGGGACTACGGAGTATCAGAAGAAACCGAGAGTCTCAGCCCTATGTTGGTTTCTCGAGCGTAGTGGTTATCAAAGCTGAATCATGATGGTGAAAGGTGAAGGGAGGGATGTTAGGGTTGAGGTATAAGTATTCGTGATATCCGCCGTTTTCAACAGTCCAAAATTATCATCACCATCATCATACACACCCGACTGTCTGTACAGTTATCACATCATACCATTTAACACGCAGAATCACCAAGCAGAATCACCATGGCACCCACCTTTGAAGAAGCCCTCACCTCTACCTTTACCCTCGCGCCTCCCCCCAAGAGCCCTCTGGCGCGCTACCGACTCCTGTCTCCCACAGCAGGAGTGAGAGTCAGCCCGCTGTGCTTGGGTGGTTTAAACATCGGTGATGAGTGGTACGCCGCCCCCCGATCCCCCTTTCCTTCCCACCAGAGTTAAGCTAACCCACATAAAGGAAAGCCCTCATGGGCGAAATGACCCAACCCCAAGCCTTCTCCCTCCTCGACTACTTCTACTCGGCCGGAGGCAACTTCATCGACACGGCCAACGCCTACCAAAAGGAGCAGTCTGAGCAGTGGATCGGGGAGTGGATGGCCCGGCGTGGGGTCAGAGATCAGATGTGTAAGTCCCTCCCCCCCTGCCTTTCTCTTCAAGGGCGGAGCTGACGATAAAGGGGCGCAGTCATCTCAACCAAATACAGCAACAACTTCCGCGCCGGCCACGGCGAAACCGAGATCATGGCCAGCTACATCGGCAACGGCACCAAGTCATTACACACCAGCGTTCACGCCTCGTTAAAGAAGCTACAGACGGGGTACATCGACCTGCTCTTCGTCCACTGGTACGACTACGCGACTTCAATCCCGGAGTTGATGCAGAGTCTCAACGTGCTGGTCAATCAAGGAAAGGTGCTGTATCTTGGGATCAGCGACGCGCCGGCGTGGGTGGTGACAAAGGCGAATCAATACGCGAGGGATCACGCGCTTAGGGGGTTTAGTGTTTACCAGGGTGAGTGGTCAGCTGTGGCGAGGGATTTTGAGAGGGATATTATACCGATGTGTAGGGAGGAGGGGATGGGGATCATGCCTTGGGGTGCGTTGGGGGGTGGGAATTTCAAGAGTGAGGGGGGGCAGAGGAGGGCAGAAGGGGGGGTGAAGGGGAAGGGTTCACGCGCCGGTTGGGGAGAGACATGTCAAGGTTGCTAAGGCGTTGGGACGGGTGGCGGAGAGGAGGGGGACGGGGTTGACGAGTGTGGCGCTGGCATATGTGATGCAGAAGGCGCCGTATGTTTTTCCGGTCGTGGGGGGGAGGAAGATTGAGCATTTGAGGGAGAATATTGAGGCGTTGAAGGTGAGGTTGGAGAGGGAGGATTTTGAGGAGATTGAGGGAACGGTGGAGTTTGATTTGGGTTGGCCGAATAAGTTGCAGTTTGGGGGGAGGTTGCCGGAGAATATGCAGGATTTTTGGTTGATGGGGACGGCGGGGTGGTTTGATAATGTGCCGGTTGTGAAGGCTATTGTGCCGGCCAAGGAGGAGGAGGCTGGTGATCTGAGTAGTGATCATGCGGATGGGGCTAAGGTGGTGTCGTTGGTGAGTGGTGGGTGGAAGGGGGTCAAAGGTGAGTAACCTTGAGATGAGTTTTTTTGGCTTTTGTTTGAAGTTTCTTTCGAGGATAGATAATCTAGTTGTCTCTTTACCACCAATAACGTTATGACCAATGTGCATTAAGTGTACAGGTTTATGTGCGGTGTCCTGGGCCGTCTTGCTCCTTCCTTGATACTACCGCTCCTTCCTCGATACATCAGCCAGCCGCTCCGGAAGGTGCATCTGAACACATACCTTCCAACAGAGAATGTACCGGAAAGACTTTTCCGTTTAATGTAACACATGACTTGATTCCCATCCTCAGTTTTCTGTTCGACATCGAGACCTTGACTCGACAGTTCCTCTGGCTGTACTGGTGTCGCGGTGAGCCCCTGACCCCATGCACCTGGCTCTCAACCACGGTAGTCTTCACGATGGCCACCGAAGAAGGCGCGGAGACATACAAAATTCAGGTGACACCCCTTCAGCCAAGGTCCTCCAATCTTCGTACATATTCACGCAAGAAGTCAATCAGCAAGCTGCCGTCACTCAAGCCATCCCAGAAACAGTATCCTGTCAAGCCACCGCAACAAACTCAGCTAAATCTTCGAGTGACGAAGACACCGAGTAACGTTTCGAAGGCGGATGAGCCAAGACCCTCGAGTCGCATCGAGGTTGTCATTCCGGATACAGAGAGTGCTAGTTTCGATCCTCATGACTACGATGACGCCTATGTTGGTGAGGAGGAGGATGAAGTCGTGGATGACGACGTGGGCGGCAATGAAGTCGCGGAGAACTATGAAGTGGTATATGCAAGCGAAGGTGATGGTGAGAATCTGAACACAACAAGAAGAGAGTGTACGTGTGGTATTCCTGACAGAAACATGTGAGCCTGCTAACGTCCAAAATAGCCAACACAGTCTTCCTCCCGCCTGGCGCAGGGGAAGACGTGTATAATATACCAGATGACTTACCAGAAGACTTGCCGCCTGTCGTACCCAATAACAGTGATCGCCAGAAGAAGTCCAACGGCAGTGAACGCCAGAAGGACCCGGTCCAGGTTGTAATGCCATCAATAACACCACACTTCACACAACAGATGATTCGCGGCCGACCGCCCGGCAATGGTCCTCGACGCCCTCACCTAATCTTCAACAAGCTCCCTTCGAGAAGCCGCTTCAAAAAGCTCCCGCAGAAATCCGGACGACAGACCTCGGCTCTCCGCTCCAACCCAGGCGACGGTTTCTCAGACGATGAAATCAAACGCTCTGGCCTCGTACTCCGTCGCAGTGCGAAGCAAAACACATCAATCACACGCGTGGCTGACACTGATATCCCCCGCAGACCACCACTTCCCAGGCTCAAGCAGGACAAGAGAAGGGCAGACTCGGAGGACAGTGTTTTCGAGATCAGACCAAGAAAGAGGACAAAATGCACCCAAGAGCAGCCAGACTCAATCGCCAATCGGTCAACTCAATGGAGATCAACTCCTCGGATTGCAGTCCCAACACAGATCCTCATTCCACCTCTCCGCCAGCCCAGTAATTCCAAGGCCAGGGTTATCGTCCATCCACCCACAAGTGATGAGGATGAGGAATCAGAGTACAACCCAGACGACAGAGTCATTATCACCCAAAGCAGAGACTTCATTACCTCATCAGACTTGCGAACCACTGAGGACGAGGAGGACGAGGAGGACGAGGACGAAAAGGAGGAGGACGAGGAGGAGGACGAGGAGGACGAGGACGAGGACGAGGAGAAAGAGGAGGACGAGGAGAAAGAGGAGGACGAGGAGGAGGGCAGTGGTTATGCAACATACATCTCCGAGACTTTCACCGGAGGCCAACGATCGAGCTCAGTACCTGTCGAGCCCACAGTACAGAGTGACAGTGCAGGCAACGGGGTGGATGCCGGGGTGCAGATTACTCAGGGGCTGGAAAAACGGAGAGGGTTGAAGAGGAGTAAGACGCAGTAGAGAGGCGCAAGGGCACAATGACTGGCCATGTAAAGGATTGACAATATTTTGGAACGTAGGGGGAAGACTGTAGGAAAGAAAGGGCGGAAAGAAGGAGGGGGATGTATTCAACATGCTTGACAATCTTTGCTGCACATAGCTTCTCAGCGGTTGGCTTGAACATCACCCTGCATATTTAGGCCATTAATCAGACAGCGACCTTGCTCTTCTTGGCTATTTTTATTTGTTACATTGTCATCATCAATATGTTCTCTTGCCAGCACCAAAAAAAACAACCTGAAAAAAACACGAATTCTCGATTCCCATTCCCAAACGCCTGGAACATTAAAAAGCAAGAGATATCTTCCCTCTCATCATCTCGAACTCCTAGTAGACCACAAACGGGCTCCTTATTTGGTCCCCTTTCCCTTGGCCTCCGTCTCCCCCAGCTCCCTCACAAACACCCTTGTCCTCCCCTGCCCGGTATAATCCTCCATCCCCGTCTCAAACCCAGGGCAAACCCCAATAGCGAGGTACTTCCCATCCCCACTGAACCCCAAGCTCGCCACCGCCTCGGGGAACTTTTGATACTGCCTCATCCTCCTCTTGGCCTCGGCATCCCAAAGCGCGACCGTCCCATCACCACCACCAGAGGCAAAAGTGCCGTATACCGGGTGAAAAGCGAGGGCGTTGACAGGATAAACTATATCCCCACCACCTTCTTCTTCCGGGGCGGCCTGCCGGTGGCACTTGAACGCGTATTTCCTCGCCTGCGATTCGGGCGTGTCCTCGAACCACTCCACCGCCACCCTCCCCTCAATCGAGGAAGTAGCATACCCAGCATCATTGGGCATGCACGCCACCGCGCGCGTCAAAAACTTGAGCGACGACTCCCTCGTCTGCCATGGGGCGGGAGGACTGGTGGCAGCCGCCAAGGTAGGCAAATCATAAATATGCACCAACCTCGCCGTCATAGCCACCACCAACTTCGTCGGGGACGATGACAAGGCGTGAGGTTTCCCGGGAAGGGGGATGACCAACGGGTCCGACCCCGGTTCGGAAAGCTTGTGGACGTGGAGGGTGTTGTCCCAGCTAGCGGAGATGAGGAGGTTGTGCGCGGAAGAGTAAACTACGCAGCGAACAGGCTCGGAGTGTTTCGACAGGACGGTCTGCTCGCCAGAGATGAGGTCGATCTTCTTGACTTGTCGGTCCATGCCTGCGGTGTAGGCATCATTGTTGGAGGCATCGCCGAAGCAGACGTCTAGGACAGGGGCGCGGTGCTCGTATTTGTTGAGAAGATTGGCGTTGTCGCCTTCGCCTTCGGTGAGTTGGTAGAGGTAGACGTGCCTGTCCCAGGAGGAGACGAGGAGGCGGTGGGAGGAGTCGGGGGAGAAGACGAGGGAGGAGACGGCGTCGGTGGGGGGTTGGGGGAGTTCGAATTGTGTTGCTGTTTTATCACCCTATTAATATATACACGTATCATCGATGATGTATAAAGATGCGCGAATACATACAAGGAGCCATTTTGTCCTGATTTCTCCGTTGTGTGGTGGGAAAGCTGAATCCTGTTGAACAATCAATCACCGTTTGGGAGCTCTCTCGCAGATGGGAACTGTTGCGAAAGAGCTCCAATGCGACAACCAATCTCTGGGCAATGGCAGTAAACAAGCCTTGGCATATTCTGCCGTCCCACACCGCTATTATTTTCCAGACGACCGGTCCCCTATGGCCCCCCACTTGCCGCCCCTAGGTTGCGGTCAGCGTCATCGTCTCCCGCTAATCTTTTGGCGGGGCAGATGCAAGCACCGTGAAGCTGTCAAATGTCAACCAACTACTGAACCGAACCATCCAGAACACATCACTCTCACGCGACGCGATTAACATTGAGGCTCACAACACCACCCTTTCGACGAAACACACACCTTTCTTACAACTCTCCCACAACGCACAACACAAAATGCCCTTCGGACAACTCGTCCTCGGCAGCCCAGGCGCAGGCAAAAGCACCTACTGCGATGGAAGTACGTTCCTCCCCTCATTCTACCCCCTTTTCCCATACTAACCTCCCCCTGCCCCAGTGCACCAGTTCATGTCCGCTATAGGGCGCCAATGCTCCGTCATCAACCTCGACCCAGCCAACGACCAAGCCTCGTACCCCTGCGCCCTCGACATCCGCGACCTCGTCACCCTCGAAGAGATCATGTCCGACGACCGGCTCGGCCCCAACGGCGGCGTCCTCTACGCCCTCGAAGAGCTCGAAAACAACTTTGAGTGGCTAGAAAACGGGTTAAAAGAACTCGGCGACGACTACGTCCTGTTTGACTGCCCGGGGCAGGTCGAGCTGTATACGCATCACGCTTCCTTGCGCAACATCTTTTACAGATTGCAAAAGAGGTTAAATTACAGAGTATGGCACAACATCTTTGCTGGCTAATTCTGCTGTATGCTGACTGGTTGTCTACAGCTAGTAGCAGTCCATCTATCCGACTGCTTCTGCCTAACCCAACCATCTCTCTACATCTCCACCGTCCTCCTCTCCCTCCGCGCTATGCTCCAAATGGACCTCCCTCACATCAACGTCCTCACCAAAATCGACAAGATTTCCTCCTACGACCCCTTACCCTTCAACCTCGACTTTTACACTGAAGTCCAAGACCTCTCCTACCTCATGCCCATCCTCGACACCGAAGCACTAGCCATTCGTAGCGACAAATTCGGCGCCTTGAACAACGCCGTCGCAAACCTCGTCGAGCAGTTTGGGCTAGTAAATTTCGAGGTGCTGGCGGTAGAAAACAAGAAGAGCATGATGCACCTCTTGAGGGTCATCGACAGGGCGGGAGGGTATGTGTTTGGTAGCGCCGAAGGAGCTAATGACACCGTTTGGCAAGTCGCGGTGCGAAATGATTCGTCATTGCTGGATAGTATCGATGTCCAAGACCGGTGGATAGATAACAAGGCCGAGTATGACGAGCGGGAGAGGCTAGAGGAGGAGGAGCAAGAAAAGATCAGGGAGGCCCAGGCCCAGGCCCAGATGGATGCTGCTGGTCCGGTGCCTGGGTTGCCCCAGCTAGGTCCGGGTGATGGCTCGGGGATCAAGGTAGTTCGTAAAAAGAAGTAAACACTTGGCTTTGAAACTAAAACTCAATCCTCAACCATATCATCCTCAGAAGCGGAGTCAACATCTTGACCTCCAAGAATGGGAAGAGTGCGCTGCTGGCTATTATTGTCCCCGCGCAGCAAAGCACCTAGAGAATCGGAGGAGCTTTTGCCTTTAAGCTCCTCCTTGGCGGCGAGAACGAGAAGTCTGGCGCGGCGAATGGTCTCCTTTTCGACCTTGCGCATGGTGCCGCTCACGCGGACGACGCGGTAGATGCAGGGGCGGCCGTTCTTCATTGGACAAGATTGCATGAATGACAGGGCGGCCCAAACGAGGCGGTAGTGGTCGCGGGAGACGCGGAGGATGAACGTTGAGGTGGCGGGGGAGAAGTATTTGACCTGGAGGTTGTGGTTTACCTTTCCTGCGCCGCAGTCGCCAAACAAGGAGGTGACTTCGTTGCGGACGTCCTTCAGTAGGGTTTGGGGTTTGAGGTCTGAGTTGGTGGGCTGGTTGTAGAGGAGGAGGTCGGAGACGGGGACGGGTACGGGTACGGGTACGGGTGTGCTGGTGGAGGGTGGGAGGTCGGTGTAGAGGATGTTGACTAGGAGGTAGCGGTCTTTGAGGCGGACCATGATGAGGTCTTGAAAATCTAATGAAGGGTTGGTGCAAAGTTTGTTGCGAGGGAAAGTTGATGTTGACTGATGTGTGAGGAGAAGGGTGAGAAATGCTTGGCTTATCGATAAAACATTGTGATGGGCGAGCCCAAGTTTAAAGTAAAAGTGGGGCGCTGTTAAATGCATCCCTGAAGAGCGCAGAGCCTCTTCATCACAACAACACAACACACCATCTCGAACACATTCGCAGAAAACCATCCATTAACCAGGGTCATATTCCCAACCTGCCATCTTCCCTGAAACCCACGCTATAGCTGTCCACCGCCTTTTGGTTATGGTAGTCCCTATCATACAGCCTTCATTTGAACTCAGACCCAAAACCCATCCATCATCATCAAACCCGGCTCAATCAATCATTCATTCAATCCCAAGTCCCTGAGTTTGTAATCCTGAGTCTCCAATGAAATAACCCCCCGCCCCTTCCATTGGTCATCCCTCATGAGTGTCCCCCATTCCGATCCTTGACATGTAAGAAAGGTTGCCCTTGCTTGTATATTACTCCCACAGAGACCAACTATCCCATTCGCCTTCTGTGCTGAAAACAGGTACTCAGCCAGCCAATTCTACCGGTGCGCCTCGGTAAACAGGCTTAAACCTGCTCAGCACCCCACCCAGCATCAGCCTCGCGCATATTGGCGGGGGGCTCGATGGAGGGGATGAACTCCAAAGCGACGTAAGCAGCACCAGCCAGACCAATAAGCGAGCCCATGATGATCCTGAGAGTGCCGTCGTGGAGAAGGATGGTGCCGATGAAGATGTAGACTAGAAAAAAGTTGCCATGTCAGCTGGAACCCCAACCATTAGCAGCCCGGCATAAAATATACTTACAAACACCACGACCAATGAACGAGAACAAGAAAGATCCGTAGCGCGAGACCTGAGGAGGGATCTGGAACTCGAGGAGAGCGGTGGCCAGACCAAAGAGAATCACGTAGACGCCGATAATCGACGACTGGCTGTTATTCCGTTGGTAACGATCCTATATTAAGTATTGGGTATATCACCAAAAACTTACAAGCCAACGGGGAAAAACTGGGAGATACCGCCAGCGACCATAAGACCACCCACCACCAAGTTCACAATGCGGCTGTGAAAGGGAATAGTTAGCATATGTTTTGTTCTTTCATCATCCCAAGATATAACACGGCCAGCGATGTCCAAGCTCCATCACGTCGACCCTTGCAAATCCCGACGACTGATGCTGTTTCGGCAGTGCATCGCAACCTAGTAGCCACACACTTCGTCCTTCATCGCTAATACAACGCAGGGTCTCGAGGCTCGGTCAGGCGTTCTCGATGCGGCGTCGTCATTGATCCAATACCATCACCGACGTCCAACCCTTCTCGTGCATCGCGCCAATCTATTTGATAGCGCACGATGGGTAGTCGCATTCCGCTATTCCTACCGTCGTCATTGCCCTCCCCCCTCATTTGATCCAACCTCCTCCCCTCTACAGCGCCGCGCAACAACAACCTCGATCCGATATAACAAAAAACAAAACCTACAAGATGTTTGAGAAATCCATCGTATCTTTCCAATCGAGTCTTTGTAACTCTGTCCGTGTCTTGCTTCCGTGTCTCGAAGTTCGTCGGTCGGTGGGAATCGGAATGGGAATGTCTTGTCGTTTTTGCTAATTGCGCGGCGTTGTTTGGGTGATAGTTACGTGTTCCTTTCTTTTGACGTCGTGCAAAAATGAAAAAAGATTCTAGAAAGAAAAAAAAGGAGCTGCCTTAGGGAAGCTTGCGAAACATAAACTTGGTCAGGGAAACCGACAGGGGGAGCTCTTCCGAACAACCAAGAGACGGAACCCCAAATGACGCGGCGCGGCGCAACGTGGTGGTGCGGAGGGCTTCCGTGTATTAGGTAAGACTCCTCCGAACCCCGGGTCCAACTCAACAACCGAAGAAATCTCAAACATCAGGAGGACTTAGGGGATTTGATTGCAAAAAGATGGAGGTGGTTTACTTGAAGTATATAAAGGTTTGAAGACAATATCATCATCACTGTATTTTTGAAGAATGCAGACCCAAGATACCTAGGTTGTCAGTTCCAATAGTTACACTTCCCAAAGGGGCTAAGCCTCAAGTACGATATCATCCGAACGCGGTTTCATGATCCCCCTCCCCTCGCCCACCATACCAACATAGATTAAATATTTTCCAGGAACCGGGTTGGTGGTATCATTCCTATCGATTGCAACTCTGCAAAAGTATGGCTCAGATGGTTCAAATGAGAGTGAAAAGTGATTGTAATACTGTTGAAGATTGATTGATTGGGATTGCCGTGTCCTCTAGTAAAGGAACCCCAAGCACCTATATACCAGCTTTCTCTACCACCCGAAACGCCAAAGGCCGGTCGCTATCCCGTGCTGTCTGTTTAAACTCCAAACCCGTGCGGGCCCAATGTTGCTTTTCTCGCCCCATGCACTCCACAGAGAACCCCAGGCCCAATGCACCAACCCAAAGCCCATAACAAGATTATTATCCAGCAAATGGTGATTACCCATCCAACTCAGCCAACTCCCTCTCCTTCTGCTTCAACATCTCCCTCATCCTCTCCGCCTCCAAAGCCAACACAGCCCTCCTCTCCGCCTTCTTCTGCTCCGCATCGCTTGCTCCCATCAAACTCCCCGGACTAGGCAGCCTATCCTGCCTTGCCCCCCCTTCCTCCCCCTCCCCCCTCCCCATCATCGTGGGGTTCAAAATACTCTTGATCGAACTTAACCTCTTCGTCTGCTCCCCACTCTCCCCCTCCGGATCCGTTGCCGAAAACGACCTCTTCCTCGACGGTGACAAGAAACTCGCCGGTGACAACGACGTCTGCCGATCCCCACCCATATTCATCAACATAATCGGCGCCAACCTGTTCTCATTGTTGAGCGATTCCGGCTTCGACTGCGATTGCTGACTGGGCTGAGAGGAGTGGTACTGTGCCAGGTCGCTAGATGGTAACGGGGAGGTTTGCCTATTTTGCATGAGGACATCCTCCGGGACTAGTTTCAACGAGGATTCCTGTTGTTGCGATTGTGATTGCTGCTGTTGCTGTTGCTTCTTGCCAAAGCCCAGATTGACAGACCCATCGGCGTTCATCGTGCCACGCTCTTTTGGCGCCTCTGGTGATGGCGACTGCGAGTAGGGGCGGTCGAGCGTGGCACTCTCCATTTCTGGGCTGCCACCGGCGGCGGGGATGACTCTTTTCCTACGCTTGATGACGGATTTCTTCATCGTGACTGGGCGGTGGACGCCATGGAGTTTGTAGTAAAGACCTTTGAGAGGGTCAGCATTGGTGTATTCAAACATCGTCAGCGCTCAACACCTACCACAAGCATTGCAAATCGTATGCCCAGCCTCATCCCTCCGCCAAAGAGGAGTGATCGTAGTCCCGCAATTCTGGCACGCAATCACAACAGTCGTGTTCTGACTCTGGATATGAAGCGCGCCGATATCAATGGGAGTTGGCCCGTCGCCGTCGCTCGGAGTCGACGCTTTCGTCACAGCTGCTCCACCGCTACCACATCTCAAGACGCCGCTCTTTGACAGCCTATTGTTGTACGCCGGGCAACCACCGCACCCTTCAGCACCGCCGGTGCCATTGCATTTTCCACCACCAGGACAGGTGCCACTCGAAACTTGATCCGCGTTGACATATGTCGCTGCCGGGCTAGGAGCGAGCGCAACCTGAGCTTTCGGAGAGAGCTTGGCCGAAGGCTGACGAGTGCTAGGGATAACGTTTGGGGGACGCTTCAGATTAACCGGTCGGTGCGTGTTTCGAGCCTTGAGATACAATCCACACGCATTGCAAATCGTGGCCCCCTGTGGTGATCTTCTCCAAAGAGGGGTTTGTGTTGTGCCGCAGTTACTACAAAATTGTCAGACAAAGTCCTGGCCGAGCAACGTGGAGTTTTTCCTCACCTGCAAACCTGGCCGGCATGACCTTGAGTAGAGCTAGCAACACTTTGACTTGAAGGACTGTGGGCAATCGACTGAGGACTCGGCGGGTTGGGAGTAAAAGCAGTCGCCCGAGATAATAGTGGCGAGTCTTGAGGTCCTGATGTTTCATCTGGTTGCCCATTTGACTCCATTTTTGAACGGTCCGAATTACTCGTAGCTGCTTTGGAAGTGACAGGTCTTGTTGGCAGGGCAGTTCGTCGAGGAGCTTGCGCCGTTTCTGTCGGTGGCGGAGATTGTGGGACCGGAGACGCTTCTGACAACGCCATCATCGTAAGTTACAGGCGAAGGGATACGCTCTGTTATAATACGGCAAGGTGAAGAGTTCGGGGTTGGGAGCGAAAATATGCCCCAACATATGACGGAAATGGCCGTGGGCTAGTGTCGAGCCGTCCAGCGAGCGAGGCTGAAATCTCAACCTAATCGAACGAAGAGTGGTCTTTTGTCTATATAGAAAACGAGCGGCGCTAGCAGCCAGTCTAAGGGGAGTGAGATTGCCCTGTTTGACTGATTGATAAGAGCTGCTGCTGTCGTGGATGGGACAAGGCCAGCACGCCACTATGGATTCGAATCCGAAGGAACCGTTGGAGGGGCGACTTATTGCTGGAGCAGGTGATAATGGTGGAGAGTGACACCACTGGGCGATTGGGTAATTGGTCTGTTGTGGTGGGATGATGTTGTCTACCAAGGTCGACGAGATGGGAGAAAGAAGATGGTGAGCAGGTTCGGAGCAAAGAGTATTTTGTCAGATGAAGGGGCATGGGGGGGGGGGGATAGGGGGAGCCCCCAAGTGCAAATGATCAACTGCGTGGGATGCCTACTCCACCGCTCCACCAAGGCCGTGGTTATCTGATCTAGGCCGAGCGAAGAAGGGTCCGGGGATCTGATACCGATCTGTCTTCTAGGCCTGGACTATTGATTTTCTGGACCCGGAAGACCCAAGGATGCTACGCCGTATTCAACTGACCGGGGACAGGATGGGGACAAGACAGAACTACAGGACCTCACAAATCCGTCCCGGGCTCGTCTTGGTGATCTCTGGAGATGTGGTGATGGACAGTTCGGACTTGCAGCGGTTTGGGCAGCTAAAATCTAGAGAGGCAGACCTCCGTGGTTGGGGCTGTTCCCGAGAGAAAAGGAAGGACCAGCTGGGTTTCGAAGCCCATCCCGGAAGATTGGGTCCACTTGGAAGCGCGTCTAGCGAATCAGGGGGCTGTCAATGTCAGCAGACAAGGTCTTAGTGGTCTTGACCGGGGTGTCCTGGGACTTCCCAGCAGCGTCCGTCATTACGTAGGCAGCGCGGGCTGCGAGCGTGAATCCTGCATTATGTATTAGAAAGCGTTGAGAGAAAATGGTGGGCCCCAATGCAACATTCTTGCTACGATATGTTCTTGATACGCAGCAAGAACTGATTTTTTTTTTCATCTCAGCGAAAAGCTTGCGCCTCTGTGGGACCAAGGGTGTCGCGGTCGGCTGCCCCATCTCCGCCGCATCAGGAGGTTGGCCTTGGCGCTGCCGTGATCTGCGCATTGCCAGGACACCCAAAACTCCACCTCCGAATCAGATTGGCTCCTTGTCGACAAGATTGCAGCGACACCATACCCGATATGCCGTGTGACCTGACAAGGACCCGGGACCGCCTTGTGCACTCCCTCTTTGTAACAAAGTGGACATATCTCGCGATCATGTGGACATACGATATCATATAGTTAGTGCGCGGGGGAAGAGAAAGAAAGATACGGAGTCGCTTGTTGTTGGGCAGAACGGCTGCTACAACCGAATGATGCGATTTGATTATCAGATCATCAAGACAACGGCGGCGAGCGATTGCTATCCGAATCTTCGATAACCAACTTCGGCTTCCCCAGACGAAACTGGGCCCGAAGGTGCCAAATCCGGTTGGCCTGCTGGCGCCGTCTTCCCATTCGCCCCGTTTTCGGCGCGACTGGTTGCCTTAGCATTGCCTTGGTATCTCGGGCTCGTCGGCTGATCATCCTATTTGACAACCCATATGCCGCCAAGCATTTTTATCAATTCCATCAACGAAAGTTGCCCCCAACATCACTATCACCCAAGATTATGATGTTCGAATCAGCTTACAAGCGACAGCACAAGAAGCGGGTCCGAGGTTTAATTTTTTGCGTGGTTTTTTCCATCAATGGCTTCATGTGTTTTTTTTCTCCCTCAATGTCGTTTCGGTTGAATAAAATACTCCTCAACTCTGCTCCTCATCCGGACGTTTGAGAGAAAAAAACACAGCCCCCCAAAAATTCTAGAACAGGGCTCCGCTGTCGTCTGCCGGCTCTTCGTTACAGCCAACTCCACCGAAGAGAGGTCCGAATCCGGGGTACAGGATAATCAAGATCCATTTGATTGGTCTCGTCCTACAAGAAAAGATCTTAGCGGCATGGTGGAATACCATGTCGATCCACTGCGGCATTGGAATTGCAAATCCAAACCACCAGATATCGGCGCTGCAAATCTGGCATATTCTCTTACACCCTCTTCTGCAAAGCCCCCGTCTCTAAGTGGTAGATATTTCCCGGAGATATAGATTCCGTGAATCCACACAATCGGTAATTTTCTCAATGGGCTAGATGTTTAGCCCGTTGAACAGAACTAGCAACATCCTAGCAAAGCACAACCACATGTTTGGTGTAGTAGAGCTTCGAATGACGGCAACTCTTTAGAGAACAAGTGTTTGCCTCGGTTATGACAGTGAAATTAAAAACAAATTAATCACCCAGTCCTGCTAACACATGGCTGATGTTACAATGATGAATATCAACTCCTCCCAGGGTATATATATACTACACAACAAGATCAAAGATGCGAAGACAAAGGCAACAAATCAGAAGAAAAGAAAATAAGAAAAGAAAAGAAAAATCATCAGCAATAACCTCATGAACGCTATGTCCCTTCCATGACCATGAACTCATCAAGTCATAATACCCCCCTCCCCCAACCCCAAATCCAGTATTCGCAATCGACCACCAAAGCAGTCTACAAGTCTGGATCATCAGACTCGGATAACTCCGCCATCACTCCTTCGACATTCAGCAGATCAATCATCGCTTCCCTCGCCAAGTGAACAGGAATCGCAATGGACAGCGCATTCCAAAGCCACTGCCCCCGATCATTCATCGGGACCTGATGCAGAATGACAATCGGGTTCTTTGACGACGACGGATCAAAGCTGCTCAACATGACCATGTGCTGAATGACAGAAAACTGGTAAAGCGTCGGTGGCTTGGAGACAAACCTGTTGCCCCTCGCAAGAACCTCGCGCCATCGTTTCCCCAGAGCTCTCAACCTCCTCTCGATGCTGCGAGACATGGCATCTTCAATCTCTCTGTCGTAGCTGCTCCCCTCTTCGTCGCTATCATAGGCAAAAGAATCGTGATCAACCCCCATAGAGTTGTCTCGAGAAATGGGCATGTTGAGTAGCCGCGCAGTGTAGTCGTGCACCAGAACAATTGAGAGTTCCTTGCGGGGAGTCATGCTAGCATCCTGCATCGACCATTTGATGTAACTCTTGATAGCCTTGACAATAAGACCGGACGCCTTGTCCTGGAGGCCGAGCTCCTCGTAGTCGGTGACGTGCTGGGAGAGGTAAAAGAGGTTCTCGAGTGCCTTGCCAGCTGTATTTCATGTTAGGTACTGTTATTATGGCAACCAAAAGGAGGTAGGGTATGTTACTTACCTGCGTGAATGCCCTTGTAGGCATGAATCACCACACGCTTCTCGCAATCCGAAGGAGTGAAAACATCGTCAAGATGAGGCTGATTGATGCCCCACATCTTGAAGCAGATTTTCCAGTTGGATGGAATCATGGGATGCAACCCACGCAGATAGATGAGCTTGTGGACCTTCTTTTGATCTTCGTTCCAGTCATCGTAGCCTTCCAACCGACTGACGCCTTCCTCATAATCGCCAATGATCTGAGGAATGGTGCCATAGTCATCCCAGTCGCTGCTTGTGTCGTAGCCATCTTCATGGATCTCCAGAGGCTTATCCTCCTGGATCATAGCCAGTCTGGAGGTTGGGCTGTATTGACCAAAGGATGGTTGTCGGCGTTTGGGGTAACCACCGCGTAGATGGTAACGAGACTCGGGGGTTCGTGGGTCAGAACTGGGTGGTGTAGAACCTTCCGAGTCGGTCATATCGACATCGCCATCGTCGTCTCGTTCAATGCTTTGCTTGATATCCTCCTCAATGCACTCTTGAAGACGGGAGTCTTCCTCATATCTGTCGCCATATTCGGATGTGGGTGGTGGGCTCAGGGGCAGAGGTGGGGAGGACTTGACTGACTCAACCCACGACCCGACGCTTGCCATGAGCTTTGGCAGCGATGAGAGCGCACCGGAGGGCCCCATCGCGACCACTGCGACTTTTCGAGGCCGAAATATCGGAATACTGTCAAGTAATTGAGATATCAAAGGGCCTGTCGTGTATTTCCTCGAGTTCCGTGATGGAGGGAAGGTTCTGAAATGGTGGCGGGCACAATTGACGATGGTTTTGTGGCTTGAGTTTGTGTTGGTTGCGACTTGTAAAGCTTGAATTCTTTCTGGAAGCTCGACAATCAATGTCTTTATGGAAAGCGCGGGAGAGAATGGAGGAGAAATGGGCTGCAAATGGGGAACAACGTGGGAACAACAGATCAAGTGAATGGCCTTTTCCGTCCCAAAAGTGAGGCTGCTCCCATAACGAACAGGAAACAATGGACAATGTGATGGTTTGTGTCTAGGTGTGCAAGGCAACTTCCGGAAGCAGATGAGTAGCAGCCACCTTCCCAATTGCAAGAACCGAGCTTCAGTTGGGCCCCCCCGGAACGTTATATCGGTAAACGGAATTCCTCCGGCGGATGACCAAGATGATTTTCATCTCAGCTGCATTCGGCGGCTCATGTGTGCAAATCATGTAGCCCGTCGTGGCCCAACGCCAGAAGTGACTGACAGGCTGGCGCAAGGCCATGTGGAAGCACGAATTGGGATTCAATTCTTCAAGGGAACAGGCAATTGTGCCCCTGATTCGTACCTGTCTGGCCTCAGTAAGCCATCACTTACATCATCACACCTCCCCAACGACATAAGGCAGCCAGCGAAAAGGATGCCCAATCTGCTAATAAACGGCAGCTGGCCAAGCGGCTCAGAGGATTGAATTGAGAGAGGCCAACGTGGGGGTTGAAGTTGGGGTTCAAGGTAAGGACGGGACATCTGGTGCAGGTGGTTGAACTCCTGCAGTAGTCCACCATTCATACTGGCAGTTTGTCTTGAAACACACTCTCTCATAGACATGGTCATGGAGGCAAACATGAGTTGACGTTGGAAACACATGTCGAACAGCGGATAGCTCCATCAATTGTATAAGTCAAGGTGGGGGGTACCTGGCAATGACCAGGTGCAGGGGTGAACAGCTTCCCAAGTTCCCACCTTCCAAGCCAAATGCCGACCCTCAGAAATGGCCCGTGCGCCCCTTCCACTTCACGCTAGCAATCCCTGTTCCTGTTTTCGCGTCGGGCGACTTTTTGATGCTCTGCAACTTTTTGTCTGGAAGTACCGAACGGTATGCGAATACATGCAACACTCGACTAGTTTCCAACGCCCATCCAACCCCAACAATGGCGACCGAATTCGAGAAAATGACCGTTACGCAGCTGCGGGCAGAGCTGAAGCGCCGCAAGCTTGCCACTACCGGTCTGAAGGCTGCGCTTGTTGCCCGTTTGGTGGACGACGAGGAAGGGCAAACTGCAGCGGCCGACCAAACAGCACAGGACGAAAGCCCCACCGACGAGCCGGAACCTGTTCAAGATGCGAATCCAGAAGCGGGGACAGAGAAACACGATGATGCCGCTATGGACGATGCGCCGGTAGCAGCTCCAGAGAAAGCCACTTCGCCAGCTCCCGCCTCGCCTTCCCCGGCTGTCAAAAACGCAGAGACTGTCACCACTCAACCTGATTCTGCCATCGAGCCTGAAATCACAACCCAACAAAACTCTAACCCTCCCCCCGAAGAACTTGCCGACGTCGAGACCGTCACTATTACCGAGATTGTTCAAGATACAGTTAGCCGAAAACGTCGGTCTAGAAGCCCTCCCCCGTCTGGTGACGAATCATCTAGCAAGCGAGCCCGACAAGACGACTGGGAAGAGAAGGCCGAGTTGGAGGAGTCGAGGAAGGAGCCAGCCTCACCGGCCGACAAGCACCTCGGCGAAATTACTCCCTTCGAAGTTGTGCCCCCAAGGAGCCCCGAAACTCGACTTCATGATGAGTCACCGCCTCACAAACGTCACGAGCGAGCTTGGGGTCAAAGGCTGGAGGGCAACCAACCCAGATACCAAGAGCAAAATATGGATATCGACGAGCCTATGGACGAATTTGGTCGAGTTGAGCGATCTAGGCACCCTGCCACGTCTGCGCTCTACGTCAAGAATTTTATGAGACCCTTGAGGGAGGCATCAGTGCGCGAGTATTTTGTCCACCTTGCCGCTTTCCCAGGCGCGCCCGTCGATGACAGCTGCATTATCGACTTCCACGTAGATCAAATGCGTACTCACGCTCTTGTTAAGTTCGACAGCGTTTCGGCAGCCTCGCGGGTCCGCACAGCGTTACATGGGAAGGTCTGGCCAAATGAGAGCACCAGAAAGGAACTTTGGGTTGATTTCATTCCCTCCGAGAAAGTCGCAGAGTGGATTGACCTCGAGCGCCAGCATGGTCGTCAGACACGCTGGGAAGTCATCTTCGAGGACGACCCAGACACCCAGGAAGTCGTCGTGGCCTCTCTGGTGCAGTGTGATGGGGCCAGTTCAGGAAACAACTCGGGCAACAGACCTGCCCGGCAACCACTTCCGTCCCCGGTTGTTCCCACTGGACCCGGACGGAGATTTGCTGAACTTGAAGGCCAAGGATTCCCTGCTGGTCCCCGCGTCCGTGGCAGAGGTCAAGCTAAGCACGACCTCGAGAACTTTGAAAACACGAAGAGAACTTCTACAGGCCCGCCGCTGTACTACCAGCCCGTGTCGGAAGAGTTGGCCCAGCGACGTCTCGACAATATGCAGTCCTACTACACCAAGGACCGCTACCGCGACATGGGCCGCGAGGACGAAATCAACCGGTACACTTTTGAGAGCGGAAGCCAGTTTGTGGATCGTGGAAAGGAGGTCTTTGTAGGTATTCGGCACCCTATTCGCGAAGCCAGGAAGCGTCGCGAGCGTAACGAGCTCCGACGTGGGCGTGGGCGTCGCACACCTTCTCCTCCTCCTTTCAGGCGCCAGGACGATAGGGCGTACCGGGTGCGTGATGACCGTGCCGGTGGTGGTAATTGGAGTCGGGATCGGTTTGAGGCCTTGGATAGGGAGGATGATCGGATTGGTGATGGTGATGCCGGCCCCAAGATTCATCCGGATCGCCGCCTTAGCATGGAGAGAACGGATAGAAACGATGACCGCCGCTGGGAGAGGGGGGATGATGTGCCCAGGTCAAGATTTGATGGTGCACCGTTGCCAACATATACTGGGCCGCCGAGGAACCACCGTCGCCGGGGTGGTGGTGGGGGTCGGAACAGGCGCTAAATATTTTGAGGAAAGGATGAAAGGGGGAGGGGGGGGGCCATCTGATCTGCACAAACTGGCAGAGGTGTTTGATCTATCAAGCCGTTTTTGTCTTTGTCGTTGTTTGACAGGGCGGCGTTGTAAGACTACATATAGGTGTCGAAGATGGGGCAACACTGCACTGACGATGGCGAAAAGGGAATATAGAGACGAGCGATGTCGAGAGAGCTAGCAGCAGCGGTGATTTGGTCATCGAGGGCAGATTATCACTAGCCCGGATCTGCAACGCCAGGATCAAGGTGGGACATTTTTTCTCTGAGCTTTTGCCCTTTCTATAAAGAAGCTACCTACTTGCTGGGGCTCAAAGAGGAGCACAGTATATAACTCGAGAGCTGAAACAAAAAATGAGTTGGTACATTGAGGAAAAGATGGATAAATACTAGCCGTATTCTTCAGGAGCTGAGCGGAGGAGATGATGGGATGGGGAGATGAAAAAAAGACATGGGGAGGAGAAGCTACCAAAAAGCATTGCAGTGTGTGCAGATAAGATACCCGTGTAAGCAGACAGATACGTGTAGTCAATGTACAAAATGAAAAGTTTTGTAGATATTGTTCCCCGAGATGATGTGGTGTGATGATTTTAGTTCGGCATAATAACGCCTTTTGATCATCACCGATGATCCCAACCAGTCACCAGCAACGCCTCATCATGATAGCAATACTTGATATTCCGTACAACCCTATAGCACTATGTATTCATATACACACAACCCCCACTCGAAGCAACGCTCGCCATCCCATTTTTCTTCCAAAACCCCTACTCCAACCCAAACTCCCCCAACTCCATTTCACCACACTCCTCGCCCTCTGTCCCCCGCGCTGCCACCCCAAAAATCACCACGTATCCTCCCAATAAACCACCCTCATTCCCAACCACCTCTCCCCCTCCTCCCTATCCCTCACAAGCTTCTCGCCCACCAGCACATCAACAAACGCCTTCCTCACCGCAATCGGCATCTTCCCCGCACTCCCACAAACAGCCACCACCGGCCCCCGTCTCATCAACCCCGCCACCTCCTTCGCCCTCTTCCTAATCTCATTCTGCACATACCTCTTCCCTCTATCCGGATCCATCTCCTCCACAATCCCAAACTCCACATTCTCCTCCTCCTCCGTTTTGATCGGCTTCTCCCATACATTCCCCCCCTCCTTCTTCTCCTCCTCCTCCTTCTCCTCCAGCGCCGCGGGCTTCTCATCCCTCGAAAAGCAAGGAAACACCGTCAACCCCTTAATATACTCCCACTCCCCCCCAAAGTGATAATCCCTATCCCTATTCCTCCCCCCATAAAACAGCACCGTCTCCCCCACCTGAGTATCCACCTCGTATTCCAACCTCTCCTGAATCAACGCCCTAATGGGCGCAATCCCCGTCCCCGTCGCCACAGCAATAAGCGGCCTCTGCACCGCCGTCGGCAACGGCATCATCACATTCTCCCCCCTCGACGGGCTGATCCTCACCGTCAAGGGCGTGTCCCTTGCAAGATACTTCAAATACCTCGAGCAGAGCCCCTGTCTCGGTTTCCGAATAATGGTCTTGTACTCCACCAGAGCAGCCAGAATCTCAATTCGAAGGGGAAAAACAGGTAGAGTCCCGTTCGGGGCGTCAGGGTCGTATTGGTTTTCGGTCAAAGAGGCTCCCCCGTTGCAGACGGAAAAGTCTCTATGGCGAATAACGGGAAACAAATCGAGGACTCGCTCGACCGGGATTTTCACGCCGGGAAAGTCAGAGAGGAGCTCGAGGATGGTGCGGCGGGGGCGGGAGGTGTAGTCGTAGAATTCTTGCTCGTTGCCCGGGAGGAGGAATTCCCACAGACGCTCGACTTCGTCTCGGTTCTTGGTGAAGAAGGTCAGCTCGCGGATAAAGTTCCGTTTCGGGATGGCGGTGATGTCGAGGTTGTCTGTCAGAATGTCGCGGAGGGTGGAGGGCTGGCCGTCTACCCTGTCAAAGACACGCTTTGGTTTGTTGGACATGTCCAGGGGTTTGTCAGCAACATCGTTCCAGCCCATGAGGTTGATCAGCTCTTGGACGTCCTCGGGGTAGTTCTTCGGGTAGATCGACAGTATCGATTGGCCGCGCATATCGCTGACCTTGCTGATGAGTTTCTCGCCACCGTAGACGTCAAAGACAATGTGGCGGACGTCTTGCCAGTGGTCAAAGGGGGTGACTCTGGCGTTGTCAACCACTTTGGCGAATACACCTTGAGGAATTGCCAGTCTGGTTGGTAGGGGAGTTCTCGGGCCGACCTTCTTAGTCGTCTCGAGAGAGTACTTGGATGGGTGGTCTTTGAGGATATTGTTCTTGTCTAGGACGTCGACTGGCGTTCCCGTTCGGATCTCCCAGCCTTGGTCTTCCCGGGCTTCCCAGGCGGGGAAAGTGGCATCTTGTCGCTGGTTGTGTTCGAACCGACGCTGGGATAGAGGCATGGGGTTGTCAACATGGGAGTAAAGGGCGCTCTGGGTGGCGCTTTTGTCTGCTGGAAGGGGCTCCATTGTCGGCATAACCCGTACCGAATACTTTGGTGGAAGAAGCTGGTCGTTGGGAATGGGCGCTGTTCCTTCGGGAAGTGGGTATTTCTCCAACAAAGCGGCCTTGAACTCTTCTTTCCAGGGAAGGTATATGCTGTCGATGCTGTCGATGGTTGCGGTGTGTTGTTAGAGATATCGAGTAATCCGTTGAGCTGCCAATAAAGTTGAGATCAAAGTTGCTTACCCGTTGTTGTGGCGCTCGTCTGCCTCGGCAGCCCTAAAGAACTCTGTTGCCCCAAGCTGCAGGAGCCTCACTTGCAACTTCCGTGCTGCCCAGTTGAACCTGCATTGGCAGTTTTGTTAGTAAGTCATGTCCACGACTGAATAACAAGGCAAGCAAACTCACTTTCGATAACCGCTGTCACCAAGGCCGAATATCGCAAACTTGACAGGTCCGAGGCAGTTGCTGTTATTGAGTTTCTCTCTCCTAAGATTTTTCCAGAAATTTAGAGTATTTGTGGGCATGTCACCTTGCCCAGTTGTGGAAGTTACAAAGACCACCAGTGAGACTTTCAAGAGGTCTGACTGCAAGGTGAGTGGAGAGTCAGTCGGGGTCTTCAAGTGAATAGAGTGTGAAGTTGCTCCCATGGGCATTGACCAACCAGTTTGAAGCTATCCATCTCATCCATCCTGGTATGAAAGTGCAGCCTCCGTGCCATATCCTCGAGCTCTATTGCGATTTCCTCAGCATTTCCTGTCTCTGAGCCGTAAAGGATGGCCATGCTCCTCCCCTCGATTTCAACAGGCGATGCCAGTTGCGCCATCTTGGCCGGGCTCTCCACTTGTATACTCATAGTATACCTTTGGATAGCGAGTCCGTCAAGATGACCGAGAATGCTGCTGGGTTGAGTGCTAATCTTCGAGTTTATATGTTACTTGTGACTGAGCTTGCCGCCCAAAAAATCGTAAGAGATGCTTGAGTCATAAAATCTCCAAGCTTGATTCTTGGATGTGCGATGTCGTCGAATATCCGGTATTGCAAGTTGAATTAAACTTGGTCAATGGTGGTTGTAGAACTACAGAATGGTTTTACTGATTGATAAGGCTGAGCAGGAGCTTGAATGTGAGATCTCCGTGGTTTATCGGATCGGTCCCGAAACCGGCCCGGCCCAGCTTTCGTCCCGCTATCCTGGAGCTTTGTTCCCGGATCGGACCTCCGAACATCGGGTTCCTTGCCGTCATCTGGGAGCATCTCCAGCTCGGCTCAAATCCCAAGAACAGAGGCCGTGCTTCTCCGCCTCCGTCTTCAAACACCCTGAGCGCAAGGACTCCATTCCCAGGGGCGAGTTTGCCATTCTCAGCTGATGTGATGTTGGACAATGCTCGAATCAAGGCTGGGGGCAATGAGGGGCAACGGGCAGCAATGAGGTCAAAAGCGGAGCCCGTTTATGGAGAGGTGGACACATGATAAACATCGCCGGCGCCGTGGTTCAGCTTCTTTGCAAATACAACCTGACAGCCAAGATGTGCCCCTATTTCTATGGTCAGAGGGTTGCCCCTTTTTCTAATCTGGCTGTACACCTCAGCTGCATACGCATAAACAACCAGTGCAGAATCGCCGTGTCAAAGCACCAGTGAACGGACAGGATGGGGGCGGTGTGGATGGAAGCGTCTGGAAGCTGCCCTTGCCTCTCACCCTGTCGACCAAGGGCCCAGTGCCAATTTCCCCGCTAAAACGCCTGTCATGCCAACCCTGCCCTTGCGGGCCACTAACAGCAAAAGGGGCATCAGCCAATCGGGCGCCGTTGTGTCATCGGATTTGGCACAATATCTCTTGTTTCCATTTTTCATGTGTGCGTCGTCAACCGCTGCATATATCTCTTCAGAAAAAGAGAGAGATGCAGGCTGGCGATCAGCATGATCTCTGATCACCAACTCTCCCGTTGCCGAGCTGGTTAGGCATGGACCAGGCCTCTCTTTGCGTTTCCCGCAGCCGGGCGGGCCCCAAACTGAATTGGGCTTGTTCGCCCAAGCTCCCGGGTGGAATGAACCAAGACAAGACAAGGGTTTGTCTCCGAGCTCGCCAAGGGCCGTCGATGATCTCAAACCTCCAGCTTCCTATGAGTTGTTATATACAGCTGGATGGATGGCTTTAAAACACACGATGGAGACTACAATGCAGCTCATGGGTGGTTTGTTTATTCAGCATACCGGATCGATCTTCTTGGGTATATATATGCATTTATAATCATCTTCCACCAACACTGCCCCCCTGATAGAGCTGCCCAGGGCTCATGATTCATTTCCGTTTGGTGCAACCTCAACCGAGCGCCAGGAAAAGAGAGAGCGAGGGTGGTGCTGGTAGAGCCACGACACTACGGATATCGTCAACTAGCTTTGTATCATGACATCGACACTACACTCTTGCTGGTGAAGTGTCTATCTGAACAAAGCCTCTGTATCTCCATGTCCATGTGGTGAGTAGAGTAGGTGCTCTTTCCGAGATGGAAATTCGTCTGATGTTCGCCATGGCTCCAGATAATACGATGGTCCAGAGCCACTTTCCTATTCAGTCAATGACAATAGATCTCCTGAGCTTTGAGTGAAATCCGGAGCACGGGCCCCATTGAATGAGGGGAGGTTTTTGAGATATATACTTTCCCTCTTCGACTTTGAAACTCTTAGGCTCACCACTTGACTTGGAATTTAAAAACCCACACAGAAACGACAACCGCCAAAAACCTAATAAGCTAAACAATAAGTTGAGCTTCCTGCCCCGCGCCAAACCCACGGAACCGAACCACACCAAGACAAAACACACCGTATTTTCTGTTTTCTCGACACAAACAAATAGTAAAGATCACCTATTGAGGTATGTACTTGCTAGACCCATGTGTTTCCACATCACCATATACAACACATCTTCATCGACGAGTCTTGTCGTCTTTCGTCCTTCCTCCTTCCCCCAGAAGTTCTGGTGGTGGGGCGCAGCACCACTTCACCACGCACCCCTGCCTTTGACTGCTGCCCTGCACTTTCCCTGGGCCCCACCTCCGTCTCCCACCCCCCCAGGCAATTGCTGTTCAGGCCAGGTACGTACCACCGCCACGCCTGCCACTCGGCCGCTTGCGAAAAATTATTTGAATTTTGGCCGCGCCGACTCACAGCTCTCCCCCTTCTTCCCTCTCCCCACGTCAACCACCAAGGATCGCTACAGCTTCAACCTTCGTCAACCACACCTCTCAAGACCTCTAGGGCTCCAAGCTACCCTATTCTAACTCCCCCCCAGACCCAGAGTCCAATTCTAATACTCGTTCCGTGAACGTCTCCCTCCATCACTACCTGACGCTTCACCCGTTGCCTTGCTCAACGAGTCATCACCCGTCACATCAACTTGTGGATCGACTCCATCAACACCAACCGACATCCTTATCAATCACCATGTCTACCGTCGTGGAGAAAGTTGCTGACGCTGCTGCCGCGGCCGTCAATGACGTTACCAACGCTCTGGCCAACACCTCTATCACTGGCAAGACAGACGACAAGTCTGCCAACAACAACGATGCCGTCCTTGCCAGCGCTGCTGAAGGTCGCCGCCTGTACATCGGCAACCTTGCCTACGCGACAACGGAGGGGGAGTTGAAGGAATTCTTCAAGGGCTACCTTGTGTAAGTTTGTTTGCTTTTTTTTTCTTTGTTCACACATGCATTGGTTGCCGTCAAGCACGGTGTCCGGGTCGACTCGAGTCGAGTTGCGCTTGGTGATGTTTGTTTCCTGGTGTTTGTTATTGTCGTTGCTGCTTGACCGCTGCTTCGCTTGATGCCTGGTCCTGCCACTCCACCGCTGGCCACGTCTACCTTGCACCAGCACCATGGCCTCATGCGGCCCACAGCTCAGCGGGCTAGACTACGCCTGTTCCCCGCAGCCGGTCAAGCTTGGCCGTCCCTCACTGTTGACAAGCACTTTGTTTTGAGCCATCGCTGACCATGTATCGCCTCGTGCAGTGAGTCCGTTTCTATCCCAAAGAACCCTCGCACCGACCGCCCCGTCGGCTATGCCTTCGTCGACCTCTCTACCCCCAGCGAAGCTGAGCGCGCCATTGCTGAGCTCTCCGGCAAGGAGATCCTGGAGCGTAAGGTCTCTGTTCAGCTCGCTCGCAAGCCCGAGGCCAACGAGAAGACTGAGGGTGCCGGCGAGGGCACCAACGCTGATGGCACGCGCCGCCGCCAGTCTACCCGTGGTCGTGGCCGCGCTGGCCGTGGCCGTGGTGGACGCGCTCGCGGTGGCCGTGGCAGTGACGTAAGTTGTTGTCTTCGAGCTCAGGGCACGAGAGCTATCTCAAGCTAACACTTTTGCTCAGGACGAGAAGAAGGAGGACGGTGCTACCTCGGGCGACGCCGCTGAGATTGCCGCCGATACTCAGGTTCAGCCCCTGAAGGACATCACCAACGAAGCCAACACTAACCAGGACAAGTCTGGCAAGAACCAGGCTCGCGCTGCCCGTGAGCGTCGTGAGCGTGGTCCCCCCGCCGATGGCATTCCTTCCAAGACCAAGGTCATGGTCGCCAACCTCCCCTACGACCTGACCGAGGAGAAGGTTTGTGATCACCGTCCCGGTTTCTTGTGTGCAACATGCTAACCCCCTTCCAGCTCAAGGAACTCTTTGCTGCCTACCAGCCCTTGTCCGCCAAGATCGCTCTTCGCCCCATCCCCCGCTTCATGATCAAGAAGCTCCAGGCCCGTGGTGAGCCGCGCAAGGGACGTGGCTTCGGCTTCGTCACCTTGGCTTCCGAGGAGTTGCAGCAGAAGGCCGTTGCTGAAATGAACGGCAAGGACATCGATGGCCGTGAGATCGCCGTCAAGGTCGCCATCGACAGCCCCGACAAGACTGACGATGACGTTCACGGTGCTCACGAGGCCGACGAGAAGACCGAGGGTACTACTCAGGAGCAGGCTCCTGTTGCCCCGGCGGCTGTTGCTACCCCTGCCCCTGCCCCGGCGGCTGCCACGCCCGCAGCTGCTCCTGCCACCACCACTGCTTAAAAATGCTCAACCCTTGATGAGCATGGGGACGCAAGACGATATCGGCGGAGATGATGATGATGACTTCGTTATCTTTACCCGACTATCTTCTTAATCGTATGTATTAACTTTTTTGCGGTTGCATTTTTCACGACAGGGAATGGGTGGATGATTTCGGTTATGGTTAGAGATGAAAATGAAGCGGCAGATGAAATAGTTTCCTGGGCGTCTGGTTCGAGGTTGGGGTTTCATAAGGGCTCCATTCACGGTTGAGACAACAGGAGGAGAATTATCTCGGCTTTGGCACACGAATACTCATTAATTTTCATGACCTCTTTGCCTGATTTTTTTGGTGGAGTAGACGACATTTGATTCTGCACAGTTCATCGGGTGGTGTACTATGGACATGTATGTATGTAGTGATGAGGCCAAAATGGGATCTCGGGGTGAGTGAAGGAAAAGTTGTTCTTTTGCAATATCATGACGACGGTGCCTGGAATGGTGTTGTGGTGGTTGTGAGCATTCCTGCAGGGGCACGGGATGGAACAGTTTGGCGCTCAGAGTTCCAGAACAAAATTGATGGCACTGTCAAACTTGCAGCCTCACGGCGGCTGCTCACCATAATTTTTATTGTATGGAACCATTACCGATCAACTCTCCATTACTTTCAGGTGAAGGTAGTGAGTGCTGAGAGTGAGGGTTGTGGAGCGTTGTGTGGGGGGTGGGTGGTGAGTGGTGAAAGTGAGAGTTATAGATGGGAGTTTGGGTGGTGAGAATTTGTAGATGATCAAAGTTATGGGGCGTGGTAAAAGTGAGTGCTATGGGTGGTGAGAGGTGTGTGGTGAGGGTTGATCAACTCTGATTTGGTGAGTAGTCCAATTTCTGCCTCACTATTCGGAGGAAGAAGTTTATGGGACGTTTGAAGCGGAGGCTGTATGTTGTCTTGCTGCGTCCGTAGAAGTTTCTTGACTCTGTCATTGCTCAACTCGGTCGAGGAGTTGGAGCTTTGACGGGTGGGAGGGATGGGCCTGGGGAAGATCGTGGTGTTGTTGTGGATACCAAAGGACGAACTGGAGATGGAGAGTCTCAAGGGGGGGGGAAGGGTGGGGGGTGTGAGAGGGCTGAAGGAGAAGAATGAGGCGCTTGAGGGGGCGAAGGAGGCTCTTGGCAAGGAGAAATCGGTTCTCGAACATGAGAAAACTTGCCTCGAGAAGGAGAAGTCGGCTCTCGAAAATGAAAACTCGACTCCCGGAACTGCACTGAATAGGGTCGAGAAGGACAACACCTGGCTCAAGGACGCCTACAAAGCGCTGCTGGAGAAGGACGATGCACGGGCGGAGGAGTATGACAAGTTGTCTGATGAGAACTCTGCACTTGAAATTCGCCTTAGGATGTTGGAGGTTGCGAAGCGGGAGGTGGAAAAGGAGCTTCGGTTGATGACTGAGGATTGTGAGCGGCAGGTCAGGGGTTGTGGATGGGCTCGTTAAGGAAAAGGAAAGCCTTGCTGCCTAGGCTGAGGAGCTTACCCAACAGAACGGAACGCTGCGAGGAAAGAATGCTGCGCTTGAGGATGAGAAGGCGGATCTTGAGAGTGAGATTGGTGTTTTGCAAGGAAATAATGACAGCTGGATGGAAGGGAATATTGATATTGGGGCTGCGAATGCGAAGCTTGAGTTGGATAATACGAACCTTGGTGCGGCCCTTCAAGGATATGAGAGGCCGATTGGAAGGCAAAAATGAGATGGTTTCCAACCTCGAAAGGGACCTCACCAAGGTGACTGCTGACAATTCGAGCATTCGCAAGAAGTTGGACGATGTGAAGATGGGGCAGCGGGCTGCTATGTATGATCTGCGCAGGGAGAAAGCCAAGGTGATGGAGGCGGAGACAGAGCTAGAGGTGGTCAAGGCTAGGCTGGAGGATGCGAACGCGACCAACGCCAACTTTAGCAAGACGGAAGAAGCCCTGAACGATATGATTGTTGTGCTCCGGGGACGTATCGCCAGACTGACTGAGGGGGCGGAGGACAACAAGTTGACTGAGCGGGTACTGCGGGCGGAAATATCCAGCCTTAAGTTGGAGCTACAAGCTCTGGAGGAGCAGAAGGAGGAGCTTCGCAGGTCATTCAGGGATAGTCAGAGTGCTCTCTCGGACAGCACTGAGAAGGTGTCAGCTCTGGAGTCTGATGTTGTCATGAGTAATAAGAAGCTCGCCATGGTCAAGAATTCGCTCGCTAAGGAGAAGAGCGCCCGGGCGGAGCTTGTGGGTAACTTAAAAGAGGAGCACTCCAAGAGGAGAGATGTCACTGCAGAGCTGGAACTTCTCAAAAAATCGTCAAAAGCGAAGGTTGCGCCAGCGGGAAAGCGGCTGAACTTGGCCAACCAGAAGATGATTGACCTCGAGGATGGGATCAAGGCTGCTAGGAGGGCGGCTGCTGATGCTGAGTCGAAGCTCGATGATGCCCAAGCCGAGATTACTTATCGTGACCGTCGCCTGGCGGCGGAGACGGACAGATATCAAAAGAAACAGGCCGAACTTGAGGAGGCTGAGAGGCGGGAGGAGGACTACGACCCTGAGCACCTCTACAAACAGCTCGAAGAGGAGAAAGCAAACCATGCTGCGAGCGTCTCCCGTCTCGAGGATGAAGTTGCTGATTGCGACAAGGAGTTGGCGGAGGAGAAGGCAAATCATGCCGCCAGCATCGTCCGTTTCGAAGCTGAAGTTGCCGAACGTGATAACGAGTTAGCTGAGGAGAAGGCAAGGCATGAGCAAACAATTGGCAGCGTGGAGGCTCAGAAAGCTAGCCACATGGTTCCAAAGGGGGAGCTCTCGAGGGAGATAGCAAACCATACGGCGACGGCCAATGCACTCACAGTTGAGCGGACCCAGCACCAGACAACGGCAAAGTTGCTTGCGACCGAGCAGTCGAACCACCAGAGTACAAGCAAAGCCCTCGCGGCCGAGCAGGCAAACCACCAGAACACCATTAACGCCCTCATGACGGAGCGGTCGAACCACCAGAACACAAGAACCGCCCTTGCTACGGAGCAGACGAACCACAGGAACACGACCAATGCCCTCGCGACTGAGAAGATGAACCAGAAGGCGACCGCAGATGCCTTAGCCGCCCGGCGGAATGCCCACCAGCAGACGATGAACTTCTTGGCATCGGAGCAGGCAAATCATCGTAATACAGCCAACTCGCTCTCGTCGGTGAAGTCACAGCTTAAAACGGCCAACAACACCATCACTTCGCTGCGTGTCTCGGGTTCAAACGAGAAATGTGTTGTCATGAGTGGGGTGGAAAGGCTCATGGAGCGTTACGGGAGACTCTTTGACAGGTACGAGAATCCACTTCCTCGAATTGGGAAAGACGTGGTACGACTGGCCGTACCCCGAAGGCTTGACCCAGTGGGCTAGCAGCAAGTGGGTGGTCGAATGGCGCCGGGAGATATATGTCGATAGTGACTAGTTTGAGGGATGTACGTAGGTAGTTGGGTACATAGTAATGGGTGCGGTCTCTGTCTTTGGTGGTCTGGGGGGTGGCTGTGGAGCTCGATTCAGGGGTTCAGGGGTCATTCATGTAGAAGAGTGCTCGGTTGCCCTGCACTTTTCACCCTGGGTACAGACAACTCATTGGGTTTCCCTCTTCAATTTTCAGGCCTTGCGCCTGTGCAGGTAGCTTTGCCTGGCGTTCTGATCAGGGAGAGGAGAGAAGAGTTTGGTATGGCTTGCGAACTCCTGCAGTGATGTTATGTTATTCTCGCAGTCGATTGATTGGACACCCTGCCTACAAAATAATTGACACAGCAACAGTAAGTTGACCTATACTATTACTATGAACCATGCCTTGAAGGATAGTTACCAGGCCTTTAAACACAATTAACAGCCCTTTAGAGATATTTATATGATATGGGTTAACCTACTTATGTACATCAACTATTTTGTGGTAAGCGTGGCTACGTATAAGAGTGCTCAACTGCCTTACATTTCACCTTGAACAAACTCATCGCTTTCATCTCTTCAATGACCGGCTCACTGTACTCGTGAAGATGGCGTTGTGACTTCCTATCAGGGAAAGGGGAGAAGCGTTTGACATGCAGCTTGCGAGCTCCTGCCACGAGGTCCTGTTATTCTCGCAGTTGATTGATAAAGTTAGTGGTAGGATGTCGCGGCCAGGGGAAGTGGGGCTGGCCACTGATACAAGAGATGAATTAAGAATCGATGGTCGGAGCTCTGCGGTCTTTGTTAGAAGTGTAAACTTCTTCGCCAAATACTGTGTCATCGGACATTATTAGGTACCTTAGGTAGCTAGCACTGGCAGGTTTTTTTTTTTTTTTTTTTTTGACACACCGGAGCCGATTCGTGGCTTTTTTAGGTGGTGCCGTGCGGTAGGTTGGGCGGGAGCTGTTCAATTTCGCGGGCTGGAACTCAAGCGACACGGCCGCCCTTTTTCCCGTTTGGTTTCAAACGCCACGCGACAACTTCCGACTGCATTCTTTTGCAATACACCGACTGTGATGCAACGCAACGAACCCCCCCGAATAAATAACGACGAGAATTGATTGCAAACATTGCCGAAACAACAGAACAGTACAGGGAAACAAATACAGAAGGAAGCAAGATGGCAGCCAACGCCATGTGGGAGGTTGATCCCGAGACGAGGAGCAAGGTTCGTTTCTTACCGTCCTCCTCCCACCCCAACCACCGTTAGATGCTGATGATGGTGTACCGTAATAGCTCGTCACGATCCAATCCGAACCCGGCAACTCCCTCTGCTGCGACTGCGGCGCCCCGTCTCCCCAATGGGCATCCCCCAAGTTTGGAATCTTTATTTGCTTGTCTTGCGCCGGAGTTCACCGCGGACTGGGTGTTCACATCTCTTTTGTGCGATCAATCAGCATGGACGCGTTCAAGCAAGCCGAAATCGAGAGGATGAGACTGGGAGGGAACGAGAACTGGAAGAAGTTCTTTGAGGAGCACGAGACAAACAAGACGATGGGGGTGAGCTGGGAGGGTGCGACGATTGCGGAACGATATTCAGGGGAGGTGGGTGAAGAGTGGAAGGAGAGGTTGAGCTGTAAAGTTGAGGGGAGGGAGTATGTTCCCGGGCAGAAGAAGGAGACACCGGTGGCCAAGAGCTCACCGGCGGCGGCGGCACCGTTGGGAGGGAGTAGGACGGGGAGTCCAGCGAATGCTGCGCAGGGCGGGGGGAAGATCAAGGTGGATGTGGATTACTTTGCTAAGCTGGGGGAGAGGAATGCGGGTAGGTCGGCAGATTTGCCCCCGAGTCAGGGGGGGAAGTATCAAGGGTTTGGCAGCTCGGGGACATCGATGCCGCAGAGGAGTAATCAGCAGCAGGCCGGGTTGCCGGGGCTGGATGATTTGCAGAAGGATCCGGTGGCGGCGTTGAGTAAGGGGTTTGGGTGGTTTACGAGCTCGGTTGCGAAGACGGCGAAGACGGTGAATGAGGGGTTTATTCAGCCTACTGCTAAGCAGGTATGTTTTACGGTTGATATCTTGGGGTTCTAGGTGCTGATATCACGATGGTAGATTGCCGAGTCAGATTTTGCCGCGCAAGCTCGTGTTGCTGCTGCCAATGCGGCCAAGGCTGCTCAGGCTGGCACAAAGACTGCTTCTGAAGGGTTCACAAGATTTGTGGAGGGACCTTCAGGTAGTGGGTATAAGCCTGTGAGGAGCGAGAACTTTGATGAGAGCAAGAGGGCGTTCTGGGATGATTTCGCATCGGCGGCGGACAACAGGAAGACGAGCGGGAACTCCATTGGGACTTCGGCGCTGGGTGGGAACAAGCCTTCTTCCTCCGCGCCTCCGAAGCAGAATAATAAGGACGAGTGGGAGGATTGGTAGTTCTGAGGTCAGGGTTACACACGGGTGGTGGTTTTGATTGGAGAGCCTGTTTGGTTTTTTGTTTTCTTCGAACATTAGACGTTTGTTGCTGGGCGATATACAGTCGGTCCTTGATACCTATCTAGCTTGGTCTTTTTTTGCTTGTTCATTCTGTTGTTTTGATGTGGTGTTGTTGCTGATGAGGTCTGGATAATGAAAGGCATGCATGTGCTTCAGGGTTAGGGGTGACTCTAGAGAAGCCCCCGCCGCTTGGCCGAGGTTCAACCCGGACCCGGCACTAGCCGGGATGGACCAAGGAACCACTGAGCGTCATTGCATGCGGCGCTCAAAGCTTCCCTCTCCCTCCGTCCTGTTCGAGATCCCACGAACCCGCCCATTGAGCCGCAAGACTTCGACATGTCAGCCTTACGGATATTGGTGCCCGTCAAGCGGGTCATTGACTATGCGGTATGTAACTTCATCCTAGCTTGAGGCAGCTTGCGTGCAGCTTGCACAGGGAGAAAGGCACATGTCAAACTGCAAGCGCGGACTTTGGGCGGGACGGAGTAAGACGGCATTTGGGCATGACAGTTGCTAACGCACGCAACGCCTTATTGCAGGTCAAGCCCCGCGTCAACAAGGCCCAGACGGGCGTCGAGACGGCCGGCGTCAAGCACAGCATGAACCCCTTTGACGAACTCTCGGTCGAGGAAAGTGTGCGCATCCGCGAGAAGAAGCGCGCCCCGGGTGGTGTGGAGGATATCTGCGTCATCAGCGCCGGGCCGACCAAGGCTCAGGATATCCTGCGCACTGCTATGGCTATGGGCGCCGACCGCGGCATTCACGTCGAGGTCAAGGAGGGCGAGGACCTTGAGCCGTTGAGCGTGGCTAAGCTGCTCAAGGCCGCTGTTGAGCAGCAGAAGAGCAACTTGGTTTTCTTGGGCAAGCAGAGTATTGATGACGATGCCAACCAGACGGGGCAGATGCTGGCTGGCTTGCTGGGCTGGCCTCAGGCTACGCAGGCTAGCGAGGTTACGTTTGGGGAGGGGGACACGGTGACGGTTACGAAGGAGGTGGATGGTGGTGTCGAGACTGTCAAGGCGAAACTGCCGATGATTATCACGACGGACTTGCGGTTGAATGAGCCGAGGTATGCGAGCTTGCCGAATATCATGAAGGCGAAGAAGAAGCCTTTGGAGAAGAAGACGCTTGCGGACTTTGGGATTACGGGGGAGAAGAGGCTCAAGACGTTGAAGGTTACTGGTGAGTTTTGGATGAGTCAGGGGTTGTTGTGGAATAATTTGATTGCTAACGCTGGTTGCAGAGCCACCCCCGAGAAAGGGCGGTGGCAAGGTCGAGGATGTCGATGGTTTGATCTCCAAGCTCAAGGAGCTAGGTGCTCTCTAAGCCAATGTACACAACAATGTATTGCTAGTGTTTGCCTGCATCTAGAGTTGACAGCTTTGCAATTTTGCCTGCGCAACGACATCATCTTGTTACATTATCTTTGAGCATCATTGGAAATATTGACAAGTATCCAAGTCTGTGGTCATGATCGCATCATCCCGACGAAATACAGCGCCTCCTTCAATATACAGATCTTGTGATCTGCCACAACATGGTCCATTTTCGGCGATGTCATCGAGATAGGACCAGAGATAAGAGTTGTGGGATGAAAGCGGCACCACCCCGCAACTGTGTCCCCTGTGACGTAGATCAACTTCGTCTGTATCTTCAAACTATGACAATTGACAACCCATTTTGCGAGTTTAAACTTTGGTCTGAAAGGGGTTTCGGATTTTCGGTCTGAGTCCTTTCGGCTGAAGTGATGGTGAAGACCCTGCATCTCAGAGGAATTGGCAGTCCGAAGCCGCAACAAACCGCTGGAATGGCCCGCTAGGACAAAATAAGCCTCTGAAAATGGCCCAGATGTTCCACCCCGTGAATCGGCTCCCGACAGTTCAGGAGCTCCGGAAGTCGCGGCGGGGTGGGAACAGGTGGACCAATCACCATCTCGCCAATGAGACAGTCGCAAAATTCTTTGGGGACTGAAATGACAAAAAAGATGGATTTTTCTCGCTTCCCGCCTTTTTCTTCTTCTCGATTCCAACAACTCCATCGCGAATCTGATTCACCACGCCAACGCCTTGCTCTCAGCAACCGCTTCGCTTCTCTAGTCTCTTGTAGACTACTCATCCTCTTCGAATTGTCGCCCTTACAACAGTGCTGATGAACGGCCGTTCGTCAGAGTTTACTTCTCAGGTACGCTCTCTCAATGAAACACAATCCCTTACTGTGGGCAGGGGGCATGCCGTGCTGTGCTGGCCGACCCCGCTGTCACCATCGTGGACGTCCATGCTGCCCCTCCACGCAAGAGTCCCTCAGATTCTGTTCAAGAGGCATTGGGCCGCGACAATGCCACTTGAATGCGCATTTTTTTGATTCCACTTCGAATTGCCGTGTCTGGAAGATGGAGGCTAATGCGTTTGTGTCTTAGGATTATCTCTCAGGTCCGCATCTCTCCCAGGATATGGCTTGACTCACCGCTCTGTACTGACTAGAATTCCCAGACCATCTGTGGAGAGCCCTGAACGCTTAAGACTTCAAGTCCCGCGCTGCACTAGAATCTTACCCCGTTTTATTTTTTTTATACACCAACCCACACTAGCAGTCGACATGATGTTCACTCGCTTGGCCGCTCGTCTGCCCAAGACCACGTCGGCGTTCGCCGCCCCCAAGGTCTCTACCCGCTTCCTGTCCAAGGCTGCCGTGTCTGGAAGCAAGGGCAGATCTATGCCCGGCGTTGATCGCAGAGCCACTGCTGCGGCCTCGGGTGTCGAGGCTACCTTCACTATCAGAGTATGTCTAGTCTAGTTCCAGCATGGTCATGTTGTGTCTTTCAGAGGCTAACCTTCTAACATAGGATGGTCCCGTGTTCCAAGGCAAGGCCTTCGGTGCCGACACCAACATCTCTGGCGAAGCTGTCTTCACCACCTCTCTCGTGGGCTACCCCGAGTCCATGACCGACCCCTCTTACCGTGGCCAGATCTTGGTCTTCACCCAGCCCCTGATCGGCAACTACGGTGTGCCCTCGAACGAGCGCGATGAGTTCGGTCTTCTCAAGTACTTCGAGTCTCCCCATATCCAGTGCGCTGGTGTGGTTGTTGCCGATGTTGCTGAGAAGTACAGCCATTGGACTGCCGTGGAGAGCTTGGGCGAGTGGTGTGCCCGCGAGGGTGTTCCCGCCATCTCTGGCGTCGACACTCGTGCTATTGTCACCTACCTCCGCGAGCAGGGTTCCTCCCTTGCCAGAATCACCATCGGTGACGAGTACGATGCCGATGAGGACGAGGGTTTTATCGACCCTGGCCAGATCAACCTTGTCAAGCGTGTGAGCACCAAGGCTCCTTTCGTCGTTGCTAACCCCAACGCCGAGTTCCACGTTGCTCTTATCGACTGCGGTGTGAAGGAGAACATTCTCCGCAGCTTGGTCAGCCGCGGTGCTTCCGTCACCGTCTTCCCCTACGACTACCCCATCCACAAGGTTGCCGACAACTTCGACGGTATCTTCATCTCCAACGGCCCCGGTGACCCGACCCATTGCCAGGAGACTGTCTACAACCTTGCCCGCCTGATGGAGACCTCCCCCGTTCCCATCATGGGTATTTGCCTTGGCCACCAGCTTTTGGCTCTTGCCGTTGGTGCCCAGACCATCAAGCTCAAGTATGGTAACCGTGCCCATAACATTCCGGCGCTCGACTTGACCACCGGTCAATGCCACATTACCAGCCAGAACCACGGTTATGCCGTCGACACCAGCACCCTGCCCAGCGACTTCAAGGAGTACTTTGTCAACCTCAACGACGGCTCCAACGAGGGTATGATGCACAAGACCCGCCCCATTTTTTCGACCCAGTTCCACCCCGAGGCCAAGGGTGGCCCGATGGATTCCTCGTACCTGTTCGACAAGTACCTCGAGAACGTCAGGATGTACAAGAGCAGTGCCTCGGTCTACCGTGACAACAGGCCATCTCAGCTCATGATTGACATTCTCAGCAAGGAGCGTGTCGGTGTTGAGCCCACCAAGTTGGCCAACGCTGCCTAAACTTTTCTTGGTTATTGGGTTGGTGCATGGGTTGGGTTTTGGGTTTTGGGGGTTATAAGCGTCTTTGATTTTTTTCTCTGGCGGGTTTATGGGCAACAAAAATTGTTTTTTGTTTGGTAGTGCTTTTATTGTGCCTAGCGGTATCCACAGCTGCAAGTCAGTTTTGCATTCATTTAACTTTTATAGTGATGCAATGTATCCTTTTTTTTTTTTTTGGATAATTCCATCTTTGTATGCTCAAGCTGAATGTGTCTGTGTTGTTGAACAAAAAGGGATTGGTGTTGACTGTGCCCCTGTCCCCTTTGATTCAGAACTCAACACCGACTTCCATCACCTATTGTCTTCTTGTCATGAAGGGTGCTGTTGAGACCCATGACATTCGTTGATCATAGGAAGACACTCAAATCTTGTCCCACACCTAATGACCTGCGAATACAGACAGAGCCTTCACATGCAAGCGGTGTTTTGAATCCGTATACCTAACCATCACTTCGTGTCTGCATACTTTGAACATCATTGGTATCTTTCATTCCCCAGCCCTTTCTCCACCACTCAACTCAACTACTATCCATCTCTACCAGGTAACTCAAAAACAAATACAAACTTGATTGCAAAAAAACAACCAACCCATCTCCCCTGCCCTTCATCCCAACCAGAAAAAAAAGGCTTCATCACATATATTTTCCCCTTCCCCTAGAAGACAAAAAAAAAAAAAAAAAAAGATCGTTACCCAAATCCCAAAATTTTCGCTATCCCAATCTAGCCCAACCGTCCCAAACACGGGTGGGGTGGCAACAGATTGTTTATGCGAGGCATGTGCTTGTCCCCGCTGGCAGGCGCCAAACGCCATACAATAAATATCCGGACTTCAAAAACCAAAACAACAAAACATCGCAAAGCCCCGGTAGGTATATCAACCCCCCCCCCACAAACTAATGATCCCATATGTACTTATCCCCCCTTTCATCACCCACTCCCCTCCTCCCAACTATACCTCTTATCCGCCACCTGCGGCACATGAATCAACCCATCCCGTCCCTCTATCCGCTCCATGCTCTGCGGACTATTCGGCATGTCATTGTCATCATCCTCCTCTTGCCCCCCCCCTCTCCCTCCCATCGGTGGCTGCGGCGGCTGCGGCTGCAACAGACTTATCCTCTGAGGCACCTGTCCCAATCTCTTTCTCTGCTGCTGCTCCCCTTGTGTTGGTTGTATCGTATTCCCCCCCCTCCCCAGAATCATCTCCCCCGCCTCCTCCTCGGTAAAATTACTCCCCAACGTCTCACTACTCCCATTATTCTCAGAGCGATAATGCCCTCCCCCTAACCTCCCCGGCGGAAGCGGCAAAGGAGAAGTCGGCGACACAGGCGACACCCCTCCATCGACCGGCTGCCCGTTCGAGTCAAAAACTCTAGTAGTCGGCGTCGGTGGTTGGGGTGGACGTTGAGTAGGCAGCTCGATATGTTCCGGCAACGGTCCCAAACAGACAATCTGGGAGTTGTTAATCGGTGTTCTTTGAAACGACGGCGGCGGTAACCTCACTGACGATGTCAGCGATGTGGGCGATACCCCATCATTTGAATCCGACCGACTCATCGACACCGACGAAGGGGCAAACGTCTGAGCCGAGGTTGGGGAAACAGGTGAATAACTCGAGCCAGCAGGGTCCGAAGTCCTGTTGTGGTGGTGGTGGTGGTGTTGCTGGGAAGGGGGGTATAAATGCAACGGCGGCGGAGCAACCGTCATAGGAGAAGGCAAATCAAACATCCTCCCCGCCCAGTCCCCATGCGGCGTCATCGGTGACGGCAACGAATTCGGAAACGAGTCGCTATTCGCATACGTCGGCGACGACGCCGGCGAGGGCGTATCTGGCGGTCGGTAATGAGCAACTCGGCTCACGTCCTGCATGGACTTTTCTTGCTGCATCACCCCCGTCGGTATCGTCATGTGCGTTGTTGACGTGGGTGTATAAGTCGGCACCGGCCCCCTCATCTGCCTTTCCAGTTTCCGCTGAGTGAGCTCATATTCGCTCATTCCCTGGGCACTATCTATCCCAACGTCGGTCTCGTCATCCCCAAGATCATGGCTGTCCAGCTCAACCGGTTCCGGCGGTACAGGCATTTCGTACACCTGGTTTTCTCCGTCTGCCCCAACCTCGACGGGTTGGGCGCTGTTGTTGTGCACTTCGTGAATTTCTGGTTTCCTTGATCTCTTCCTCCTGATGATCAACGAAAACACCTTCTTGACTGGACTCTGTGGCTCCTCCTCTTCTGTGACGTGAGCCTCGCGTTTGTCCTCGTCTGTCTCGGAATTTTGAGAGTTTTGCTTTGACCTTTTCCGACGGCAGCAAAACCATATCAGACCCCCCAAAATACTTCCTGTGATGAAGGCGCTGAACACGATACCAACCGTCTGGCCAGTCCCCAGTCTGTTATTCGTCCCAGTCGGCGCAGGCGCGCTTGTGAATTCCGGGTACGGGCTATCCGGTGGCCTTGCGATGGCTTCAAGTGAGTAATTGCTCGAGGCCGCCTCGGGAAACAACGCCTGGTGAAGCGAGAACATGCTCTTATCGTAAGTAGTAATGATGTATGCCTCCTGCATAAACGCCCGACCAATGATATAGGTATTATTGTTGACCTCGGTAGTCGAACGCTTCAGCGGGAAATACGGGATGCTTGATTCGCCCCATTGAATGACGTTTCTGAAAGGGTAACGTAATAACTGCGCAAACGCCGCCGACGGAATCGTGATGTTGACCACGCCCGGAACATTAAACGGTTGCCCAAAGTTGTCGGTGTTGTCAAAGCTCGAAAGGGTGAAGGTGAAGGACAAAGACTCGTCGTTTTGAAAGCGCGTGTACTGTTCCCCTCCGCCTGTAAAAGTGTACAACCCGAGATCCTCCCTCCATGTTAGATTGAGAGCATCAGCAAAACGGTCGCATACTTCGGTCGGCAGCCACAGGTACGGTGTGGAAGAGTCAATGAAAGCCTCGATGGAATCATCCATATTGACCAACGTCCGACTTGTTGATGTCCAATTAGCAGCCAGGGCCTTGTCCTCGTCTGTGATTTGCGCCGTCACACCACGCAGGCGAACAAGAGGAAGTCGCGTGATCGGATCGAGGGCAAAGTTGTTGCCGTGAGGGACGAATCGAAGCCTATCGTACCCCCCCAGAACCAGAGAGGCAACTGTGCCACTGCCCTTCTTGCCATCTTGAATAGTGTTAGTACGTGTTGGTGATATCTTTTCCGCACATGACAACTTACTCTCTCGGTAGTAGGCGCCGGCGGTGTACCCATAACTATGACTGGGAATAGCGCCATACACCTGGGCAAGCTGAGGGATAAAAGGAGTCGAGACATTGGAGCCGAACTTCCCAGGCGTGACACCAAGCCCAATAAAGCCGCTGTAATACTGCGTGTCGTTGATGGCGGCCACCAATGTGTTCTCGAGGAGCGTCGACACCGAAGTCAGCGTGTTGACGAACCCCAAGGTTTCCAACCCATAATCACCATTCCCCCCCATTCCCGTGTGGTTCATGCCCAGCTTCCAAGCCCCCAATGGCTGCCATGACTCCGACAGCGAGGAGTTGAAGACACCACCCCGAGCATTGATGCAGATTTGAACCGGATGACAGCCACCGCTAGATATCGTCCAGATTTCCGACAAGGCCGTCGATGGCGTGAGGTAGACAATCTCGGCGGGCGAGCCTATCACAAACATAAAATTGGACCATGTGCCGTCGATACCATACCTGCCAGCAGTGTCAGCAGTGACTACCTAACGCAGAGGGGAGTCATGACACAAACCATTCTCCAGAAGGCTGGATCCAGAGAGGAGCAGCCGGTGGCTTGGTGGCAGCGGCATCGTCAGCAGTAGCAGCAGCAGCAGCAGCAGCAGCAGCAGCGAGTCGTGACGCGGACAGCAGCAGCAAGATGTCACAGATGACAGCGGTCGAACGACAGGGCAACCGCATTGTAGCAGCACCCTACCCTGACCCGATCTGACGGCGCTGGGGAAGGGGTGCGCGCGCGGGCAACGACGGTCTGTCACGAGAGCAGCGGTCCTAGGACATTTGCGACGTCTTCTTGTTGTGCCATGGACTACAGGCCGTTGTTAGTCTTTTTTGGCAGGCCCGGGCAGGTGAGGATTGGAAGAAGGCAGTGAGTAATGGGTAAGGTAGGTGGGTGGATAGATGGATGGATAGGCTCAGCCGTCAGTAGACAAGGCAAGGCAAAGGCAGGTTTCACTCAGGGCCTGGGGTAGGGGGCCAACAAGGGGGGAGCAAGACGAGAGGGAGAGTGGAGGATAAGGGAACACACACCCGGTATGCGGGCGCACCGTGTCTGCGTCTCTGCGTCTCTTTGCGTCTGGCGGGACGAATGATGAGACGGCGGGAAATAGGGAATGTCAGTCGGAAAACAAGAGACCAGCGATCAGCACTGCAGTCGACCCGGCTATGGGGGTCCAACGTGGCCCAGGCCTGTGAGTAGGTTTGAGATAGGTGTTGACGGAGAAAGCGAGAGCGGGTGGAATTGGCAGCACTGGAATGCCCTGAGGTGGTGGTCCTCCCTTCCTTCCTTGGGTGACATTCTCACCCAGTCCATCATTCTGAAAAGTTCCGTCAGAGCAAAACGAAACCCCCCCGCCTTTCCGAAAGACGGTACACCTAGGACAGCGAAGCGACAGGGGACTGCTAAAAGCGCTGAGAATGCTTGGAATCCTCTAATCCTCTATCAACAACGCATGCACCCGTCCGTTTGTTCCTCCGAAGTCCCGCACCTAGCCCGGCACTTTTGCTGTGGGAAAGCCGTCAGTTAATTGCCCAGCGAAATGATGTCCTCAGCCATGTCTGAGAATCGCGAACCCCGGCACGTGGCTGCGACCGCCGTCAGATCTCCAGGTGGCTGATCTAATCTCGACGACGTCCTTTTTTCACTCCTTGACAGGGTTCGTCTGATGTGCATGAAATCGTTCTTTCTGTGCCCCCGCCCTGCTCTAGAAACCTCCCCAGCCGAAGCCCCAGATCAGCCACTCACAACCGCCAGACTCGCACACCACCGGCCAGCCCGCCCAGAATCCATGATCGATATCGTCGCCGCGCCGCTCACAGAGTGTGGGGAAACAACGGGTGGAAAAACATGGCAGAGCTGGAATCCCAATCTTAGCCTCACCTCGGTGGAGCTCTCCAACGAACGCTGGAGCGAGCGCGCCGTTTTTACTGACTAGCAGGCATCAGGGCACTTGATAAAATGCTCTAGCATCGGACTTCAATTTCTCATCCTTTACGAAGAAGAGAGCATCGTGATACCATTCTGCAAGTCTCACACGAGAAGAACTCTGTACTCTGTACAACAGCCATTGCCACCACCACCGGCGCCGCCGCCGGGATCGAGATAGGGACCTCGCTTGTGAATCTTGGGAATCGCAAGTGCCGGACAGTAGCTCGCCTTGGTTTCGAACCCTCAAGATTGGGAATGCCTTACTTCAACAGCGAAACAGGCAGCCAAGCTTGAGCTAAAAAAGCAACCGATCAACTCATGCGTTTCGAGCTAGGCCTATCTTTTATGGACATGAGGCCCCGGTTCCCAAACTCACTCTCAAGGTTCCACTGGCGGTTATCGACGACACACCTCAACCTCCCACACGGGCTACAGCGACAAGCAATGGCTGTTATATTGGTCAAATATCGGTGGCAATGAAGCCCTCCATCCTCACGGACCTTAGTGCCGCTGTTTGGCTGGCATGAGAGAGAGGAACCGAGGATGCATCAAACACGGCAGAGGCAATCTATTTCACCACTTACAGAAGGCGAGGGGTCACTCTGGCTAAATTCGATACCACCTATTTTACCGAGCCACCTCGCAACCAAACCTTTCCCTTTAGGCCACCAGAGAGTCCGGACCATCCACACCGGCCCAGCACATGACGCTTTCTGTTGATTGCTCTCTGCCCACCGCACTGGCCACCCAAGACGGCGGCAAAACAATCTCGACATTTGTTGGCGTGGTGCCGGCTCTAGAGGACGGCAAAAGCCTGCACGACCTGCCCATCGCGGACCCCGTCAGGCCTGAAGAAGCAGGTTTGTCGATGAAGCCGTCACCACCTCGACCTGCGGTGCGTTTTCAGTTACTGGTGCCCAAACAGGAAGGCGTTTCGTCTTCTCTGGCGTTCAGCCATACATGCGGCTCACCTCCGGCAGTCACTCGTCATGAACTGCTGGTCAGAAATGCTGTCGAGCTTCGTCATTCCAGACACCAAGCTCTCACACATCCAAGAAATCTCTGAAACTCTCTCAGCTCAGCTGCTGACTTTGTTATGCATCGGTCGTTTTTCTACTCTCGCTTGCCCGTGCAGCTCATTGGCTACGAGACGGTCTGCTACCCATTGTAACGTGAGTCGCAAAGGGAATGGGGGAACCGTTTTACGTTTTACGCGGTATGGCATTTTTTGATGTTACTCGGTACCATGGGTCCAAAACCCCCGTTAAACAAACAACCGAGATAACTGGCGGCTCAATGCCTCAGACAGGATCCTCTCATTCCAAACACGGTCAGCATTCTGTTGAGACAACTCTGACTGGTTGTGCCCTCGCAGATTCAAGACATATGATTGTATGTAGCTCACAACCCAAAACAGACAGGGCGGGCACAAGCCTCAGCGGAGTTGCGGGAGTCTAGCAGACGCCACAATTCCTCTTGCCAGATATCGAGATGCATATCCCGATTCCCCCTGTCGGCTGACCGGCAGCTTTTCTCGCCGTCTTCTGGCCCCGTGTGTCGAAAGGTCTGTCAATTGCCGAGCTCAGCCAAGAAAGCCAAGGAGGCCACCGTGGACCCTAGTCAGGCTTCTCCAGATGTCGATCTGCTTTGCGCACGTTATCATCCCCACCAGCTCAGCACTACGGAGGAAGGCCCCGAAGGAGAGCATGAACATGATAAGATTGTACCCCATTCTGATGTTTCTGCACGGTGTTGTCAACGTCAAACGATACCAAGTTCTATGGGAGAGATAATGATGAACGCAGAAGAAAAAGGGGCATATGTAGCTGCCCGGCCGCCTCTGCCTATCGTTGCAGCTGTGGGATCGAGGGTGGGCGGACCGAAATGCCCCCTCTGAACCAAAAACCGCGTCTTTTGTGGTTGCAGCAGTGCCATACAGCTGGCTATGAGAGGGTGAAGGGGGGACACAGAGGGCGCAGGTACGGGAATAACGCAGGTTGCCAGCACGACCAGCGCCAGAGGGTTGCGGAGGGAGTAGAGTCTGGTACTGCCTCCCCAATGTGGTGCTCGGCAGGTCTGGGCAGGGTGGACTTCGATTCCATCGTTCGGTTACACTGATTTCGGGCTGTAGCTGACATTAAACGAGTCGCCGACCTGGGAGGTTGCCATCCAACTGAGCCAGTAGTATGCGCATCATTTATTAACTTGCCCTTCCGGCCCAGCCCGAGCCAGCCATCGTCCCTCTCGTTTTTCCCCGACTCAACCACGAACCTGTTGCTGCATGATAGATAGCCACCACGCGGAGAGCCTTCCGTTCGGGGGGTGAGAGGGAGGGCTGTTTTGGGAAACTGTGATGGGACGTGGTCGTCGATGGCGACGTTATGAGATGTTGGACCAGAGGACAGAAACAGACAAGGCTCGGAACATTTTCTTTTGTTTTCAAGAGCCAAGCATTTTTACCTTATCGAACGTCTTTTCACTTGAATCAAAACGGTCAGCGCTGGGCCCAAGTCGGTCCAGCCTCTTCTCCTCCCGCGCTCCCGTGTCAACCGGTAGCTGGCAGGTCTGGGGCCAAGAAACTGGCCAATCGTGGATCTTGACCCGATTCACTCAAGTCCCGTCCCCTCGGAGTGGGCTGGCATGGCTGGCCGAGCAGGGGGGAGAAAATACCCTTGTCCCTCCATCGGGTGCTTCGTTGCCCCTTGCTTGTCCATCGGCCCTTGGCAAGCCTTTTCACCCCCGGATCTCTCTCTCTCTCTTTCTCTTCCTACTTGCCCAGCCTTGACCCTCTTGCTCGTCGTGGCTGGCCCGGCAGCTTTCCAAATGATCGTCCCACAGTGTTGTTATTAGGCTCAAACCTAGCGTTGTGGAAAACGGAGCGTGTGTGAGGAGGAAAAGACCTTTCAATCAATCTTGGATCTTGTGGCATGCCGGGGAAGCGATTTACACAGCAATCATTTTGATGCGCGGTGGACAGACGCCGGGTGGTTGTGTTGTCTCAGGGCTTGGATAATACCCGTCCGACTCCCGAATCCCTTGCAGGACGTTGTGTTTTGTGTTCGACATCCACCCCAGTTCCCGTGGCCTTTTTCCAACATATCTCGAACAGTGCTGCTTTCTATTCCCCCCCTTCGAGGCGCCATGGTTTCAGTGTCCTGATGTCAGTATACCGATACCGCGGCTGAGGTGCATGGATGAGGTGGACAGGGCCCTACATCATCATCACTCAACGATAGATTGGTCCTCGTGGCAAACTGTGAAGCTTTTTTTCCCTCAGCATACGATCCCCCACGATATAGCAGCATGGTTGGGAGTAGGCGGTTGCTGCTTTCGATCGCGGCGCTCTCTGGCGCTGGCCTCAACAATGGAGTTGAAGGTGAGTTGACGCTCTCATCATGGGTGGTGAGCCTTTTGTTCTAATGGAAGACGAACAGCTCGGTTCAGGAGGCAAGATGGAGCAGGTGTCGATGTCGTCCAGAACGCCACAACACCAATATCAGAACCAACAACACCAGTCATCACATCAACTCCTGATCCACCACCAACACCAATAGACTTGCCTGGCACACCTACTACCTTCACAACCACCAAGAAAGTGCCGCCAATAGGGCCGCCTCGACCTGGGGTATCAGCTGCGGGCATTATCGAGCTTGATGAGACCATCGGGGTGGACGATGAGGAGGAAGTTACTGTACTTGGCGGGGGTCTTTTGAGGCTGACTGCCGCATCGAACGCGCAGCCTACGCCAGCAGAGGAGGAGTATGTGTATCCGGGGGAATATGGCTCAGGTGGGACGCTGACGACCGACACCAACGCCTTCACACGGACTGTGCTCCCGACCAGGGTATCAGTTGTGCCGAATTTGGGGACCGTCAGAGGTCCGCCGCCAGTCGAAACGACAACATTGATTATATCTCCTCCGATCAGGACGCCGCCAACAAGGCCCCCTGCCATCCCAGCCCCGGTCGCGGCCCCGCAAGATGGGGTTCAGAATATTGATCTGGGCGATCCCATGCAAGAGACGCCAGCACCAGAAGAGCAGGAGCCGGAGCCGGAACCGGAACCGGCGCCCGCACCAGCACCCGTGATACCAGGTATTCCGGGAGGTGGCCGTCCTGCCGGTCCTCCAGTAAGGACGTCAAAAAGTGTAGTAACCGCAATCGTCACGGAAATCGACCTGGGGCATGGTAATCCCGCTACCACATCTACATCGACGTGGAACGGGTACTCCAACTCGACCTTTGTGACGTCGGTGCTGTACCCCAACCAAACTACACCACATATCTCTACGCCCACAGCCACTCTTAGCTTTTGCCAACCTTCAGACTTGACTATTCCCCCTACGGTATGGTCGATTGTTTACACAAGCACGCTGACTTGGTTTGGCAACCCTGAGGATTACACGCCTGAGTATCCCCCCATCTCGACCCCGCCGGTTTCATCGTGTGTCCCGTCACCACCCAGGTTGACCGTCTCGCGATGCTCGTCTACAAGCACCGGAGAAGAGAACACACCTTGTTTTGTGACGGTCACAGCGTCCACGTCTTATCCCTGGGGCTATGGACCACAGACAAGCACTGTGCCCAACACTGTCACTTTTGTCACGACGGACAAGAACCCGGCTGTGATTTACACCTCCATGAAGCCACCTAATTATGGTGTTACCCAACCGCCACGGACTCAAGCTCATCATGAGTCCCTCACGGAAGATGGCGCTGCTTCTCCCATCTCGACGCCGTCGTACGGCTCTGAGCCCAATAATCCTAGCCCTAACAACCCGAGCAATCCGAACAACCCAAGCAATCCTAACAACAGCCCGAGCAGCCCAAACAACCCCAGCAATCCCTCCAACCCAAACAACCCAAACAACCCAAACAACCCAAACAGACCCCAACCCATCGAAGAGTCCCGCTCAGCAACCATAACCCGCTCCCCGGTAACAGTAATAATCCAACCAACCGCCATCGTCATAAACGACAACACAATCAAAGACAACACGACGAAAAAAACCCAAGTCGTCATCGTCTCGGGCGAGACCTTTACGATCGACCCAACAAGGGTGGTAGGCGCAGACACAACCATCGACCGCGTCACGGCCACAGGAGGAGGGGTGTACTACCCCCCCACGCCCACCACGACCTCCTTACGTGGCGTAGAAGTAATCCTGACCTCGTCCCGGGTGATAATCGGCGGATCAACTTACACCTTCTCCCCCACCTCCACCATCGCCGTAGTCAACGACGAGACATTCACCATCGGCCCCACGGCGATCGCTGCCGGGTCGCAAACCCTCAACCTCCCTGCTGCTCCTGTTCCGACAGAGGTCGTGGTGGTGGGAGGGGAGCTTATCACTGCCATTGGCCCCACCTTGGCCGTCATTTCTGGGAGTACGATAACTTATGGTAGCACCGTCTCGACGACGACTATAGGGGGTGATGTCATTACTTTTGGTCCTGGGGGTGTGACGGCGCATGGGACGATCACGCTTGGGGGGAGTGCTGCAAGGCCGGGGGAGACGCAGTATGTCGTTGCTGGGGGCGCGACTATCACCAAGATTGGGGCGAGCGTGGTGGTGGTGAAGCAGACTACGTATACTATCGGGCCGGCGGCGGCGGGGGGGATGGGGGATAGGACGGTTACCACTACTGTTGGAGGGGAGGTGATCACCATTGGGCCGGAGGGGGTTGTGGTCGGGACGACGACGATGGGGTTTCCTTTTGGGCCTACGGTTGTTATCACGCCCGGGGGGAGGGGAGGGGGGGTTGCTGCTGCTACGGGGGTTGTGGAGGGGGAGGATGAGGAGGATGGAGGGGTGGCGGTTGGGATCAGCCGGGGGATGTTGTTGGGGGTGGTGGTGGGGTGGTTGGCGTGGATGGTTTGAGACATCCGTCCGTCCGCTATTGGGATAGGGAGTTTATGGAGTTCTTGGATTGTTATATCCTGTATTGTGTGAACATGAAAAAAATGGGGTGTTATTGGTGGGTTTTGGCTTTTGGCTTTTACTTTTTGGTTTTTTTTTTTGGTACGATTGGAGAAGTATTATACCCCGGGGATGAATCCAACGGGGGGTGTATTGTGGGAGAAATGTACAGTTTGACTTGTACAATTGAGATAGGGGAACAGCAGCAGTAGTAAATAGCTGAATTGGGAGGAATGGTATGAATATTATGGGTTTTAAATGCATTGTGAGAGCTATACACCGACTGTGATATCTCTGAGGGAAACATGCAATTCTGATACGGCCTGGTTTCTGGCGCCAGCAACATCAAGACTCGAGGGAAAGTATTTTGGACTATCAATGGATGAAATCCGGCCTTCTAGAAGTACACCGAAACATGAGGGACTACGTGATAAACAGCAGCCGTCAAACCACATCATCTTTAAACGAAATATTCACAATACCCCCCATTGAGCACCTGCCTACCTATCTACATGCAACTCCCTTCGAGAACCCTCCAGCACCTAAAATCAGGGTCAAACCAAAGGAGGGTACCACCCGGCTCCGACTCCCATCTCCCACGAGCCACTCCATCTCGGCAGTAGTGCAAAATGACACCTCTTCTCATCCCGCTTACACCATGAAGGACCAAACCAGCCACACCGCACCACCCACCCACCCACCATCTGTCTACGGTACCTACACACACACACACACACACACACACACACACACACACACACAAATTTCCAAAAATAAACCACACATGTTCGCGGTTGCAGATCTACGACACTCTGCAGTATCTTGCTTTACACATCTCACACGCAAATGTATACAACGTTGCTAGTCTACCACCCTTCCCCTTCCATCACTCATTGATGACAGAGCTGTTTGGTGATGATTACTTAACCCTTCTGTTCCCACCTTGGACGCGCGGCTCTTTCTTGTACGCACCAACTCACAACCTAATGTTGGATTCTATCCCCATGTTCCACGGCAGTTAGAGGGTGGTGAACCTCTAACTACCACACCTTTGAACAGGCTTCCCAACATGCGGAATGCTCGTTGGACAGGAAAGGTCTTGATGAACAGACATCAAAAGCACCCGTATCCGATCCACATGCCTCCGGGGACAAGCCTTAAAATCCCTGATTAGACACCCGACATTCGAACGCTCGTATGCTGTCTAGTAACCCCTATTCCCCGTATCCACAACATTGCCCCAAGATCCGATTGGCATCATGAGCCTCGTGCTGTCCAGCAGCTTGGTCATCTAAATAGACATAAAGCAGTGCAGGTGTCACAACCTCAAGCCACAACCTCGTAAAAGCCCCCATGGTCAAATGCTGTGTTATCATTACTCCCGTGCTGTGTCATACAAAATCATCAGAGATAGTTCTCCTTGGTCTTTCATTCACCTCATCGACCACACAAGCTCCTCGCCATCACCTCACCTTCCACAATCCCCGTCACCCACACCACCATCCTTAACCCTCATGAACTCTAACCAACCATACTCAACCAAAATCCCATTCCCCTACCAAGAAAGCCGAGTATCTCAGCTCGAATCCCTCACCCAACCAGGACACTCCCCAAACTCCCCCACCACCTCCCCCTCCCCCCTATCCGCAGCCTCCAGCCCCTCCTCCCAGCTCTCCCTAAACCTCTGCCCAAGCGCTTCATACACCCCAGGCCACCCAGCCCTGACCGCATTCCCCCCGTACCTCTTCGCCCCCTCCACCGCAAACTTCCCCTGCTGCCTCGCAATAAACCCCTGCAGCAACCCCCCGTAAACCAAGCCCGCAACAACACTCTCGACACTGTCCACATCCGGCTTCTTATTCCCAAAAATCAACCCCTCGGACGGCATCAAGTACTTCGGCCCCCCCGGCGGAGGGACAAGTTCCCCAAATCCGGCCCGAGTATACCCCTCGAGCAATCTCTGCACATACGTCGCCGTAGTCACCACATCCTCAAAAGCCAACGAAGCAGCCTTATTACCCTCCCCCCCCTTCCCCCCCACCGCATCATCCATCATCCCCGACCTCAACAGAAACGTCTTCCTCGTCAGCGACCTCCAAAGCAAGGGCTTGAGACGATACAGAAAAACCAGATACAACCCCTTCTCCCACAACCACTCCCTCTTCCCCTCTAACGCCGCCCGAAACGCCACAAAATTCCCCGACCTCACCGCCCGGCATATCGGGAGGAAAACCTCCCCAAACCCAGCCGCGTCCGGCCGGGAGAGGAGGTTCACTGACGGGAACCGGCCGCAGAGCATGTTGGAGGGGATCCACCAAGTGAGAATCTGGCGCCGGTGTTTGAGAAAGGAGGTGTGGCACTGCCTGTAGGCCTCCTCGAGGCACATGTGCGCGCGAAAGTAGTGCGCGTTGTCAAAGTTGAAGCGGCCGAGGTAGTAGAGGAAGGTTACCCTCTGCGAGGCCGGGTACAAGGCCAGGGCTGGGCCAGAGGTGGAGAGGTTGGTGAACATTTGGACGGCGAGGTGAGATTTTTCGCACTGAATATAAAAAAGGTCAGGAGCTACGGTGGAAAAAAAAAACATTAGGGGGGAAGAGGGAGCTTACGGCAAAGAGGAGTTTAAGAGTTAGATTCGCAAAGAGATAAACCGCCACCTTTTTCCCCTTCGGCGGTGCCCATCTCGTGCTGGAGCGGTCACCCAGACAAGACGTGAAAAACTTTTGGATAATATCCGCCGCCATCTCAACAACCGACTTGCTCTCCCCGTCACCCGTCTCATCCCCTTCTATCAACGCTAGAACCTCCGGCTGTCTAGTCAGGCTCATAACCAGCTTCGACAGGGATTCCGACAAGGCCATGCTCGTCGGAAGGAGCATAACACCATAGGTCGGATTAGCAAGCGCGTTGGCGCATGATCTGTTGTCATTTTCCATCAGTTTCCTCTTCTTGAAACCAAAAAAAAAAAAGGAAAGGGTTACCTACATTAACAGCTCACTGAGCCTAGTGTAAACATTGACAACATCATCAAAGTTCACATCGCGCCAGTACTCGAGGTAGTCCTTGATGAAGGAATTAAACCCCGGCCACGGCGACCCCTTCCCCTCTGGCACGTTATCTTCCTCTGGAAGACAATTGTCGACGAATTTCTCGAGGGCGTCGCTCCCGTTGTCTGGATAGTTTGATCTGATCTCGTGCGCCAGGTTGTAGTATATATCCGGGACATCGTTCTCGACCTGCAGCCAGTCTTTGAGGCTGGCGCCGTCTGCCTCGAGGGCAAAGCCGCGAATCTTGGTCAGGAATTGGATTGCAAGACTCATGATGGGCGATGAGGAGGTGAGTTAGTAAGTGAGTGAAAGTGCTTTTGGGTGGCACTCAAGGCGCGACTTGGCGGTTCATTGCTGCGTAGGCCACATCAATGTTGAAAAGTGGAGAATATTACAAGGTTGTGTGATGGGTGTTGGTGGTTTGGGACAACAATAGCAATGAATATGGCTGAGTAGATTCTAAGCCAGGGCGGTGGGAATTAAACAAGTGAATCAGATCCACTCAGTTGAAAGACAATGCAGGCCACGGCTGTCTGTGGCCAACCCTAACCCTGCTATATACACTTTTCCACGCCAACCATTCCCGTGTGATTCATCACATGCCGTTGGATCAATCGTTTCATGACAGCATTATCATCATACTCATACAGACTCGATTCTCTGCACAACCATCGCTGTCGCGGCACCTCCGCCGTTGCAGATAGCCGCAACACCGTACTCACCGGGCTTCAGCTGGTGAAGCAAGGTGGTGAGAATGCGCGAACCTGAGCTGCCCAGCGCATGGCCCAGCGAAATCGCTCCACCAACAGGGTTCACCCTCGCACCCTCCAACCCCAGAATCTACCTGGCTGTTAGTGGAACGCACGAACTCGTGGGGATGGTTTAACAACGGGCTTCCTTACCTTCTCGTTAGCCTTGATCACGGCGGCGAACGCCTCGTTGAACTCCCACACAGCCACCTGGTCCTTGGTGATGCCAGCCCTTTCCAGAGCAATGGGAACAGCCTTGGCCGGAGCGACAGGGAAATCAATGGGGTCCAGGGCAGCATCGGCGGAGCTGACAATGCGCGCGAGAACTCTTGAGCCGGAGCCGTACTGCTGCGCAATCTCCTTGCTGCCGAGCACAAGGGCACTGGCACCATCGTTGAGAGTCGACGAGTTCGCGGCAGTCACGGTGCCAGTTCCGTCACGGACGAAGGCGGGCTTGAGCGTGGGAACCTTGTCGAGCTTGATATCGAGGTACCCCTCATCCTCGCCAACGATGACGTCGCCCTTCTTGCCCTTGACAGTAACCGGCGCAATCTCATCAGCAAAGGCACCAGCCTTCCAGGCGGCCTGTGATCTCTCGTAGGACTGGATCGCATATTTATCTTGCTCCTCGCGGGTGAGCTTGTACTTCTTCACCGTGTTCTCGGCGCAGTTGCCCATGTGGAACTGGTCATAGACGTCGGTAAGACCATCCTTGATGAGACCGTCCTCCATCTTGACATGACCAAACGGAGGCAGGTTGCTCGCGCGGGGCACGTAGTATGGTACTCTCGACATGTTCTCGAAGCCGCCGGCAACCTGAGCCTCGGCCAGACCCAGCTGGATGTTTTGCGCCGCAAATGCCACAGCCTTCAGACCAGAAGCGCAGACCTTGTTGATGGTGATAGCTTCGACGGAGGGAGGGAGTCCGGCAAAGATGGCGGCCTGGCGCGCCGGGGCCTGCCCAACCGAGGCCTGGAGGACATTGCCCATGTAGACATCCGTGATCTTGTCGACGGGCACCTTTGACTTCTCGATGGCAGACTTGATGGCGACGGCGCCGAGCTGTGGCCCGCTAACATTCAGGAAAGCGCCGTTGAACTGCACAAGCTCGTATTAGAACGTCATACGAGCATCACCTGAAGCTTCGTAGCACACTCATAAAGACATACCTTTCCTGTTGGTGTGCGGGAAGCGCTCAATATGTATGCGTCTCGAATCTCCTTGCGAAGGCAAGCTTGTGAAGAAAACAGCCGAGCCGAGCCGCTTTTAAGTTGCGGCGACAGGCGTAGCGCCCTTGACATCATTACCGTCATGATGGATGTGGCAGAGAGTTCGCTCAACGGAAAGCTAAATGCAATGACTGACAAGACAGGAAGGCTAGACCAGGACCAGAGGCAACGAGGGGAAAATCACTTGTGGACAAGACATGATCGGAAACGGTCGCCCTTCCCGAGGGCCAGCTTCTTTAAAGAGCACCGCCAGCACTGGCACACATGCGGCACTCCTCGGCTTGTGACGGACTGACGGGATGTGCACGGGGAGTTTTGCGGAGGTGGGGACTATGATGGAGGTGCCGGGGAAACAGCCCCGCCATGGAGTTGGGGGTGCCGGGATGCCTTAAAGCTTTGGAGAGTTCGTTGAGATGTAACGGTTTGTTGCAGCGGCTGTCCTGTTGATACTTTCAAGAAGCTAGGTAGACCGAAGAAGGCCAGGGCCAAACATAGGAAGCATAATTTACCAGATGAAGCAGAGAGAAAACACCGATCTACAGCGGCCTTTTCAGTGGCGCCGAAGACGCCCAGTTGGTGGCTCTGGGTCTTTGATCGCACGTGCCAATGCCTTTCGTTAAGCAACGGTTCAATTATGATTGGCCAGAGTCACCTAAATGCACATAGCTAATCGATAAGAAATGCCCCACTCGACACTCGACAATGGCACCCATCCACTGACACCCAGAACAGAGCTTCTTCACTCTCCGCCGCCGGTTCCGCACCCCATCGTCGTTGACATACCATAATCAACCCACTGCTGGACGCCCTCCCCACTGATTTCTCACGCGCCGAGACAGCCACAAGCTACCATCAACTTTCCTTACCCATCGCTGGAGACCTCTCCTACCTACACCATCGAGTGTCATCCTGCGTCTTTCTGGAAAACATGTCGACGGCAGCCCGCAGACGTCTCATGCGAGACTTCAAGGTACGGCGACTCTACCAACACCTCCAGCATGAAGAAGACGTGTTTCGCGATGCTAACCTTCGGCTTTCGATTTTCAGCGCATGCAAACCGACCCTCCCGCTGGCGTTTCTGCTTCTCCGGTTCCAGACAATGTGATGACTTGGTGAGTAAAGCTCTTCACCGCCAACCCAAGTCCATCAGCGAACTGGATTACCAACCAACCCATCATCAGGAATGCCGTCATTATTGGACCCGCCGATACTCCATTCGAAGACGGAACCTTTAGACTCGTGATGCATTTCGAAGAACAGTATCCCAACAAGCCGCCCTCGGTCAAGTTCATCAGCCAGATGTTCCATCCCAACGTCTACGCCACCGGCGAACTCTGCTTGGATATCCTCCAGAATCGCTGGAGTCCCACGTACGATGTCGCGGCTGTTCTTACGAGTATTCAAAGGTTCGTGGAAGGTTACAGGTGGACATGGCGGACACAGCAGGGAGCTTGACTGGATGGTAATGGCTGACACGGCTTGGGTACAGTTTGCTCAACGACCCGAACACGGGATCCCCAGCGAACGTCGAAGCTTCCAATTTGTACAAGGACAACCGTAAGGAGTACACGAAAAGAGTCAGGGAGACGGTGGAGAAGAGCTGGGAAGACTAAAGTCATAGGTTGGTTAATGGAAGTGGATTGGACGAGCTGAACAGCAGCTGCCCCTACTGATGCTCGATATATTGGGGGCTGTTTTCGGCGGTGTCATGGGATTAGGACTACAAACCGGAGTTTGCGGTGTTTTTGGCCACCTTCGAGTGGGGATTTGTGTGTTTTCAACAGCATTCTGGCAGGCAAAGGCATATTCGTTTTGTCAGGCGTTTGGTTCGTGCAACAAATAACTTGGTCTATTGCTCGCAAGGGCGTGTGGTTGTCAAAGTGAGAGGGAGCTTGATTTTGTTAGGGACTACAACAGGTTGGGAGGCATAGGCAAGGGCGGGGTTTGTACGGAGTTGGGCCCCGCACGCATATAATCTGATATCAGTCTAAGCAACAAAGCCTACAAGCGGTGATTTTAAGTGCCTTGGAACCATTTGCTTCTCATCGTTCTGGTAGAGGTACTCCAGATGCCCACTCTTACTAGCTTCCCGAGACAATGCCATGGTAAGCTCGGCCCACCATACAATTACAGGGGCTTTCCGTCTGTACTCGCGAGGCACGGGAGCTGGCTTGCAGATGTCGGCAGAAGTGGCTCGCATTGAGCTGGTACTGACGGTTAATGGTGGCAGGCTGTCGTGAGGCTGTCATCTGCAATGCTGCCTGCTGCAATCGGCCGGCAAGAGACCCACGTCTAGTGTTGGGCAGAGTGGCAGGGGCCATTTTCAAGGCATGCATTGCCCGTTGAAACACGCCCCAAGACCGTGAACCATTAGCGCGTCATTCAGCCTCGAGTTTGTCATCCATCCATCTGTCCAGTGGTGACTCGCCTCGGCCTTCTCTCCCCCTCCTCTGCCCCTGACCGCCTTGACATACCCCACCGGTCCCTGACGTTCTTCTAGAACTTTGAACTACCTAACAGCAGAACTCAGATAACCCTCGTTTCAGGATCACTGCCCACTCTCGCCTTCACCAGACGATACGACGACGACGTCCGGTATTGCTTTTCTAGCGGACCGCATCCTGTCATCTCTGATTTGCCGATCTGGGACCCAACCACCACTAGCAACCCACACCACATACGTTCACTTCGCAGTCCCAGGCACCTGACGACGACCTGACTTTCCACAAACAACAACAACAACTACAACAACCAATACTACCGTCGACAACTCTTGAAGAAACGTAGCCACACAGACGCTCGCTTCTGCCGATATCGCCGCCCTCGCCGCCACTTTTTATTTTTTATTTTTTATTTTTTCAACACCCGCATCTGCTTTTCCTTCCATGAACTTGCGCTTCCCGGGAGCGCGGGAAGCGGACTGCCATTATGTCGAACGCAAATAGCATCAAGGTCGTGGCTCGGTTTCGCCCGCAAAATCGGGTGGAAATCGAGTCGGGCGGTCAGCCCATTGTCACCTTTCAAGGCCCAGACACCTGCACTGTCGATGTGAGTACACCACAACGCATTGTTGCTGCTTCGAGGCCGCGCACCGCCACCCGGCATATCTGCATCTGTGCTAATATGCAACGCTTCTCCAGTCCAAGGAAGCGCAGGGCTCCTTCACGTTTGACCGTGTCTTTGATATGTCATGCAAGCAATCAGACATTTTCGACTTTTCCATCAAGCCCACCGTCGACGATATCCTCAACGGTTACAATGGTACCGTCTTCGCCTATGGTCAGACCGGTGCCGGTAAATCGTACACCATGATGGGTACCAACATCGACGACGAAAGTGGAAAGGGTGTGATTCCAAGAATCATCGAGCAGATTTTCTCCCAGATCATGTCGAGCCCGGCCAATATCGAGTATACAGTGCGCGTCAGCTACATGGAGATCTACATGGAGCGCATCCGCGATCTGTTGCAGCCACAAAACGACAACCTGCCAGTCCACGAGGAGAAGAGCAGGGGTGTCTACGTCAAGGGGCTGCTGGAGATTTACGTATCGAGTGTGCAGGAAGTCTTCGAAGTGATGAGGAGAGGCGGCAACGCCAGAGCTGTCGCGGCGACCAACATGAACCAGGAGTCTTCTCGATCGCATTCCATCTTCGTCGTCACCATCACCCAGAAGAATGTCGAAACCGGCTCGGCCAAGAGTGGTCAGCTCTTCTTAGTCGATTTGGCCGGTAGTGAAAAGGTTGGCAAGACGGGCGCCAGCGGACAAACGCTGGAGGAAGCCAAAAAGATCAACAAGAGTTTGAGTGCCCTCGGCATGGTCATCAACGCCTTGACGGACGGCAAATCATCACACGTTCCTTACAGAGACTCAAAACTCACCCGGATTCTACAGGAATCTCTGGGTGGTAACAGTCGGACGACCCTCATTATCAACTGCTCCCCTTCCAGTTACAACGATGCCGAGACACTCAGCACGCTCCGCTTCGGCATGCGCGCCAAATCCATCAAAAACAAGGCCAAGGTCAACGCCGAGCTCAGCCCTGCCGAACTCAAGCAAATGGTGGCCAAGGCCAAGAACCAAATCACAACCTTTGAGAATTATATTGCCGACCTGCAGAGCGAAGTACAGTTATGGCGTGCCGGCGACGCCGTGCCAAAGGAGAGGTGGGTCCCACCCCTTTTGGAAGACAGAGTATCAGGCACAAAGGCAGATTCAAGGCCGGCCCGGCCCGCAACACCTTCCCGATTACTGGAGCGTACCGGTGCTGAAACGCCTTCTGCTGCCGAGAGATCTGGGACACCAAGCCTCCCTCTGGACAAGGATGAACGAGAAGAGTTCTTGCGCCGGGAGAATGAGCTCCAGGACCAGCTTGCCGAAAAGGAGACACATGCTGCCGCCATTGAGAGACAACTCCGTGAGACAAAGGAGGAGCTTGCCATCATCAAGGAGCACGATGGAAAGCTCGGAAAGGAAAACGAAAGGTTGATCAGCGAGTCTAACGAGTTCAAGATGCAGCTGGAAAGGTTAGCATTCGAGAATAAGGAGGCTCAGATCACCATGGACGGGCTCAAGGATGCCAACTCGGAGCTTACCGCCGAGCTGGACGAGCTCAAGCAGCAGATGCTTGACATGAAGATGAGCGCCAAGGAGACCAGTGCCGTCCTGGATGAGAAGGAGAAGAAGAAGGCGGAGAAGATGGCCAAGATGCTTGCCGGCTTCGATCTCAGCGGGGATGTGTTTAGCGACAACGAGCGATCCGTCGCCGATGCGATCGCGCAACTAGACGCCCTCTTCGAGATTGCCTCGAGTGGCGACCCTGTCCCCCCTGACGACCTCAAGGCCCTCAGGGAGAAGCTCTTGGAGGTGCAGGGTTTCGTACGACAGGCCGAGCTGTCTAGCTTCAGTGCTGCCTCCACCGAGGCCGAAGTGCAAAAGAGACAGGAGCTGGAGGCCAAGCTGACTGCTCTCCAACAAGAGCACGAGGACATCTTGTCCAGGAACCTGGATGAGGCCGACAAGGAGGAGGTTAAGGCCCTTCTCGCCAAGACGCTGTCCGACAAGTCCAACACACAAGCCGAGCTCGTCGAGGGTCTCCGGACCGACCTCAACGTCCGCGTGGCGGAGAACGAGAAGCTCAAGGCTCTCGTTGATGACCTCCAACGCCGGGTCAAGTCCAACGGGGCGGTGCCCATGGCCAACGGCAAGACGGTGCAGCAGCAGCTGGCTGAGTTTGACGTGATGAAGAAGAGTCTTATGCGCGACCTCCAGAACCGGTGCGAGCGCGTGGTGGAGCTCGAAATCTCCTTGGATGAGACTCGCGAGCAGTACAACAATGTGCTCCGGAGCAGCAACAACCGGGCACAGCAGAAGAAGATGGCGTTTCTGGAGCGCAACCTGGAGCAGCTCACGCAGGTGCAGAGGCAGCTGGTGGAGCAGAACTCGGCGCTGAAGAAGGAGGTGGCGATTGCGGAGCGCAAGCTGATTGCGCGCAACGAGAGGATCCAGAGCTTGGAGAGCTTGCTGCAGGAGAGCCAGGAGAAGATGGCGCAGGCGAACCACAAGTGCGTTCCTTCTACCTATGATGTTGTTGTTGTTGATGATTATTGTTGTGTTTGCACACTTAAAAAGCAGCGGCCGAGAACGGACACGATCTCGGTCTCGGTGCACAACCCGTTTGCGAGGGCGATGTATATACTAATCACTTTTGTACTGCTACAGATTCGAGGTGCAGCTCGCCGCCGTCAAAGACCGGCTCGAGGCGGCGAAGGCCGGAAGCACAAGGGGGCTGGGCTCGCCGACTGGCCTCGGTGGCTTCAACATTGGCAGCCGAATCGCCAAGCCGCTTCGTGGCGGAGGTGACAACAATACTACGACGACTGTTTCTAGTAATCCTACGATTGCCAGCTTGCAGCAGCAGAATGCTCCGGTTGAGAATAAGAGGTCGAGCTGGTTTTTTAACAAGTCGTAGATTTGACGAGGGGAAAAGGGGGGATGGTTCGAGGGTGAGGTGGAGCTGGAAGTGATGATGATGATGACGATGATGATGGTTACAGGGGGTAAGTAACAGTGTGTGTGTGGAGTTGATGATGAGTAAGGGGAGGGGTGGTAAAGGGCAGGGGGGTGGTAAATATCTGGACAAACGGTTGGTTTGGATGTTGATGATGACTTATGTGGGGAAATAACTAGTACAAAATTGGGAGGAAGAGAGGAAAGGGAAGGGAAGTGAAAGGTATAAATTTGATGATTGATGTAGACATATAGAAGGGGAAGAAGGGGGAGGGGGAGGGGAGGTGGCCGGGGTGTTGGTAAATATGAAATATGAACTTTGCATGGAACGGACATGGTGGGCATAAAGGCAGGCATTATTTGGCTTTGGCTCTTGGCTTTCACATGATGTGTGTGTGTGTGTGAATACGGATGAAATGATCTGCGCAGTTTGAGAGTTATACCCTGCCTTCCTTTTTTTTTCTTTTCTCGTTTCATGTTTATTCCATGTTTCATTCAAATCGTGTTGAGTAATCAGATAGCAATCACACCTATCTGGGCCATCGCCGTGACACCTTCTCCTTTCCCAAAACATCGTACAGTTGCTCCAAAGAGCCGAAAGAAATACCTCGACACATTCGATACAACTCATCCAAATCACAAAAGTTAACACAGCCTATGAGAAAGACTATGTAAATTACACACCAAGACCTAATAAAAAATAAAAAAACGGACAAAAAACTACACCCCCTACAAAAACAATGCTGGGGAAAAAAACCCAGCAGAACTACTCATCAGCCTCCTTAAAGAAACCCCTTTATCAGAAAAAATAAAAAAAGGAACACCTCAAACTAACCACCATTCCACACCATCCTCTTCAAGCCCTCCCCTTCCCCTTCCCCTTCACCTCCAAAGCAGGAAACTCCTCCTCCTCCCCCTCCCTCTCCCACTCCCCATTCACCACCCCTTCCTCCCTCTCCTCCCCCAACCTCCTCAACCTCTCCTCCTCCTCCAATATACTCAACCTCAATGCCAACGCCAAATCATCATCCATCTCCCCGTCACCACCACCACCGCCCAAGTCAACAACACTGTTGACCCCACTAACCCCGTTATACCCATACATCTTATCCACCATTGCATTCGATCCACTCCCACCACCCCCGCCCCCATTCGTAACACCCTTCCCCTTATCCTTCTTCCCCCTCCCATTAGGTTTCTTAACCACCACCTGAAACTCTTGATACATCTCCAGATCCTCCTCACTCTGATGCTGCCCAACCGGAGAATAGCAATCAGTCACCTGCCCCGAAGAATCCCCCCCGCTCTCCAAAAGCGACAACCTAATCGCCCTCTGCATCTGCGCCTCGAAATCGTCCTCCGTCGTCTCCTCTGGCAAAGGAGCCAAAACCACAGAGGAAGAACTCGCCCACGCGGCAGTGGCAACACCACCATTGGAAATGCTCGGTTCAGGGGTGATGGTCTCAGCAGTGCTGCTGCTACTGCTGCCACTGCTGCTCCCATCCAACGACCCCAAATCGGCATTCGATCCACTGGCCGTGTCACTTGCGCTGAAGCGGCGCTGTTCATCCAAAAGAAGCGACTCTTCCGAGATCATCTGGGCATACTGCAGCGCTTCCTCCTCGGTGAGCTCAGCAAGACCGACACCAAACCGCTTGCGGAGACGGTCGAGTTCCTTGGAGCGGTGTTCCTGCTCCCTGCGCATCTCTGCCGCTTCAGCCGCAATGTACGAGTCAACACCGGCACCATCACGGCGACCAGCCAGCCGCCCGTGAACATCATTGTGACGATGGCGACGCTTGCGTCCAGTTACTTGGTTGGTAGAGCTGTAGGTCCAGTATCGCAGAAATGTACCAAACGCAAGGACACCACGCAAGGCCGTCGGGTCAGGGTCCAAAAAAATGGCACCGACCTTGTAGAAGTTGGCGTGTTGGAGAGCAGGGTTTGATTGGAGGATGTGGCGTGGAATGCGTCCCGAGGGTCTGGCGTTGAGCGTTCTTATGGGCTCAAGCGTCGAGGCCAGAGGGTCCCATGCTTGCACGAGCCCGTCACTACCTCCGTGAACTACATACAACGCCGACACACCCAGACTGGAGATCTCAGGCGAGTCGGTCTGAATGACTCTCACCGGCTTCACCACGGGGGACGCGTCTCGCGCATTCCACAGCACAATCGACCCGGTGCTGGTGCCAATGGCCAACAAGCGCGCGCGGCGGCCCGGAATCTCACCCGAAGCATGCCCAGAAGTAGGCGTGCCAGGAGGGTCAGCGAGCTGCGAGCCAGAATGCAGAGGATCTTCGAAAGGCGCCATGACTGCAAAGGTGGACAGGTCCATGGAGCTCGCCGTAATCTCGGTACTGGCATTGCTCTTGAAAGTGAACTCAGTGAGCTTCCATTCCTCAGAGTCCGGTTTTGCGGCATTCTCCTCGGTTCGAGGAGTGTTCAGACCAGAGCCGACAGATGTTTTGCCCGGTCCATTCGGAACCACCTGATCACCGAAAATGGACGAATGAAAAGGCTGAGCCAGGGGTGTCGTCGGCCCTGAAGGCGTAGTCACCAGAGGCCGACTCTCTGCCCGGACAAGCCTGAGGACAGATGCCTGTTCGCCCCTGCCATGACCCATGGTGACCACAAAAATGCCTTCCCCAGCTCTGTTTTCATCCCCCCCAGCAAAGTCGACCTCGAGCTTGCGCAGCATGTCCCAGCCGAGGCACGCCTTCCGCCAATGTTCAGGCTTGTATCGAAAGAACTTTTCGATTTCCTTGGACTCAGCAATGATCTGGTCTTTGTTCAATCTCATAGAATTGCAAGGTGATCGGGGTGAGTAAGAGCCACGGACGACGTTCCTATCAAACTCATCAGGTCTAGCCGTACGGCGAGTGGCCTCGATGAGTTCCCAGTAGGCAGTCCGACCAGAGTACCAGGCGTGCCTGACCATCTGTTCGAGCTTGCCTTTGACCAGGGGCGGCGTGGGAACATCCCGAAGGTAGAATACCTCACCCAACGCGTTCAAAGCAACGGCCCAAACTCGACCCAGAGCTTTGCGCTTCAAGCTGTAGTTATCATCCACCTTGATGTCGACAACGGGAACACCTGGGCAGAGAACCCAGCGAGCGGTCATGTCGCCCTTGGAAAACCGAGGCCCAGTTGAGTCAATGCCCAGTGTGTAAGCAGTTACAACACCGAGCGTAGAACCAGTCATGATGCCTACCATGGAGTTTGTCACCTGCATGGGGTTGGGCGTCTTGGCAATCCAAACAGCAGAGACAGCCTCCATGAGCTCCGGGATCTTAGGAATCTCGGGTTCCATGTCAATAATGACATCGTCCTGGCCCAGATACTTGCCACGCAAGTCTCCAGCACCCTTGAAGTACACCCGGCCACCAGGAAAGCCTTCTCCACCAACCAATCCATACTGCTGGCTCACATCCAAAACATTTGGAACCGCAGCCAGGCCGTCATCCAGACCCCAAAAGTCAAGGTCGGGGAAAACCTCATCCAACTGCTGAAACGAAAAGGGGTCATCGAGCCCGACCTTGTCCAGTCGACCCGTAGTCGGATCGCTGGTCGTGGCGATACCGAGGTCGCGAGAGCCATGAATGACCTTCGGTCCTTGCCTGCCACCAGTGAAGTTGGCATGAACGGTCGATATCATCCACGGCAGTTTCGAATTGTACGTCAACACAGCACCGGACTTCTTCTGGCTGGCTTTCGTAGACGTCCCAACACCACCACTACCCGGCTTTCCACGAACCACGCTCCTGAGCAGGCGAGTGCGCAACAAGTACTCGCTGCGCCACGAGGCAGACGTGGTCAGCCGAGTGAAGAATCGAACCTCGGACCTGATGACATCATGGTGAGATTCGCCCTCCTGTTCCTTTTGACCAGACTTCTTCGATTCTGCCAGGGCATCACGCCCAGGGAAGTATCGCAGGAAGGCAGTCCGCCAGGCATAAGGGGTCGTAACAAGCGCATAAAACCGCTTCGACACTAAAGCCACAGCGCCGTGCGAGTCGGGATGGAGGTGGGAGAGGACTTGGGTCAGGAGTTCTACGCGGTGGTCAAAGTCAGCCGCCGGCACCTACGGCTGGGGGCACGGTATCAACCAACCATTGGGAAAGTCGGTCAGCTGGGCACTCTTGAAGGGCACGCCATTGCTGGTGGGCTTCGAGTCGGAAGCCGGGCGAGGACTCTGACGGTTCGAGAGCATCACTGATGACGCATTTTCATATTCCGAGATGCGCTGGCCGGCGACCAGCTCATAGCTTGGAGCAGTATCAACATCGACTTCAACACCAGCGACGTTCAGTCGGTCCAGCTTGTGGTCGAGCTCGCTGACGTCAAGCTCGCTGCCCCGCGCACCCGGAGAGGGGCTCCGAGCACGGCGCTGGGACTGGCTGCCTGGCCGAGGCTGAGAGCTGGGGCGACGTATGCCATATTGGGAGGCGGTGGACGGGGTAGAGTCGGTGGGTTTGTGAGTCTCGCTGTTTGAAACTTCAGAAAGCCCTGATTGCATAAACCTAGTTTTCCGTGGGAGCCAAGAGGGGGTTCGTTCGGCTGTGCAAGTTCAGGTAGCACAGTCGTTGAGAGTAGTGAGAGAGTGAGATGTGCGGATAGCGTGCGTGGTATCGCGGTGGTGCTTGGCTCTAACGGTATTTCCTTGTCGTCGCGGCAATTGATTCCAGAGTGACGTGTTTCTGGAGAGAGAGAGAGAGAGATTTTTTTCGCGTCGCCAACTTCGGCCGTTGCGCTGTGGGTGAGTTCGGGAGAGTCGCAACGTCCAATTGGCAGTTGGCCTGACAGGGAATCCGCCGGATGCCCACGGGGGCGCTCTTCTTGGCAACGTTTAATATCGGAAGCTATCCGAGCACCTAGGTAAAAAGCTATCCTTCAATTCTCAACTCCAAAACATTCGATATTGAGAATATGGAAATTCGGTCCTTCAACAACCGGTGATGCCGAACAAGTAGTCCCTCCATCATCCAACGTCTCACTTGACAGCACAGACCTTCAACCTCCTGTTATGAAAGCTGCTTGCCGCCATGACTAGAAGCCTGTCTTCCTGCTTCCCCTATCAACATTACACTAATATCCGTACTATCAAACAAGGACCAACACGTCAGTCACCACCCCTTGAAGCTCATCCCCCGTGCTTTATCCACACCATAGTATCAGCCAAAATGGATCCCCTTCTCGGATCACATCCCGAAAGCTCATTATGGAGCTTCAACACGGCGGGCATCAACAGATTTTCCCCCATCGCTGGCACCGTTTGAACAGAAACCCCCGCCCGACTCCGACGTCCCTTCCATTTCTGCTATGTCAGCGGCTCAGAGGAACAACGTTGACCCTCTGCTTTCTCGCCCACTTCTCTAAACCACCGGTCTAAACCATCGTGGTCATGTAGGTATCTCACCTCTCATGATGGCATCCAAGCATAAGAGCGATCATTCCAGCTCCCAACTTCGTATATGTAGATTACGAGACATGCTCGATAGACATCGGAGCGACCACTTGCTTGCTTGTCCGCAGGTCATCTTGATTTTATTCATACCGTTCTCAAGAGTGTGGACATGCACGCGGAACAATCTCCAATTTCTCAACGGCCACCCAACACAACCCTCCAAGTCTCACCCCTTCTCCACTGAGACATATGGCCCACCGCAACTGTGAAAAAGTGATATATCACATATCCGAATTCCGAGTATGGGATGTTGTGTTTTGCAGCCAGAAATCAGAGACAAATATCCGACACCACGCAGAAGAGACCGGCCCGATAGGATTTTCTTTGCTTGGAAGAAACACGCATTGTACAAATCATGCAGGATACGTACCATCCCGTTCATACACACATGTTATGTTATGCTATGGCTTCCCTACCTCAAACCTGGACCAACAACAAGCACAACAAGCTTTGTGATGAGCTGGCAGTCCAATATCCCGCACGAAACGTATCCCTTCCATGGTTCAGTAGACAGTGGATAGCCAGCCAGCTAGGCATGCGGTCTTCTGCGGGCCGCCCCTTGAAAATTCCCACACTTGTTGCTCGCTCCGAGCGGACAGGCTCAAGTCTTCCGCTGTTCCCCGGCCAGCCAGCCGGTGGGAAATTCCCATAGATGGTGTTATCACCGACAACCGTCTCCATAGAACTAGTTAGCCTGTCGGGTTTTACAGAAATGTGATTACCTAACCCCCGTCTTGAACCCCCTCCCCCCAACCCAAGCCAAAACCACTATCACACAAAACCCCCCACCACTATTGAATTGCCAAACTTCCCTAGATAGAAAGCTTGGTTTAGAGGACCGTCCAATCTACCAAATCAGGCCATCTTGTCAGGTTTGTTCCTTTCCTTGCTTCTCTACAGGAGGAGCCTTGTCACCGACCAGTCAAACCTAGCACAAAGGGGTAATTAACCCCCTGTGGTGCTGGCACGCCCATTCCCTGAGGTCTGTAATATCAATCAACCGCGGTAATGAACACTCACTCCCTCACTGACTCAAGAACCCCCCCCAGGGGGGCAAAACCTGACGACGGCTGCTGCTGCTACGTGGGAATAAAACGGGGGAAAAAAAGTAACAGGTATGTAAAACGGGACCTTGTCCACTCCTCTTCCGACCATCCGACCATCACAAAACAAGAGAGTACATACCACCTGCTCATTTCACACCCAACCCCCTCCTCTCTCAACGGAAAAAAAAAAAAACCAGGATAGAGAAAGGAAAAAGCGGGAGGATTTTGACCCCCGGCGGGTCTTCCCGTCTCTTCGCCCCTCCTCCCCCCCGCCAGATCACCTAGCCCCCCAAACCTTCTGCTGTATGGGGAACATATTCTTTCTTTTGGTCAGTTTATTGTTGATCTCTCCTGTCGACTTCGGTGAAGTGCAGCCACCCTCCCTCTTCCAAGAAGCAGGTTATGACGATGACATGTGTGTGTAGCCCTCGTCCGACAACCGGACACCGATATTCATCTGCACGTCGTCCTACCCTAAAAGTACTTGCCTACTTTGCTGCTTGTGCCATCCCCGAGAGAGACACCAACACACAGACGTAACCAAACCCATCATCATTGACAATCCCAACCGACCGGTGGGCTACCTACCGTTAATCCGTACCTTGAGCACAACAAAAAGTTGTGTATCTCTAAAATCTCGCCCTTTCGAAAAAGCCGTCAACACACACACACACACACACACACACACACACATCGGTAGGTTTCCAGAAAAGTAAAAGCAGCGGCCACAGGCTTGCTCCCAGCTTCAATCCCAGTCACCGTTCTAGAAAAAGTTGAGCAAAAAAGCCCCTAGATAAAAAGAAAGCTGCAACCCTTTCTGCATCAAGACGCATTAGTCCATCACCAGCAGTCCACTGTCCACAGTACCAAGCAAAAAGGAAACAGGATCAAAACAACAGGGGCCGGGGAAGCAAGACAGACAGCACTTCTTGCAGCTGCTTTCTCAGAATGAAAAAGACTGCCATTCCAATTGGTGTGGGTAGCATCGACTTGCCTCCGCGGCACCAAATATTGGGCAAGGGTTTGTTGGGTAGTCAAAAAGTCCTGGGAGTCAGTAGTCACATATCTGTAATCCTTGGAAAAACCCCCATGAGAAAAAAAAAAAAAAAAAAAAAACCATCACAAATTCTCATTAACGGCCCACTTTCTGGTGATCAACCAAACAAAAAAAAACACCACGCAAAGAAAAAAGAAAGAAAGAAAGAAACCTACCCGCAAGTACAACCCTGGCTCCGCTGTTGTCGGATGATGCGCGTCTCGTCTCGAGAGATCACCGTCCTGGCCAGTGCGTCCCGTGGTCCCGTAGTGCTAAATGTTCGGCAGGTGGACCACCCCCCTCCCCTGGGGAATGGTGGGACGAAAGAGTGTCATTGGGTGTTTCGATCATCCCGTTCCCCTTGCTGCTCGAGGGGTCCGGTCCTCTCTTCCCCGTGAGCCCATCTGGAAAGTTATGCCAGTTGCTGCCGTCTTGATGAAAAAAAAAAGCTTGATATCTTTCGCCACGGCAAACCATGATTGCTGTGTGTTCTTCCCAGATTTGCGGCCGATTCTGCAGCTCTCAGAGTCGTATTTTCATGTGGTGAACCGCTGCGTGAAATGGAAATCAGGTTCAACCAAGTCCGGAGGGTGTCACTTGGCGAGGTTCCGGCGTGTGCTTCCGGCAAGCCGAGTGAGGGGTAATCGCTGTTGTGTGTGCATCGGGGCAACATCAACAAAGCAGGATTAGACCACTGCCGGGGCTTGCTTGCTTCTGGTAGCATTTCGAATGGAGAAAATAAACGGTGAAAGCTGGCTTCGGGGCGGTCCTTGAGCCCGTCCCTTTGCTGGGTGATGATGGCTGCGGGTTTGGTCGAATGATGGTGATGCATGGCGCTCGAAAATGCCGTCGCATCGGGATGGAAAAGTTGCCTGACACCGGTCCTCGAATCCCGCAGGGTGACGTGGTGAGAGGAGTTTGTCTCATCAGCTCGAACCCCGAAGCGGTGAAAAACCCAGGCCACCACACAGGCCGAAAGACCACTGGGACCCGACAGCCTGGGACGAGCACCTCCACCACCGCCAACTATGGATTGCCGCAGCAGGTTAGACCACACAACACTATCTCGGTTGGGAGGCCAGCGGGCGTTTGTCCAAAACCAACTCATCACTCTTTTGTTGCTGCTTCTTTGACGCGGTGTGATAATTGAATGCGACCTTCTCGTGGAAGGAATTCCAAAAGACCTCGGCCCCACTTCGGTTTTGATTTTCTTCAAGCAACAGCAAGGAAGCCAAGGTTCCAGCCCGTCGGTGCCAGTGGAATCCTCAAAGCGGGGGCGCGTTCCATATTCTAGAGTGAGCGGCCCATCCCGTCCACAAGCTCCGTTTTGGACAACGGCGAATGGACGCCGCCCTCTGCCCACTGCACATCCGTCGGCATCAAAAACCACACCATGACGGCATTGCAAAACGAGACCCTTGAAACGAAGAACTGGGTCCATCCTCTTGACAGGCAATCGGATCTCAACCGGCAGTTTTTGTTTTGTCAGACTGTCAAGGGCCCGGACGAACGACCAGCTGTTGCTGAGGCTGGTGCTGTGCTTGGCAGCATGGAAAAGCAGCTTGTCTGGCGGACTTACCGACAAAAATTGTCGTGCCGGCGAGACGAGACACTGCGGAGCACAATTTGTAAGGCAGCGCAGATCACGCCAGCCGCAGCGGTCCATCAGTCGTCCTCGTGGCTCTTCGGTTGGTTGCAAGGTTGCGGCCGTCCGTCGACTGCTGTTTCTGGTAATGTAGATTGACGCGGACGGACATGCTGCGATGGCAACGTTTCGCCGGCGACTCGGTTGTGATATCTGCAGTGTGTGTCCCTCTGTCTGTGTCGTGTCAGCACTCAACTTCCATGTCCCCAGCGCTGTGGGGGGCGCTAAATCGCGCAAAACCGATCCCTGGGGGAAACGGAGGGTGCGGCCCGGATTGGTTGGAGGGTTTTTTATCCGGTATTTCGGGACACTCGACGTCGGCGCCAATAAGCATCATCTTGTCTACACACCAGCACATGCAGTCGAGACTTATTGCAGGTCGCTGCTTGGTAGACAGGTACCTGCCAGAGAGCCGGGCCAAGCGTGCCAACCAGCTGTTCGCATGGCTCCCAGAGACATGTCACCCATTAGCCTGCACCAGGCCGTACAACCACCTTAGGGACTTGCTTGATTAGGCTGGTCGAACATGAACTGGCACGCACCTGCAGTGGATGGCGCACCAATGGCTTCATGACCAAGCAGAATCTGTGGACGGTGAGGTCGCCTGGGACCACGCGTCTGGACAAGCGGCCATGCCATGCCACATGGTTGAGCTGTGGTCGAGTTGATACGAAGTAGGCAGTTCCACGTCCTTGAGAGAGAAGAGATGGTGGGTGTCCGGCCCAGTAGGTGGCTCTCTCGATCCCCGATGATACGGCGTTCCTGGTTTCTGGTTTCGGGGTCGGAGGCGCAGATTACCGCTCCCAGTCCGGGGGAGAGGGCCGGCCTCTCACACCGCAAAACTGGGAAATTTCGTGATCAAATGCCGACGACAGTGGTCGTCGGGACGCGTAACGTTCCTCACGGCATCACTCATCATCGGTACTTGTCAATTTGGCTCGGAGGTGATCGGCAGCTTCCAGAAGGCTGGACGACATCGTGCTTGCACACTTGCCCAGGCACTGGATAGGTGCCGCTGGTGGTGTGTTGTCAAACTTCCAGTGGAAACGGAGGGACCTACAAGAAACGGTTGCTGTCCTGGATCAAAGCCAGGGTCTGATGTCTCGGTTCTGAGTGGCTGCTGGGGGTTGGGAGGGCTCCACACCTGAAAATTCTGGGAGTCGGGCAATTATCCCGTTTGGACGAAGACATGGGGGTCTGCCCCGCACCAACCCCGGTCTCTTGGTCTTCCAAGGGAGAGGCAAGCGAGGTGACTGGCCGGCCGCGAAATGCTGCACGCTGCCCCAAGCACCTGGGAAATGTGAGTGAGCATTTGCGTGCCGCTCTGTAAGTCCCGTTCCAGTTCCTCCCAGCAAAGGGAGCGGTTCCCCTCTCGAGCCACTCCATCCTCGAGCCATTGCATCGGGACCAGCCAGTGGCAAAGCAATAGACTGCTCGGTGCACTAAATGCCAACTGGTTTGTTCGCATCCATCAGGTGTCTGGGGTTCTCTCACGCTATTGATAAGCGGGTGTCCTCTACTCTGGTGTTTCCAAGCCCCATGTTCCCACATTTGGCGTGGACCTTGCCTGTCCTGTCGACAGTACGGCGCTAGCTGCACGCTCCCTCGTTTCCATCTGCTGGTTCTGCTGGAGCTAGTCTAGCCTGTTGCACCACTGTGCCCGAGCTGGTGGCTCCGAACCATAGTCCACCGTCCCAGCTTTCTCCTCTTCTTAGCCCACTCCCTCCCCAGCCAACCTGCCCGGCTCCACGGTCTCCTGCTCTGCTCTCTTCTCTCCCCTTTCCTTTCGACAGAGCACCGGAGCATTGGCACGCAGCACTCGACTTGCTGCCATTGCTGTGTCGAAAATAACGACCCCGAGAACGACAGGAGTTGTCCCATCAATCCATCGCTCGCGCTGCATCCACGCCGCAGCTGTTTTGTCAGAAACAACGACGGGAGACGAACGACCAGGGTTGTCGAGAGGGATTCCCATTCAAGTGGTTGTTAACTAACCAACTGGACCACCACCACCACCCTCACTCAGCCTCGCAAATCATTTCGACCGAACTGAGTTTCGCGACCTTCAGACTAAACGAATTGACAGCCAGCTGTCATCCGAATTGATCGACATATCAACTTAAACCAACGACACAGTACTACCACACCACCGCCAACATGAGTTCACCGGCACAAGGGGGACCGTCGATCCCAAAGGAGAAGGACAAGAAGGGGCTTGGAAAGGTTCTTTCTAGGATGAAGACTGTTCTCAAGAAAGCCGACCCGTCACGCCGTCTTTCGACCTTGGGCGGCTCCAAGGCTGCTGGACCTTCCTCTGCCACTCCTGCTGCACCGGCCAATGAGCCTGCCGAGGAATTGATCCCCATCAGGTAGGCGTTCACATCATTTCCAGTGGCAGTAGCAGCAGCGTTGCTAACATTGAAAACGCAGCCCTCCTGCCCAGTCTCTGGCGGCCAAGAAGCCCGATGATCCCAATGCCATCAGGGTTCCTAGGTCTCAGCTCTTTGCTGAGAGGGCGAAGAAGCTCGGCGAGCTGTATGGTTTGGAGCTGAAGCCCAGCGAATGGCACTCGACTGAAGGACACGCCCTGCGTGTCGAGAAGCCGATCAAGATGCGCGTGCACAGGAGATGCCATCTGTGCAACACCTCTTTCGGACTCGGAAAGGAATGCCCCAAGTGCAAGCACCCTCGCTGCAAGACTTGCCCACGCGTTCCTCCCAAGAGGACCGAGGCCGAGAGGGAGGAAAGCCGCAAGAAGCGCGCGGCTCTCATCAAGGAGCGCGAGGCGAACGCCCCCATCATCCCCGACTGGGACACGACAGCTAAGAAGGTCGTTCTCAAGAGACCTGCGAAGACGGGAGGACAGGATCGCATCTACCAGAAGCAGAGGCAGCGCATCAGGAGAACCTGCTGTCAATGCCAGAAACTGATCCCTGGCGGTACCAAGACGTGCGAGTGTTGCCAACACACTCGCTGTACCGATTGCCCTCGTGACCCGTACGTTGTGGCTCACCTTTTTCTTTTCCTACTTTCCGATGCTAACAAGTCGACAGAGCCAAAAAGGACAAATATCCGTTTGGTTACCCAGGTGACGCCCCTGGTACCAAGGTCGGTCATTACACGTGCCTGGACTGCAAGCACAACTTTTCTGAAGAGCCTTCGGACGACAAAGTTTGTCCCAAGTGTTCATGCAGAAAAACGGAACGCTTGACACCGCGGAAGGTCCAACCAGAACCAGATCCAGAGGTGGTTAAAAGCCTGGCGGCCAGACTGGAGAACATTGGGATCTCTTGACGCCAACCATCAGATTTACAAAAGGGGCCTTGAGGAGCGGCGAGTCGGAGTAGGCGCGTTTTCTTTGGATCACCTTCTCGGTGCATTTTTTTTTCCTTTTGATCATTTCACATTCAGTATGAGCCCCATTTGTCACGAACATTCTTAGCAGCATTTGATTGTCACTTTTCGTCTTTCCTCGGCCATCACAACACACCCACGGACACACTCACTACACGGCATGTCAGAGACGTACCCGAACGACACTCGATGCATGCATTTAATCAACCCCCCAGGGCACGACAACGACTATCACTTTCTTACGCCGACGACACTGCATTTTAGACGGCAAAAAATTCTGCATTCCGACTCTTCTCGAATAAACTTGTTCCTGCAGAAAGGAGGGTGTGGCAAGGAAGGAGAACACAACCAGGACCAAGGGATCGCTGTGCATCTGGAAATGCGCCGAAGTCGGAAAGCGGAGGATTTGGAGGAATTGGAGGTTTCAATATAGGGCAGCCGGTGTTATGGGGGGAGCTTGATGCATGATCACGGCGTGGGTCATCCAACTCGGTTACATTGCGGACCACGGTACCGATTACGTTTGCAGCCTGTCAGCACCAAAGGTTGTTGAGGGAGGGATAGGGAAAGGAGGGGGTGATTTCAGTCAAGACACTCAATCACACCCAACATGAACGCACACCTCGCACCCACAAATTTCACGAAATGCTCCCTAGGAACACCCTACACAGACAGACAGACACACACACACACACATATTTTGAGCGAAATTTACATACATACGTTTTATACGGGCAGGCATTATGCCCCGTTTGACACACGCTTTGTTTTCCCTCGTCCTTGTTCTTTGAGTGAATGATCTATCTCCGATGCTTTTTGATTTTGATTTTTTCCCCAATCGCCGAAAGGCGGGTTTCGTGTACCATTGTGGCCAAAGCCCCCCCCTCCTCTTTCTTTCTCGAATCTGAGTGGTCTGTCTTAAGCCGTCCAATAAGACTTGATACCACCACCAAGTTTTGGTGTACCTATCATGTACCGACAGAGTGGTAAAGTCAGCAAGTTCATCATGGGACATGTGGTTGGGTTTTTTTCTCATTCCCCACTGTTTACCAGCAAAGCGGTTAATGCGCATAAAGAAAGGGGGACAGACAGAACCGGTGAACCGGTTTGGCGGGGCGGAGCGGGGGCGCCGAGGAGTGGACGGATTGTCGGGATTTTTGTTCTTTGTCCAAGCGACAAAGATGAAAGAAATGAGACAAGGTTTTTTTTTTCTCTTTCTTTATTCCCTCTTTTTTGTTTTTTTTTTCTTTTTTTAGTCTTTTGGGGCTTGGTTGGGTAAGGGCCACGATACGAGGGGTCCGGCGGTTTGGTTGTTGGGTATGGGGTTGGCCGGGGGTCAACGGGGGTTGGAAGGTAAGGGAGGGGGACGATCTTCTCCTGAGAATTTGATGTTGGGTAGGTGGGTGCGAACCCGAGGGTTTGGGTTTCTCCAAGCTTTTTCCATGGATCGGGGATTAATCAGAGAGATGGGTTTTTGGAGGCGGATACGCGATATGATGAAAGGGACTGAGGGGATGGGGAAGTCTTTGAAGGACAAAGTGATAACTTTTGCCAAGTTACTAAACCCATTACTTCGTCGATGCACAAAAATGGCTTTTCAGCACCAAGAACAATGAAACTCGCTGCATTAAAACCACCTCTTTAACATATCACCAGCGTCCATGAACCCGCCAGCACGGAAAGGGAGGGTCGCGCTCCCATCCGACAGGTTCACGTCCTCCACAAGTGCTGTCTCACACAGCCTTTCCTTCCTTCCTTCCTTTCCCTCCCGTTTCTCTTTGCCCTAGCTAGCTTTCCTGCCCGTCATCCATCCCTCCCGATCCTTTCCCGTCACGTTACGGAGCCAACGACCGCCCAACTGCCAGTTTGGATGCTCGGTCACGAGCCGTGTTTATGCCTGGCTGGCTAGCTGAAGACCATCATGCCAGCCAACCAAGCCCTGCATTTGCTGTGAGGTAGGTATCAGGCGATCCCAACTCTTGATGGGCGGGACCAAACAGCTTGAGGTAAAACCCAGCCGGAGGGTCGCGGCCAGATCTGTGTACCAACATGGTGGGCGGTAAGTGAAATCTGTGGCGCGTTTTTCTGGAGGGGTCGTCATTGTGCAACCTAACCGCCAGCCCAGCCTGTTCGGGACATAGAGAAGGGTGTTGACAAACACCGATCCAAACCTTCCTTCTTTCAAAACCGGCCCCTCTCTCTCCGACCATCATCATCATCACCACTTACCATCATGTTCAACACTGTGATAGCTTCTGCAGCAGTACCTAGCAGCAAAAGAAGTCGGGGTCGCTATACCCATCACGCTGCTGCCCCTACAGCCGGAACTGTCAAAATATCGAGATCTAGACCACCCCCCAACCGCCCCCCTTCCCTTCAAGATTCCCGATCGGGAACCAACGGTGCTACGTATGGATGCCACCCAACAGAGTAGCAGCATAATCACCTGTGCGTTTGCATTTGCGAAACATGGTGTATTCACAGCGATACACATGGCCTGTTGGTGTTTAGCCTCACGATTTGGGGAGCTCCACGTTGCAAAGTTCTTTCTTGGGAAGTCTTGGGAAGGGGGTTTACCAAGATTTCGGTTTCGCTTGGGGGGCTTGGGGGGGAAAAAGTACTTTGGTGTTTTATGCGCACGGGTGCTGGGTTCAGATGGCTGGGTTGTTATGCCCAGAGGTTCTAGACATGGGAGTTGGGGGCTGTGGTTAGGCTTGCGAGCTGTGCCTAGGTATGGTGGTTTTGCTTTGGGCATCCTGCGTACGCAGTGCACGCCGGGTGATCGAAAAAGAGGTCATCCCGAAAGTTATTGTGTCTCTTTTCGACACAACAAAGTCAGAGAGTCGAAGTTCTTTTGCGGAGTCAATGATATTGAACTAATGATTTTATCAACAAGAGCGATGGATATCAGTGCCCTCAGTAAAACCCCACCGATGACTTTTTCGTTAATCAAACTTTTGTGTTCAACTTTGAAGAGGACTGGATCCGGCCAGCCGGGTCGGCTGGGGAAGTTGGGGTGGAGGATTCCGAGTTTGTCGGAAATTGATGAGTCCGACAACAGCAAAACTAGAATGTTTTGATCTCCGAACCATCAATCCACCAGCATCTACAAAGCTTCCCCTCCAGACAGTCTCCACGTTCTTTCGCTTCTTGCCATTTTAGTTGGGAGGAGGAAAATGTCAGATCTTCCCGAAACTGCGGGGTGATGGATGGATGGTGGTTACCTTAGATTGACAGCGAATGGTTGTTGCTGTTGGTTTGCTCGGTACCAGATGGTTTCCTCTCCCCTCCCCGTTTTGACCAACACTTTGCACTAAGGAAACGGAGGGGATGTTTTAGTGCTTAGCGCTGAATCTGGGTGCAGTTGTTGCTCACAGGGCTCTGATTTCCTGATGACATGGAGTACTGTATAAGAGGGGTAAAATGCAAGAGTGCTGCTACGTCGGCAGTCAGGCTAATTCTTATGCTGGGTAAAAAGGTGTGTGTGAGAGAGAAGGGGGGGTCTGTGCGTCCTGCTGCAGTGAGGGTGGTGATTCACGGAGGTGAAAGGGAGTCATGTCAAAGATGGGGGGTGTGGGGGGGGGGGATTTGGGAAAAAAAAAAAAGTGAAGAGATAGATGGTAGGTGAAGGGGGTGGCGAAATGTGAGTTGTTTGGCTGGTCATGGTGGGCAAGAGTCATCAAGTTGGCTGTGATGGAAACGTCTTCGGCTGATGTTGGTGAGGTTGGTGAGCTTTGCTGTCTGTGGTCGAGATAGAGGGAGAGGATCTGGACTTGGAAGCTGGGAACGATGGTGGCTGGCTGAAGTCTTTGTGGTGATCTCTGCCTGTCAGGCTGTTACTGTCGCGTCTGTCTTCAGCCCTGCCTGCATTTTCGTTGTCCGATGATACTCTATAGGGAAGCCTCAGTGACGTGGTGAGCTGAGCCTAGAACATCGGTATCAGGGGCTACAGCCGTCTCGATGCCTTGTTCGGCATTGGCCAGTGCGACAAACTGGTTGTGATCAGGTCTCTCAACTCATAAACCCTACGAGACAAACTGAGCCGGAGGAGCTTGAGAGACGGACAACAAGCGCGGTTGGCGTGTCATGCTTCTCGGAAAAGGGTCTCTTTACCATCAAGCAGGTCACAAATGGGCATGATATGAACAGATCTTGTGCCTGCTGAAAGCTGCGGGCACTTACCTCGCTGACCTTGCAACCTCGCGAAGCAAATGCATTCTCTTGTGGCTCAAAACACAAGGCAATCCCGAGATTAATATCTGCTCATTACGAGTGCAGTAACTCCATCAAACCAAATAAAACCGTCAAAACGCTAACGATAGCAAAACGACCATATCGATACGCTTGTTTCACCCTCAACGCCGTCCATTTCCTCATGCCCAATTGAGGACGTCTTCTTTTTTTTTTTTTCTCAACCCTCATTGTGTATCCTCCATCAATCCCCTACTCAGCTTAAACTCCCCATGAACCGCCAACCCAAACGTCTGCTTCCTCGTCACGCGCTTCTGGATCGCCCCCAGATTACCGCTCGCCCCCCGATTGTTCAAGTAGCTCGGCGGCTCATCCACCTGCCCCCTCTCAACCCACTGTTTGCACAGATCCGCATTGACCAAACTCATGATCTTTGTCGAGACATAAAACCTGCCAAGCACATCTCCCTCCAGCTTCGTCGTCGTCGTAAACTGCCGGTCCTCCTCTGTAGCAGCGGGCTGAAGCGTCTTCAGCGAAAGCACCACCCAGTACCACGCCATCGACTTGTTCTTCTCAAATGCGTTCCTCCCCGCAATCTCCTCAGCACACACCGGACCCAGCGTATCGGGCGGTGCAGCACCCGGCGGCGGGACGCCAGCCGGGGCGCGAACCGGACGGATGAGCTTTCCCTGAAATCGCAACACCGGTTTGGAGTTCTGCTGCCCCGTCGGGATGAGATACTGAATCTGCTCCACATGCATGATGCCAACCGCCGGAACAGAAGCGTCAGCCGGCTGCTGCTGGGAGCCGTCTGCCGGCAGTCCGAGCTGGACCCTGATGGGGTCGTGAACCATGATCATCTCGGCGCCAAAGTATACTCCCTGAAAACACTTCAGGCGGAAGAGATTATCGTCCGTGGGCGCGTCGTGGATCTTATTGAAGAAGGAGAAGCAGTCGTTGATGCTCCTGGCTGCGAGTTTGGACGCCTCGAGACCCACGGTTTGCAGCGCCTGTTGCTGTTGGGCAGCATCTTTGCCGCGACGTTCGTTTTCGCTGAGGGCCAGCCAATCGACCTCGTCGAAGGGTTTGCCTCTGAGATGGGCCGGAGAGTCTGGCACACTAAACGTGAGGAACGGGCGCATGGTCGAGGCGTCCTTGACAACGATGTCTTGCTGAAGCGTCGCGTGGCCCAGGGGCGCGATTTGAAACTCGTAGCTAGTATCTGGTGCACCAGGCTGTGCGCCTGGTCGAAGAGTGATGGCGAAAACGATGCCTAGCCGCCAGGCGGTGAACCTGTACCAGACCATCTCCCCAACACGGAAGACATTAGAAAGCCCAGTCGTGCCCGGGGGCATTGGTATTTGTGATGGCTGTGCTGGAACCTGTTGCGTTTGTTGCTGTTCGGGGTGGACAGATACCGCTTGTGAGCGAGGAGGTGTTGAGTTTTGCACCGCTGCCGAGCCGGTGGCAGGGTTGGCTTCCCACGCCGCGATAGCGTCTGGTCGTTTTTTCTGCTGAGCCTCGACATATCTGGCACAAAGATCGCAAGGGCACTGGCTGGGGTCTCGTGAATCGCTGGCGAGCCATAAAGCGTGACTGGCAAACTCGCCCGGGGTACGGTAGAGGGACTTTGCACCTGCTGGGTGTCCATACAAGTAATAATCCCTGGCCCCGTCTTTTCTGATAGCTACTCGCAACTCGTACCCCTTTGGAAATGCCGAAAGTATGAATTGGCGTTCTGTGCAAGGTAGGCATCAGCATCTCCTGCTCCCACCAACACCCAAAGGGAGCTTACTGTCATCTTTCGGCGCAAGCTGCATCCCAAGATGTCCTCCAATGATCACTTGCCATCGTTCAAGTTGTGTTACGTCCTGGTCTTCGCCCATATCAAGGGGCTTCTGGTCCAGGTCTTGGTAACTCTGACCATCACTGCGGGCAATGCTGATGGGCCAGTAGTCGGCGTTCGTATCGTCCTTAGCCGCCGAACTCGCCATCTTCCTATTACTGTACCTTTGGATAATTCATAAAGTGTTGCTGAAGCTGAGTGGAAGATGCAAGTTGCAAGTTGGACGACGTAATCCACCCATCTGGAAGCTATGTGGTCCGTGCCATGTTGGCTGTGAGTTCCCTGGTTTGTGGCGCTGCGCACGTGACAAGCACGTGAGTAACCGCACTCATACCAAGGATGGCCGTAGCGAATGTCTTCAAGCTCAAGCCATGCGGGACTATCAGTCTCATGCCAGTAATCAGGCCCCAAGTGTCGCTTCATGATGTGTTTTCTGTCACAATTTTACCTCGGACACCAGCTGATCGTGTTCCACTTTGTAGGTGCCTTTAGTCTGAGAAGGACACATGCTAATGACTGACCAACCTTCGAGAGGAGCTGTTGCGCCATATGGCGGCGTTTTCCATGGTCTTCATGGACCCGATACCGAGAATTTCAGCACCCCTGATGATAGGGTTGTTTTTCCGAGGCCAAACAGTGAGCATGCTGTTAACGGGGCCCATTTGGGGACCTGAAGGCGTATCAGCACCAGATCAACCACAGATCATGATGGATGGTAGGCTGGCCCTAGTACTGGGAATGTCACCGATTCTGGTCTACGCGATTGAAATCACCGGATTCTCGCAGTTGGGGAGGCAGAGAACACAACCTCAAGAGCACAAGGAGGGGTTCAGATTGTGGGTATTCTCACAACACATGGCATCCAATCATCCCGTGGTCTCTGATCGATTGCTGCTATCCTTTGTTCTTGCAGCCGTGTACCGGTATCTAATTTAACCTGTTGTCCACCTCCAAAAAAAATATTTTTCAGATACCAACTATTGGTTCCATGTTCAAGACTTGCCTCTGCCTAGTACTTTCAAGCACATGATTCCATGCAAGTGAACTCAACACCTCACATGAAAATGACTTTCACAAAAAGGTCAAGACCAGAGAGGCGTAGAGCAGATTCAGACCGCCTCCCAAAAAAAAATCACCCCATACCACAAGGTACTGGCACAACATATACCAGCACCAATAACACTAGCTCTACCACCCGGCTGTAAAGCTGCCCAATATGTATTTCCATGCAAGGCATATATCCGCCGCACACTGTTGCTTACTCATAACAACACAACACATCTCCAAACGTGATAGGCCCGAAGAACCGACGAAAGAACGGGTTGCCCTCCCTTTTCAGCGAAGCACTGAGCAAGACCGAGTCAGTCAGTAAAAGACGGGAAATGATGAAGATCAACAAGCTCGAGGAGAAAGAACAGTTCACCGCTTAGACACTGGTCTGAGCAGTAATCCATACTGTGAGCTGACCGCTCAAACTGAAGCCTTGTTCGATCTCTACCCTCCATGATGCTGATGGTTGGTTTCCATGTTTCCACATGTCGTTTCGCGGCACAACACCTGTTTACTGCCCATCAACCCAAGAATATCTCTTGCCAAACACAAAACCCAAAAAAGAAAAAAAAGAAGGAAAAAAAGAAGAAAAAAAAAGAAAAAAGAAAGATTCCTTTGACAACCCGATCGAGAAAAAAAAACACGAAAAACGGCCTTGCGTCATGCCGCCGCACGGTTGACGAGGGAATTGGGCTCGACACCTCCCAATCTCCCCTGAGCCACCACACCGCCAACACATCGTTAACAGCCGACTCCAAAGTGGATTTTCCCCAGCTGGAAGCACGCAACGGAAGAGAGAGAAAAAAAAAAGGAAAAAAAAAAAGTCTCCAAAAAGGCGGGATGAAATGAGATGAAAGAAAAAAACATGTCACCGGAATCGAGCCTAAACAGGGATTTCTTTCTCGATTCTCCAGCTTGATTCGATCTGCTGTCAGGCACGGAAGCTCACCCGTGCAAAAAGCTCATTTCATCCTGGTTCCCGCTCTGGGCCTAGCGCACTCAATCTCCTCAGCTGCGGCTCCCATTGGCCAACACGTGCTGTTCCTGACAGCAACCCCTGCGACATGACCCTTACTGCCGAGATGAGCCACACCAGGAACACACCAGGAACCGGATCAAACATGTCTCCTGATTGGGCCGTCCTTGAGGCTATCGAGAACCGCTCCCATCCCCCCCAGAAAAAACGTGGAGACACAAACTCCTCCCCAACTCCATTGTGGACATCTCTCTCACCTCTTCTCAGTCCTCAACCTTGCACAACCTTGCACATACAGGGCCGCATCCACATTCTCGTTCTGCATCCAGAACGTCCTCTCCTTTTTTTCGTCTCTCTTTTCTCTCTTTCCTTTTCCCGGCCCCTTGTCAATCTTTTCGATCTCGATATCGACGACGACAAGGTCGGTCGCCAGTCAAACACATTCGCTACCATCTCGGCCTGGCCTCACGCTCTTTTCTGCTATGCGCCGCTGACAGAGATATCTGCGACCATATAAAACAGCCCACAGTTTGAAAAACAAGGAGCGGTGGAGACGAAGCCATCCTAGGGGCAACACCGCAACTCGGGTCAACCTTGTGTCGTCTGAGAGACGCGACGAACACACGACTTCAGATCTTCAACTCTTTCAACCAAACACACCACAACCATGAAGCTCACAACTACGCTTCAGGCCGTCATCGGCTCGGCCTCATTTCTCTTCGCGGCCCAACCCGCTCTTGCAGGCCACGTCCACGGCGGCCACCGTCACGCACACGAGAGATATGCCAGGAGGCAGAACCACCACAGCCACATGGCTGGAGAGGTCATTGGTGCCTCCAGAATCGCTGCGAGAAAGGCCCCATGCTCCTTGCCAAATGATCCCGACCTCGTGCGCGTTCCCGGTGACGTTAACAACGGCTTTGCCATGAGCCCTGATGAGCCTTGCGAGGATGGAAAGTGGTGCCCGATTGCTTGCAGGTCCGGAAAGGTTATGGCCCAGTGGAAGCCAAACACAAAATATACCTATCCGGAATCCATGGTGAGTGGTCTGATGTTGGCTTCGTAGCGTGTACCGGGTTGGTGGCTGACATCCCCTAGTATGGCGGTCTGTACTGTGATGGCGGCAAGCCCATGAAGCCATTCAAGGAGAAGCCATACTGCGTTGATGGCACTGGCGCCGTCAAGGCCGTCAACAAGTGCGGCAAGGTCGTGTCTTTCTGCCAGACCGTTCTTCCCGGCAACGAAGCCATGATCATCCCAACAGATGTCTCCGACACCATGACCCTTTCCGTCCCAGATGCCTCGTACTGGGCCCAAACCGCCGCTCAGTGAGTTGCTCCAAATCCATCCGATCTCTGCCTCATCGTGATGCTAATCCCGGATAAAGTTATTATGTAAACCCCCCAGGAGTTGATGCCTCCAGGGGTTGCGTGTGGGGCAAGATCACCGAGGCGATCGGCAACTGGAGTCCTTACGTCGCCGGCGCCAACACCCAGAGCAGCGGAGAAACTTTTGTCAAGATCGCCTGGAACCCCGAGTACATGACCACCGACAACTCCAAGAACACGCCCACCTACGGCCTCAAGATCGAATGCCCCGACGGCGGCTGCAACGGTCTCCCCTGCGTCATCGATCCCACCAAGAGCGGAGTGGGTGGTGTGGAAAGCCCCAACACCGCCAGCGTCGATGGCGGCGCCAACTTCTGCGTCGTGACCGTCCCCAAGGGCAAGACCGCCAACATTGTCGTCTTTAACACCGACGGCTCGACTGGCGAGAAGCCCAAGCCCAAGGAGGAACCCAAGCCCAAGCCCAAGGAGGAGCCAAAGCCAACCCCCAAGCCAGAGCCAACCACCGTCGCCAAGGTCCCCAAGACGACCGCCGCTCCTCCAAGCAGCACCACCGAGGCCGCCTTCTCCATCAAGAAGGTCAACCCAACAACCTCCAAGTCATGGTCCTCCGAGTCCACCTCGGACCCCTACTTTATGGGTGGTATCTTCCTGGAAAGCACAGCCGTTGGTAAAACCAAGACCTACTCCGACATCGAACCGACCGCCACTGCCGAGACCGTCACCACCACCGAAGCCGACGGAGCCGATTCCAGAGCCGCCGCCGCCGCTGCTGCTGCTGCTTCAACTTCCCCAAGCAACGAAGGGGGTGCTGCCGACCACGGCGGAAGCGCCATTGCCGGCCTTGTCGTCGCCATTGTTGCTGCTGCTGCCTTGCTTTAAAGCCGTCCTTTCGACGACATGTTTCTTTTCGCTCAACAAGCGACCCTCTTTTTTTTTTCCCTTTCGATTCGATTGAACAGATACGACTTTCACCCCCTTCTTTTAAAGCCGACGAAGACGACCCTAATCCGCCAGATACAAAGCGCCTAATGACTCGTCAGCTGAACTTGTACACACTTTTTTGTTCGATTTTCTTCGCCAAAACACTTTACACCGGCGGCCTAGTGTCTATTATTCTTCTTTTTCACCGGAGGCGACCAACCATCGACGACTGGTTCGATAACCTTTTTTTTTTTTTTTTTTTTTTTGCTTTGTCGGCATTCACTCTTGCCCGACGACATTTCTTCGAAGAGAGTTCAGCGAGCGAATATTTGTTGATATTTCGACACACATTTGGGTTTTTTTTTTTTTTTTTCTTTCTTCTGCTATTTGTTGAGCCAGAGTTTTTTTCTTGCGCGATATACCCCCATTTTTTGTTTTTGCTTACTTACAATGGTTGGGCCTGTTTTCGAGGTCATTTTGCTTTTTTGCTTGCTGAAAGGAGTTGCTGTGGTTGTTTTTGTTATTACGAAGTAGGGAAACATGATGCATGGGATGGTTGGTTGGTTGCTGGGTTGGCGGGGGGGGAGGAAGGGGGGAGAGGTTAGGGAAAAAACATGATTGGAGGGGGAGGAAGGGGAAGTGTCATGTCTGGCTGGGAGACCTTCAGCTTGGAAGGGTTGGAAACGAACGAACTCTGTATGTTGGGAGGAGGAAAGGCTGGTTTATCAATGATGGGCGGTTTTGCCAACGAACTGGACGCGGACCAGCTTTTTATGCCCCTCATCTCCCTTTCTGAACAAGAGGTGGCAGGCAGACAATGAGGTATATAAGGGAATGAAAAATGAAGATGATTGGACGATGGTAAAAAAATAAAAGAAAAAAAAAGGGAAAAAACAAGATAACACTTGCTCCTGTTTCCGTGCTGCTGATTGTGAATGTATTGGTTAAATGATGGTTATCTTGATGACGAGGGCTGGGTTGGTTGGTGGAGGAAGAAAAGAGCAAACACCTGATTTTCTGGGGAGGAGGAGGAGGAGGAGGAGGAGGAGAGAGAGGGGGGCGGGCGAAAATGAAAAGAGGAGGGGCCACGACCAAAGTTTTGTTGAAGCAAGTGTAACGGCTCGCCGGCTCGCCGGCCGCACTCTCCCTTCTTATTAACCCACATTTCAGACACGACACGACTCAGACATTTTTTTCTCCCTCGGGTATGACGACAACCCTTTGTGGCACATTTTCATTTCATGAATACCACGAGATGAATGTGTGAATGGCTAAACGGTAATTCTTCACATGTATGGTCACATACTTTGTCGGATAGAACAAGGGCACTCTTTAGTGCGGTGGTGGGCTCGAGAAGCGATCTCACCAAGTTCTAACTGTGGTGGTGTATGGATTGCACAAGGGACATTTCCCGTCAGGGAATTTTTTATTTTTATTCAGTAGATAAACCAGAAAATGAGACAGAAAATGAGAAACAAAACCACACACGGTATATATCCAAAAACAATTCCCATGCCTTGGTTTAGCACAACTCTTCCACCACCTCATCCCACCCTATCCTAACAAACAGGCCTCTCCCTCCTGTCATTACCCCCTACCCCTAACCATCAACACCTTTCACCAGCACAACAAAACACCCTCAAGCCCTCCACCCCAGAAAAAAGAACTGCACGACCAACCAACCCCCCATAACGGCATACAATCCCACCATCACCCCCAAAATCTTAACCTGCTGCCCATACAACCTAACCCAACTCCCCCAGCTCACCGTCTTGAGCGCATTCCTCAAACTCCCAAACCCCCTCCCATTGATCACCTCAGCCTCCACACTCCCCCCGAAAGTCCGGTCAAACGGCACGATCGTCTCCTCCTCATGCGGCAACAGCGTGGCCTGCACCCTCACCAAAGCAACATGAGCAGGCACAACAAGCAACAAGTTCAACCCGACAAAAACCCCAAGCACACAAACAAGCTTGGCGACTTCCGACCCTGAGATCCCCTCCTTGAGCTGGGAGTTATCATCATAAGGGGAGAGGCCGATGAGGCCCGCCAGGAGTCCCGGGAGGATGAGAGAGGCGTGGATGGCGATCCAGTAAAAGAGGATGGGCTGGTAGGTTGCTACCAAGTTGCGACGCCAGGAAGGGAGGCGGGAGAAAAAGGTGCGCCCGTGGGGGGTGTTGGCCGGGCGGGGGACCGAGATGATGATGTGGGTTAGGGCGGTCATGAGTTGGGAGGTGAGGAGGAGGACGACGAGGTTGCCGAGGATGGGGATGAAGGAGAAGATTCCTGAGAGGATGCTCGTAGTGAAGGCGAGGAAGAGGAAGCACCCTAAACCGCGGAATTGAGACCGGAAGCCGGAGATGGATTGGAGGGTGCGGTGGGTGGCGCGGAGGGAGGAGGTGATGGGTTTGGTCGGGAGGGGGGCGTCACCGTTGGGGGAGGAGGAAGAGCCACCGTTGATGTTGTTGTTGTTGTTGTTGTTGTTGTTGTAGGTAGGGGGAGGAGCGTTCTTGTTGGTATTTGCCTTGTTGATGTCGCCATCTTCGTTGGTGGGCTCGTTGATGGGGATGGCGTCGTAGGCGGGGAGGGGGTCCTCGACGATGGCGAGGGTTGGGTAGATGTGGGTGAGGGTGTAGCCGATGTAGAGGAACATGGGGAGGAAGAGGAGGATGTTGATGAAGAGTTGGAGTCCGCCATAAGGCGCCCACTTGATAGGGGGTCCTTGAGGCTCATCGGGCATGTCTGAGGAGCTGTCGGCCAAGTTGGAGTAGGCCCGCTTGGCGAGCATGCCGCCCGCGTGTACAACGGGGGAGAGCATTCTTGGGATAATCTGACAAATGAGAACTCTCAGGTATAACTGGTGATGATGGAAAAGAAAAAAAAGAGGGGAAAAAAATAAACAATGGTAAAAAGATTGGTGGTGATCGAGATGGTTGATAAGCAAACCACAACCCAGGAAATGAATGAGAGTTCCCGGGGCGTGGCAGGCGGCGCTGAACGTTTATTATAGTGGGATCCAACAGCCTGAAGGGGCGTGCAACCGCCAAAGAAATGCGGAGCATTAAGCGTTTGGTGCCTCGTCTGACTGCGCCAACAGCAGGCTGTGATTGGCCGCCCCTTCAATACGATCCAGCACTGCGCCACTCGCGGGGTGTTCTGCCTGGTGGTCATCCCCGGAGACTGTACGGAGACGGATTGTCTCCCTTTCCGTGGAATCAGACGTTCAAGACGTTACACAAGGTGACCAGATCCTCAAGCACAAGGCCCTTGCAGTCATGATTCAAGGCTCGAGGATACCGCACTTCTTATTTTGGCCCAAGGCTCTGAGGTTTTTATCTACTCGGCGCATGGACGCGTGTGCTCTCGAGAAACGTTCAAACTGAGGAGAAAGAAGGCATCTCATTTGTTCATGTTGGGCCTCCAAATACTATACATCTTGTGCTACCAGCCCTGATCCTCTTGATATCGATCTTTCAGAGCGCCATTGTGATAAATTGCCGTCGCAAAGAAAATCATGACGCAAGATATCGTGGTGGTAGAGATTGATCTTTTGAGAAGTGTCGATATAAAGGGAATGAAGTGCAAGAGCGTTGGTTCGACACTAAAAGATAGTAGCAACAAATAAGACTCGATTATTGCGTTATGCAGCTCCTAATGCATTGATCATCCAAACTGCAATCTCACCGAACTAGTTCATCCAGTTAACCATGCCGTCGACCGACCAACCCCTGACCTTCTTCTCGGCCATCATGGTCGGGTTGAGCTGAGTACTGCCTGGATAGACTTTGGAGTTCACTACACGAGCAACTACATCCTCTACGTCTTCTTTGGCGGTCTCAAACCTCAAACTCACACCAGACCTCAAAGATTAAAGGATGGCCGTGTGTGCTCGCCAAGCGTTGTCATGACTGGTGCCACTGAAGGTGAGTACACCTTCCCTTTGACACCCCTACCTTCCCTTCAGCTCTCGTGCCCCGTTCCATCCCTCACCTACCTCTGAACTGCCCTTGCTTGCCTTCTCGTCGCCTTTTGCTTACCCCTTACTCACCCTTGATCCAGGAATCGGCCTCGCAACAGCCTGCCTTGACCAGATCGCTCTCCAGCTCTCCTCGACAACAGATAACCCCCTCATCGCAGTGGTGAACAAATGTCTGCTGTTGCATGATGTCACCAATGGAGCTCGCCCCCGACTCTGACGTCCGCCAGATATTCGAACTCGACCTCTGGGCATACGTCTCGGTGGTCCGGGCTTTCCTGCCGACGATCAGGCAGAATAAGGGGCGGCTCATCAGTGTTGGAAGCTTTGGGGGGTATGCCAACCCGTCGTTGTGGCCGCCGTATTATGCTTTGAAGGTTGCGGTGGAGGCTATGACGAGGAGCTGGAGGCTGGAGCTGATGCCGTTTGGTGTTGGGATGACTATTGTCCGACCTGGTTGGACTAGGACGGGTGGGATAGGACCGAAGATTAGAGGTGCGTGGGAGAGGTATTGTGATGATATTCCGAAGGGAGCGGTGGGGGTCGATAGCTTTGGGAATTTGATCAAGACGGATGTGAGGGTGGGGGAGGCGGAGGAGAGGGTTTACCGGCCTATGGTTAATATATGATATGTTTCGGTTTCTTTGTGAAGAGTGTTCTCCTCGAGGTGCCAACCGTGTTCTAGGCACAAGCTGACCATTGTAGGTAGGCCGTCGAAGTGTTTCTACGATCTTTCAAGTCCGTCCTCGGTTTCCAGATCAGAATCTAGAGAGGATCTGGATGCGGCATACAATGAAAGAAATCTTTTTTTAAAAAAAGAAGAATATCCCTAAGTACGTGAGAAAACCCATCGCTGTATATTCGACTTTTCCCCGTTTTATGTAGCGAGGTTGAAAGTGGATGAACATGCGAGCAAACAGCTACTAACCCCCACTAAAAAGATTGCGTAGCTTGCAGCTATTCCGTTAGCAGTTTGAGCCTATTTTACCGCCAAAACTGTTAAGAACGCCCAACACTTGACCCCACAACACCTCTTGAGCTTGTCATGAGCCTCACCGACGTCATCCCAATACACGGCAACACAACGATTTGTGGCAATCTGATATCCCGATATCCTCTGGCGAGAGCGGAATGAGAGGCTTTTCATAGCGCTCGGGTTGTTTATCACACTCAGCGATCCACCAAACTCTTTACCGAACCATGTCCGCCCCATCAATACCCAACCTTCTCTCCCTCCGCGGCAGCCGTGGAGGATCCCGAGGCCGGGGCCGGGGCGGCTCACACCGGGGTAGCTCCTCCGGGCCATCAGCCAGCCATGACACCACAATCCAGGGAACCGACACCGACGCTGCTGTCTCCCGCCTCAGCGCCGTAGAACTAGGCTACCTCATCGACCCCTTCGCCAGCTACTTCGTAGCTCCCTCACCACCACCGTTCTACTCCGGTCCAGGCCCAGGACTACCCACACCCCGCAGACTCCCAATAATAAACAGAGGAACATACACCCGCACGACAGCGATAGACATTCTCATCCACCACTTCCTCTCCAGCACTTTCTCCACCGGCAAACCCCGGCAGATAGTCTCCCTCGGAGCAGGAACAGACACCCGCTGCTTTCGATTATTCACCTCGTCTCAAAAACACCAAAACATCCACTATCATGAAATCGACTTCCCGGTTATCATCTCCAAGAAGAACACCCTCATCCGGACAGTCCCAGCGCTGAACGGCATCCTCTCCCCGCCAATGCCACTCCCAAACCCGGCCACGAACCAGTCTTATGTCTCGAAGCAGCATGCGAACCCAAAAACAGGCAATACCCTCACTCTCCACCCGCTTGATCTCCGGTTTTTTCCATCTTCTCCTTCCTCCCTCCCGGGACTATCACAGGAGTGCCCGACACTGCTGCTGTCCGAATGCTGCCTTTGCTACCTCCCACCTTCGACAGCATCGGATATAATCACCTCTTTTACGTCTTGTTTTCCTAGTTTGGGGCTGGTGATTTACGAGCCGATTTTGCCGGGGGATGCGTTTGGACGGATGATGATTTCTAATCTTGCTGCGCGGGGGGTGACGATGCCGACTTTGGCGGTGTACCAGACGCAGGAGGACCAGGAGAGGAGGTTGCTGGAGGCTGGATTTAGGGAGGTGAGGAGTAGGACTGTGGATCAGATTTGGGAGGAGTGGGTGGGGGAGGGGGAGAGGGAGAGGGTGGATGGGTTGGAGAGGTTGGATGAGGTGGAGGAGTGGAAGTTGTTGGCGGGGCATTATGTGATTGTTTGGGGGTGGAATGAAGGGGAGGGGTGAGGTTGAGGGGGGGAGGGGGGATGATGACGAAGGGGATGAGACAGAGTAGGGTGAGGAATGTCTACAAGGTCTGATAAGGTGAGGGATGCGTATCAAGGTCCGATGAACGCCTGAAGGATGGATGGACAACCTGTAGGGGACCGTCTGATACATCATTTCATCTTCACGATAATGATACTTGATGTGTATCAGTCTTATCTTGGTTTCGGTCACGGCATCTCAGCTTGGCTTCAAGGTTGTAGATGCTTCTGATCATGTAGCCCCCCGGTCAGAGCCCCAAGACAAGCTTTTCTCGAACATGCCAAGTGCTTCTTAATATCGGACACATCCCTGATGTCTGCAATAATGTCTCGACAAGACCATCTTCCTTTTAAGCTTAATGAGACGACAGAGGATACCCAAAAAGTCAACATATGGATCATAATAGACTCTACACATACGAATACCCGAAGTGATACTGTGGGTTAGTGTCTAGCATTCTGGCAACCAATGTGAATACTATCGTGGGGCCTTTTTCCCATGGTCAAACATACCCGACCGAGTAAACCCGACGGGCTTCGCATGTTCCTCCGAGTCCACACGTTTCAGAGCTCTCACCATGTTCTAGAACACTGACACTATGAACACCCAAGATGAGGCATAGGATATTTAGGTAACACGATGGGTTGGGCTGGTATCGTTATGTAATTTCGAGGGGGCGTGGTGGTGTTGTTAGGTAAAGTTTCCCCTGTGTTACGCAATACCAAGCTATCTGCAGTGTCTCACATGAACACATGCCACAGGCACATGGCAGGTGGTCAGGCAACAGGTCCCGAGCTTTGGAGCGTCTGAGGCGGTATCGTGGTTGTGTCAGAGGCACACATGCATGTGTAGAGCATACAGCTCATAGAACCAGGCAATGCTGAAGTTGATTCAACTTTCAACTGGCGAGAGTTTGTGTAAATGATAAGAATGTTCTTATCGGATCATCCCAGTGGGTGTTTGAGGCAATTCCACCAATCACAGTCGTTATAAGCGAACGGTTACGCAACGGGCAGAACCGATCTCCACTGCTTGTTTGGCGGCTGTCACAGGGGTCAAAGGGCACCCCCCGGCTGCTCGCCTTATCTTGGCAAGGGGATTCGAAACAACGACAACCACCGTCATCCCATCCCCCCCATCTTTTTGTTGATTGTAATTCTGTCTGTACCGTTTTTCGCAATCGTCTTTTTACTCTCCTCTCACGCCCGCTCTTTTCCTGCGATGCCCTGAGCGATCGACTTCGCTCTCCTCCTATCGCATCTCGAACCCGCCGGGATGCTTTTCCGCTGACATCTAGATAATACATCATCGCCGTGCTCCGCTATCGCAGCACCCCGACGAAACAATGCTCGACCAACAACTACACCGCGCGCGCATGGTTTCCAGCGTCGCCGCGACAGTCATATCGCTCGCGTGCGGTACCAACGTATGTGATTCCTTGGGGGGACATTTGGCAGGCTGTTGGGATTTGGTTCGGTGGCGGGAGCGCTGACGGTTGTAAACCTTCGTGGTTCAGTATGTGTACTCGGCCTGGGCCCCACAGTTCGCCGATAAGCTCAACCTCACGACGACGGAGAGTAACCTGATCGGAGCGGCGGGTAATCTGGGCATGTATTCGATGGGCGTACCTATCGGGTTGTTTGTCGATAACCGTGGACCCCGACCAGCCGTGGCAGCCGGCGCGCTTCTCCTCGGCCTCGGGTACTACCCCTTTCGCGCCTCGTACGAAAACGCGGCCGGTTCGGTTCCTCTGTTATGTTTCTTTTCGTATCTTACCGGCCTGGGCGGATGTATGGCGTTCCAGGCGGCAGTCAAAACGTCGGCGCTCAACTGGCCACACCATCGGGGCACCGCCACGGCCTTCCCATTGGCTGCCTTCGGCTTGAGCGCATTCTTCTTCTCCCAGGTCGGATCGCTCTTCTTTCCCGGAGACACCAGCGCGTTCTTGACTGTTCTGGCCGCCGGTACCTTTGCTCTGATCTTCACCGGATTTTGCTTCCTCAAGGTCTACCCCCACACTCCGGCCTACCATGCGGTACCTAACGGGGGTTCCGGCTCGGACACGCAGCGGCTGCGGCGGACATCGTCATCGGAGGACGGCAAGGCGAGAGGAGCGCGAAGATTCCCTGATGTAGAACCTGGTATGTCGACGCCCACCACCTACACGACTCCCGCGACGTCGACGCAGGCACAGACAGACGCAGAGGCTACCGGACCATCGTCGCCGTCAGCCAGCGCCCAGCTCCGTGACCAGACCGATGTTGAATCCGCCCGCCCCCCCTCGGACGAGGCCCCCGATAGCGACGTTGACGAGACCTCGTCCCTCATGTCAAAGTCGTCCTCGCTGCCTGGTGATGTGTTAGTGCAGAGCAGTGTTGATATGGATCGTTCCCATCGTGTAGATATCCGTGGCTGGCGCTTGTTGTCCAATGTCGACTTTTGGCAGCTGTTTACCATTATGGGGATTCTGGCTGGCATTGGTCTCATGACTATCAAGTGAGTTCTCTCGCTTTCTTTGAGGAGAAACATTGCTAACCCTTTCCAGCAATATTGGACACAACGTCAATGCTCTCTGGAGGCGTTTCGATGACTCTGTTCCCGAGTCTTTCCTCGTACAGCGTCAGCAGATGCATGTCTCCATTCTGTCCATTGGCAGCTTCGGAGGGAGATTGCTGAGCGGTGAGCCTTTCCCTGGGTGGTCATTTCGCTCTTTGTGCTGACAAATCTACAGGTGTCGGATCTGATTTTCTTGTCAAGGTCGTAGGTGCCAGCCGCGCCTGGTGCCTTGTCGCGGCTAGTCTCGTATTTTGCATTGCCCAGCTCTTTGCCCTCAACGTCTCGAACCCGCACTACCTCGGTTTTGTTTCTGGCCTCTCAGGTCTCGGATACGGCTTCTTGTTTGGTGTCTTCCCCTCGATCGTAGCTGAGACGTTCGGTATCCACGGACTTAGCCAGAACTGGGGGTTCATGACACTCAGCCCTGTCATCTCGGGCAACATTTTCAACCTGTTTTACGGTGCCGTCTTTGACAGTCACATCATTGTTAGTCCTGATGGTGACCGGTCGTGCTATGACGGTATCGACTGCTACAGGAATGCGTATTTTGTCACGCTGGGTGCTTGTGGGCTGGGGTTGATTGTGACATTGTCGACGATCAGACATCAGTATGTTGCGAGGTTGAGGGAGGCGGGGAAGGGCGCGGCTGAGGATTAAGGAGATGTCTCGACTGGATGGATAGTTGGTGGGAGGAGGAGTTTGAACTTGTGGGCATTTTTACACGGCTAGACACATCGCACATGGATGGAGAAGGATACCAAGTTTTTTTTTTTTTTTTTTTTTTTGGATGACGTTGTTTTCATGTTGTTAGAGATAGGCGTTGCATGAGAGAGGCGTTGGGTATGGATACAGCAGTTTATATTTGCGGTAGAGCTCCAGTAACGAAGTAATAATGTCACAATACAATTTTTGGTCCTATTTTCGCATGACGCCCGTGATCTCATGTTGAAATGCTGGGTTCGCGGCTGCTATCGGATAACAGTTGAAACGCGCACCTTGATGGCCATCCCTTTTTTCGAGTTCAGCATCCAACCCTAACCCCGCCAGTGCCAAGGCCCTTGTTCGCGCCGCGACCTCGGGGTACAGCTCTCTTATCGATTATCAACCACATCCATCCCCTGACCTTCAGCACGCGCGACAACACCAATCCACGGCGACAAAGATAATCACATCGCGCCGCCGCCGTCGCCGAAATGTTGAACTTTATCCTCATCCAGAACCGACAGTACGTTTCCCCCTGCTCCCCCCTCTTTTCTGTCTCCCTCCCATTGGTAACCAACCGACCACCTTTTGGAATAGGGGCAAAACCCGCCTAGCAAAATGGTACGTCCCCTACAGCGACGACGAAAAAGTCAAGGTCAAGGGCGAGGTACCTCTTCCACCCCTTCCTCCCCTCTTCGTCCCCCATCCCATATGCTGACCCCATGTCTGAAAGGTCCACCGCCTCGTCGCCCCCCGTGACCAAAAGTACCAATCCAACTTTGTAGAGTTCCGCAACCACAAGATCGTCTACCGCCGCTACGCCGGCCTCTTCTTCTGCGCCTGCGTCGACACAAACGACAACGAGCTCGCCTATCTAGAGGCTATCCACTTTTTTGTTGAAGTCTTGGATGCATTCTTTGGCAACGTCTGCGAGCTGGATCTGGTGTTTAACTTTTACAAGGTGTACGCCATCCTGGACGAGGTCTTCCTCGCGGGGGAGATTGAGGAGACGTCGAAGCAGGTTGTGTTGACTAGGTTGGAGCATTTGGATAAGTTGGAGTGAGAGAGGCGAGGATATATGGTGAAAAAGATATCGATTGTGCGCGTGGAAAGGAGGATGAATATCCCCGTGGCTGAGCGGGAGAGTCTATATCGCCCGATGTCGGGAAGGAGAGACGGGCAGGCCACGGGATGTTGAGCAGGGCAGAGCGGCCATGTAGGAGGGATTACAGAACCAGGGCCACATCAACATCTCAAAAGAAGCAGGTTCACCATCGGGCAGACAGAAATGTCAATAATCATCGCATTTGTCTGCTGGCGAAATCTAGATAAAGGAACGGATGCAATAATAGTACAATATAATACAGAAAACAAGTCAAAACTCCAGACCACCGCTAAAATTCCCCATGTGAGGCACAGGCTCACGGGAAAAAGCTCTAGGCTCCAGCTCAAGCCAGAGATAATGATAAACAATCCCCAAAATAAACAAGAACCCAACAGATAAGCACCCCAGAGCTGACATGGCAGGTGTTGGTGGATCTAATCATCAACCACCACAATGTGGCTCTGGGACTCGCCATCAGATAGCCCAGTGAGGTCGGTAAAGTCTCCCAACCCGCTGACAATGACAGACGGCCTAGCCTCCGTCATGACAACATCATCATCCACGTCGATGACACCGTGGAGGTGTTGGATGACAGAAGAATTGGTCGCCTGCTGTGGCTCGTCCACCGAGGGCCCAGGCGAGAGCCGGCTCTTCAGCTGGGTGGACATATCGCCTTGCTCGTTCTTGACAGAATCTTGAGCCTGGTCAATCTCCACGGCATCGTCATCGCCCCCCTCACTCTCAGAGGGCATATCAATAAAGTCAATTGCCACTGGACGCTTGGCCCTGGTCCTGAAATAGACCTTCTTGCCCAAAAACATCTTGAAGAACGAGGGGATCAAGTCGTTCTTGTCCCTCTCTTCCTCAATCATTTGGCCGACCTGCTGTGGGCCAACTCGAATTCTGGGGGGCGGCGCATTGGCGATACGAATAGGGGATCTCTCGGACTTGGGCACAACCAGCTGCGTTTTCTTCGGGGGCGTCTTCTTCTTATTCTTCTTCAAAGTGGAGTGCTCGGGCTGCGCGTCTTCAGATGGCACATCATAATACGAAAGCCGTCCCTCCTCATGGGGGTCCGGGCTGACGGGCGGAGGCTTGCGGTTGGTGTAGACCTTAGTGGGGGGTTCGTCACCAACCGGCTTGTCTGGATCGAGATAACCCACGATGGAAGACTTCAAGTCACCCCAAGGACTGTCGTTCGTACCAGCCCTTCCCCGAATAGACACGTTGCTCTCTGGGTCATCATCTGCACGCCGAGACTTGCGGCCCCTCGTCCCACGGCGGTGAGGTCTCGAGGCCAAATAGTCATCATCGTCAAACTTACTGTCCATACTGCGATGCCGCTTGTGGGAGCGGGGCTCGGGTCGGTAGGAGTCTATGACGGAATCTCGGATGGTATCACTGACGACTCTCCGAGGCGCGTCACGCTCAGTTTGACCGTTGCGCGAGCCTTTCGAAGGCTTCCGCGGGCAGTCATCAATATAGTGATCTGCCTGTTTTCCACAAAAATTGCAAGTGTAGTCCTCGGGTGCTTTGACGGCATATCGCCAGTCCCCGTTCGTTGGGCAATCTTGAATAAGATGGCCTAATAGGGTTAACACTGTAATATCATGCCTGGGGGTTCATACTTACCACGCACGTTGCAACGGTTGCACACATAGTTTCCCGGTATGGTAAACTCCTTGTCACCCTTGGTAGCCGATTTGGCGTTTCCCACGTCAACTAGGCTCTCACCGTACTCCAAAACTAGCTCAGTTTGCGCGGCCTTCTTCTTTTTCTTCTTCGTTCTGGCCAACGCCCAGTCATCACCGAGCACCATTCGGTTGGAACCGGTAAGAAAGGAGAGATCCTTGCCTTTCTCCTTCCCCTTCTCCTTCTCCTTCCCCTTCTCCTTCTCCTTCTCCTTCTCCTTCTGCATCTGCTTCTGCTTCTCCTCCTGCTCCCACTTTTCCCACTCCTGCTCCTGCTTTTTCTTCTCTCTCTGCCTCACCAAGTCTTCCATGGCCATCGCATTTGCTCCTGATAAAAACGGCAAATCGGGGCAGAAAGGATCAAATGTGTTACTCTTGCCCTGTCTTCCTGTTCCCGTTCGAATGCAGTCAGCAGCGGGAACTACCTTTTCAATCAGCTCTCCAGGCTCAGGAGCAGCCTCTCGAGAAAACTTCATCCTATCAGGATGCATACGGCCATACATGATCTCGGGGGCAGGAGAGGAGTGGTCCACCGAGACAGATGCAGCCCTATCCGGGTGCATATGAGCCAATGTTGGCGGCGGAGAATCATGTTTCGGAGACTCTTGTGGTGTGCTGACAAGAGCCCTTCTTCCAGGATGGATATAATCGCTCATGTCTCCTTCAAAGGCAACGGTAGAGTCATTGCGGGCCGGTGGGCCTGACAGTCTTCTATCCGGATGGGTGTAATCGTTCGTTGACTTTGAAGGGTCAGGGCCAGTAACAATCCTCAGGATTGACACCCGCCGATTGAGATGCTTGTGTTCATCCATGGGCTTGGACAAAGTGCCCGAGGGCTTTTGAATCTTTTGAGCTGTTGAAGATTTGGATGGAGCTGGGGGCAGCGATGCCGTAGTCCTGATTAGTTCCCGCAACTCCGTTTCCACGATGTGAAGACGTCTCGCGTGGAGAGGGTGCTCTGAGACGTGGGTCTGCTCTAGCTCGACAAAACCATCAATGATGGTCTGGTCGTCAATGCGGCAGCTCTTGAGCAGCTGATACCACTCTTTGAGTTCGGATTCAGCGCTTGATGGGTTGGAAACGTCCTTGTCAATCAGGCGTTCGATAAGCCATATGACAAAGCTGTTGAGGGTACGCTGTTTGTTGACCTTGACAGGAAATTCCCGGCCGAGAGACTCAAAGAGCTTACGGGCGGAGGGACATTTGCGAAAATCACCAAGTGGCGGTTCGCTTGGGTTCTTCTTCTTACTCTTGCCCATTCTTTCCAAACAGGAGACACGGGCTCCTTGAGCAAGTAGACCGGCAGGCTTCCGCAATGTGGCAGCCTTAAGGCCGGGAACAAACGGCCCTCTGCGAGTTTCCTGTAACCGTGCAAGAGGATGGGTCAGTTTCAGTATTTGCACATGTGTTCGTGAATTTGCCCTGAAAAGTACCTCTCGAAAGGACCAGAATATTGTCGGCCAGGGGCTGTGAGTAATTGCAATGGATCGCAAGCCCCTGGAGAAGAGTTGACCAGGTGCTACGATCGAGCCGAGATCAGAAAACCAATAAAACCAAGCTGCGACCCGTCCAGCAGATTGGTTTGTTTGACAGTTCTTGGTCGAGACAAAAGAAGCTGGGTACCTAAAGAGCGGTTTTGGTTGATCAGTACTCACGCAAGTAGCCGAAGAAAAGATGGGTGGAAGATGTTGATTTGAAGGAAACCATCAGTGGTGCAGATGGAAGCATTTGACAAGTCTCGTTCCTGTGACGTGTTTTGTGTTGAATTTCCCAGAAAATAAGGCAGGAGCGAAGGGCTACTGTTGTGTGCATCCCGTTACAAACGGAAGGAGCAGCTCAAGGTCACATCTAACGCAATTATCACAGCACCTGGATGCTCCATAGGTAATTATCCTACCTGAAGGGTGTTGTTCTCTGTCAAAAAAAATTACATGATAGGAATGAGCAACAGATATCCCAAAACCAACCCGCCAAGCTCCCGAGCCCAAGGAAGTAGCAGTATACAAATGAAAAGGGGGCTAGAAATCACCTCTTCAGCTGTGCAAACCTCTTTGCAAGCTCATCCAGATCTGGAACCCCATCCCCTTTCTGCTCCGAAGGCTTTCTCGTCACAGCAGCCGGCTTCTTGGTTGGTGTTGTCAACTCCTGTCTGTTGAGAGTGACTTTGGGGTGGATGTTATCAGTGGAAGCACTAGGAGGATTGACATGAAGCGGGCTAGCCGGCCCAAAAGATTTTGGGGGTGTAGCTTTGCTCAGGTCTTCCTGTGCCTTGAGCTCAGCAGCAGCTTCCTCATCCACACCAACCAGCGGTTCCTCCAACACTCTTTGTGCCTGGCCTCCACTTGGGTTCTCATCATCATCATCATCATCCATAAAGTCAGGAGGATCCCCCAGCTCCTTATTCTTCCCTTTTGGCCAGTCAACGCCGTATGCCCGCGCAATCTCCTCAAGGTAGCCCTGCACCAGCTCGTCTTTTGGTGGTGTGACGCTCAGCTTCTTGACCACCCCTTCGCTTACTTTCCTGTCGCTGTTTTCTGTAGCCTGTAGCACAAATTCTTTCCCAAACTTCTCGGCCAACAACGTCCTCACTGTTTGGAGCTCTTTTATTTCTGTCTTGGGAGCGGCGTAGATGATGGACTTGACAGCCTCTTCAAGGCCGGGATCGCATGTTGGTGATGCCTCTAGCAAGCCAGCGCGGGCTAGTAGAAGCTCGCAGTAGAGTTCTAGGATTTCGTGGAGCTCGGTAATGATGTCGGATCTGATGATGTTCTCGACGCGGATTCGGGCCGAATCAACCTTGTTCTGCTCGAGGAGCTGGGCCATGGCTCTGCGCTGGGTCTTTGCAAGGGCCTCGTCACGCTTTTGAACCATACGAAGGCGGGCTATGGCTAGTTTGAGCTGGACTTTGATTTTGGTCTGGTGGTGACCTGTTAGATACTCTTTTTACTTGCGATGTAAGGTGACAAGGAAGGAGCCATACCACAAGGACCGGTGATGTTGGAGGAGGCATTTCGGTATCTGGACTGGCTCAGTGTCCACGGGAAGGGTAGGAAACAGGAGATCTTGGAGTAGGCGAGAACTGGGTGATGTCTGATATCAATGAACAAGGCTCCAGGCTCCAGTATTCTGAATAGGGAGAGGTTGCGAATGTGCAAGGCGGGATGCGGCTGAGAGCTTGGTTGCTGATGGTGGGGTTGGAAGTGCGTTGCATGCGGGGTAGCACGCTAATCAGCCGTTAACAGTTTGCGACAGGGTCTTGGCTGTCGTCGTTGTGGAGTCAATCTCCATACATGTCCATCTTGACAGCAGTTGGCTCGTGCGTTCTTCAACCTCTTGTCTTGAGACGTAGGTAGAGAGCAGCTTGACCAGTGCCTCATGGGGTGTGAGAGGAATCAAAGCATGTAAAAATAAAGACAATTTAAACAGCTTTCTTTCAATAGCAACTTTCAATCTAAACAGATAATTGAGCTCCTGAAGCTCACAGTCACGTGGGATATGTGGTCCGTGCCAGATATCAACGGACTTGTTGGAGCCTCGCGCTTGGCAACTTATTCCGCCAGTCAACACCTGTCCAGCATTCACAGCAACATATCTATTTCTTGTTTAATATCACGGTAGACCTTCATCGCTTCCAAATTCTCTACACCGTAGCCATAATTACCTCTCGTTGGAAACAGCTCTTTTGGAAGACATCAACAACCATTCAGCACCGTTAATCCATCCTTCAAACCATCAAAATGGCGGACAAAGATAAACAGTACAAGTATCGTCAAGAGATACAGCAGGTTAGTTATGACTCTCTTTTTTGTTTGCTAGGTTGTAAGACAAGTTGGGAAGTGGATGGAATGGACTGGGTGGGAAATGGATTGATGGAGAAAGGACATCATGTGGGATTGAGCATCGATTCAGGGACAAGAGCTGGATGCAGCAAGACGGCCTGACAGAGGGGATAGCCGGGCAGGGAATACATAAAGCCAGATGATGTGACAAGTCACATTTGAAGGGGATAAAGAGGTGGTACTCTGTCAACAGCGCGGTGAGAAATCTATTGGGAATGGGTATCTTATGACTTGGAAGATCTCTTGACTTTGGAGGGGTCTGTGGGGGGATGTCAGGAAAACTGGTGCTGGCCCCAACAGCTTTCATGTCTCTCACAGTGAAAGTCATCATGGGGGTGAAAACAGCTATACCGGTATTGCTCCCGGGCAGCGGCGGCGACGACATTCTGGGCCACGGCAACGGCAACGGCAACGGCAACGGCAACACTACATAAGTCCCCCATGTTTTGTTCTACTCACACAATGACGCTTCCCTCAACCACTTTTCGACACGAGACCCAGAAGAAAAGACATCGAGCTTGTCATAATGATCAACACTTCTCCCTCCAAACAGTCTGGTAAAAAGGGGCAGTCAGGTTGCCCACCCATGACGGAGCTGCCGCCCGCTCACCCTCCTTTGCCAACGCCAGGAAACTCGCGACTATCTCCCCTGAACGTTCGACCTGGATGGAGAGCATCCGCTCCTGAGCGCCCTTCTCGCCGGGCAGCACCGCCTGCGAACCCAACACACGGTCCCACCGTGAGCAAGATTCTTGCTCCCTCTTGGACCAATTTACAGGCAGAGCAGCCACAGCAAGAGGTGCGGCTACAAAAGACAGAAGAGGCACTGCTGTTTGAGAAGAAAGACCAGCTTCTTTGCCGGATCGAGCAGCTTGAGATTGAAATTGAACAGTGAACTGCCAACCTCGCCAAAGTTGAAATCTCAAGAGTCGCAGCCACAGACCATTTCTCAAGAGAACCCATCGGAGTTAGTGCCAGAGCTGTCTTCCTTGCAGCCAGAGCTGAGAACTCAAGAGAGATCACCTGCACCAGAGTCGCAGCCCGCAGCCATTTCTGCGACTTTTCAGGAGCAACCATCAGAGTCGAAACCTCAAGACACACCACCACACTCTGATTTGCAGCAAACAGTCAAGGAACTCGAGATCTCGAAACAAGAATTGCCAGTCTCACAGCCGGAGTCGACACTCCAAGAAATCTTGCTGCATCCTGTGCCAGAGTCGCAGCTGTCACCACAGGCACAAGGGGCGCAGCCAGAGGTCATGCCACGACAGATGCTGCCCAAAGAAACCCCAGAGTTATATACAGCCCATCAACTTCAACCAGTGCCGCCTCGTCAAGTACCCGAGGTGCAGCCACAGCTTGAGAAGCAGCCTGAGCCTGAAAGGCAACCCGAGCCAGAGCCGCAGCAGTTGCGAGCCATTCCGATGCTTCAGTCAGAGCAACCTCGTGATTTTGCCCCCCATCGAGGAAATGAGCAGGTCCAGCAGCAGAATGATGGCCAGTTCATGAAGGGGGCGACCCCCCCGACTCGACAGCAACAGGAAGATGACACCCCCATGTACTTTCAAGCCTCCCTTCACGAGCTCTATCCCGTCAGGCTCGTCAATCCGCGGTGCGCCAAATTCAAGAAAGTGTTTCAGAGGCCACACTTCTTCACCCCGTCCCCGAGTTATGCAATCGGATACACTCCTGTGCCGCCACCGCAGCCCGGAGCTGCTACTGGTAGTACTACTGTCGATGACTCCGCGCCCCCTGTCATTGACGTCCCGCGCTCTGCAGTCAAAGAAGCCATTGCCAGTCGTAACGACGTCTTCAAGGGAAACCCCGCGCTGTTTGACGAGGTCATGATGAATGGCCAACCACTTGACCTTAGTGGCTACGACCTTGAGCAGAATGAGGAAGGCACTGCCAATTTGATCCCGCTTAACCTTGACCCGGCTGCGTTTATGCTCAAGGATTTCCTCACTCGGCCTGATCCGATGGAAACGGGGAAGGGGAAAGAAGGGGGGACTGGACGGGAGGGGGAGAGGGAGGAGGTTGCTTTTGAGGTCGAAATTGATCCCAGCGACTGGATTGCTGACATTGTTACCAAGATGATGTACGTCTCTGGTGAGACGGGCGAGCCATCGGCCGAGACGACGGGGATTATCGAGGATATCGTGAGGCAGCAGGTTATTGAGATTGTGAGTTTGTGTCCATTCAATGTTTCTCCCGTCCGAACTAACCACCGTCCCAGCTCCGCAACTGCACCGAACTCGCCGCCCGCCGCGGCGCCCGCGCGATCACTATTAATGACCTGATTTTCCAAATCCGTGATGACGCCCCAAAGGTTTCCCGTCTGCGGACATTCCTCTCCTGGAAAGACGTCCGCAAAAACGTCAAGGATTCCGACGACAAGGGAGGAGAGGGTGATCTTGGTGCGGGTGAAGACCCCGTCGGTGGTGTAGTTCCCGGCGGGCCAGTCGACGACACGGCCAAAAAGAACAAGAAAGCCAAAGTCGGCCTCCCCTGGGAACCATCGTCTTATTTCGCCGTCGAAGTCCCAGAGAGAGAAGACGAAGAAGACGAGGAGGAAGAGGAAATGAACCACATCACCCTCCAGCGCCTCCGCAAGGCAGACGAGCGGACCAAGGCCATGACGCGAGAGGAATACGTCACCTGGTCTGAGTTTCGCCAAGCATCGTTTACGTACCGCAAAGGAAAGAGATTTAGGGAATGGGCGGGTTTCGGGATCGTGACGGATAGCAAGCCGAGTGATGATATTGTGGATATCTTGGGGTTTTTGACGTTTGAGATGGTGCAGACGCTGACGGAGGAGGCGTTGAAGATCAAGGAGAATGAGGACCAGCATAGGGAGAGGACGGGAGGGGGGGAGCAGGCGGCGGGGAATGCGGCGAAGAAGAGGAAGATGGGGGGTTGGGTGGGGGGTTGTTTGATCCGCCTAGTGAGGGGAGGACGCCAGTTGAGCCGAGGCATATTCAGGAGGCTTTTAGGAGGCTGCAGGGACGGAGTAAGAAGAGTAGGGCTATGTTGAACGGGACGAGGATTCAGCAGAGGACGAATTTGAGGTTATTTTAGGGGGAGGATGGGGGTGTTTTTGTGGGCTTTGGACGATACGGGAGAGGAAATCCTTGCGTTCTGGTTTCCGCGGTGTCGTCTCTGTGACTTGAAGGGGGGTTAATGGAAGATTGGATGGGTTGGACAGCGGAGGAAATTCTTGTGTTTTGGTATCCCTGCCACCTAATAATGGAAGATGGGGGAGGTAGGATGAGGTATGGAGGTTTTCGTTGTAGCGTTACGTTGGGGGGTTTTGTACTTTTCACTATTTTATATGGAGTTTGGGGCATGGATAGAGTTTAGGGGAATGTTTCTGGGTTGATAATACCCTTGTTGTCTTGTTTACAAGACGTAGTTAGATGATTAAATAGATGCATTATCTTTATAAACTTTCTCGTGCTATGCTGAGGTAGATATGAGATGGCTATGTTTAGATATTGGGAGGGTGTTATAGTGAATTTCGTCCGAGCTTGAGTTTTAAGATTGTCGTTTGCAAGCGCTGCTGTATGGAAACTCCTGAGGGCCTCTTATTCTCCTCAGCCATCTACTCTATTGCAAACCCTCTTCAGGCCTCTGCCAGCTTTGCCAGCTCACCGGCTCTATCCTCCATGCCCGCTCTGCCTTCAAGCATCACACCGTGCCGTTGCAGACAACGACCAGCATCCAATCAAGGGCAGCGAGCTCGGTACTCCTCTGGAGAAGTAACTGGCACAGTACAGATCCACGAGGATCGCTCGCTCGCAGGTGGTACAAGATAAGCTCACGGCTTGTTACGACCAGGCCAGGAAACCATTTCTCTCACGCCGGCCCGTTCGCTCGCGAGCGCTGCCAGGCGTCCCATCAATATGTCCGGTTCACCTAATTACTATATGTAGCAGATCCGCGGGAAGCCAACAGCCATGTACTATAAAAAACCGCCACGCACGATCTCACAAGAGACAACCCGCAAAGATTGCCTGACCGGGTCTGGTCCAAGGAGTCACGAGATTGCACCACGGCTGCAATACCTCTGGACCAGGCGCCTTCTCGTTCGCGAACGCTGCTGACTTGAGGTGTCGCGAGCTTACTTTTTATATCCGTACAGGATCTTCCCATAGAAATATGGGAGTCCGCAGGAATATTACGACAGCCCTCGAACCGGCGTCAACTGGCCCCTAAAATATCATCCCAATCAAACCGTACCTACCAGTGCCAGCGCAAGTACAGCCCCCATCACATCACGCTGATGACCGGCGGCTCTCTGGTGGCGCTTCGAGGCGGAGTGTCCACCTGAAAGACGAGAAACAAACTCAACAGCAACGAGTACATTGAAGGACAGGTTTGGGATCCCGGGTCCGGACGTATTACCGTGGTAAGCCACCAGAGACAGCGTTGAACTCCCTGGCAGTCTTTCTATAATTCGCCGTGACTAGATGTGTGTGGGTGTGCAGGAGGAGGTATATGAGTTTTGCAATAGAGATGTGAGAGGACTGCCCACCTACCTTTGGTCAGCTGCAACGCCACATCCTCATCAGAGCTTTTGGCCTTGAGACATATCATCTTCCTAATTCCTCTTGGCCAGTCCCCCTTTTGCAAATCTAGATAGGTGGTTATCTACCAAACTTTCGGTAAGAGTTGTCTAGGTTCTTGATCAAGACTTGTCCTAGCTTGAACAAAATGTCTCCTAGTTGGCCCTATAGACTTCCCCCATTCCAATTCCAGTAATAACCCGCCCATTTCCCCCTAATCTAAAAGCTCAAAATTCCACCCCCAAGTCTAACTCGTATTTACCCCAGCCCTAGATCCCTCCAACCCTCCCCAGCCTAGTCCACACAACTTCCAATCTTCCAACTATAACTGTCCAGATCAATAATCCCCTCTAACAACCCACACGACTTCCCTTCCTTATCACTATCAACTATTAGACCAACCGAGACAAATGGATAGCCACAAACTCAGTATACCCCCCAACCTTAGGTTAATCCCATCTTCCGCCTCACCGTAACCTATTGGACGGTGTTGCTGTTGATTTATTTCGAGTCTTGGGGGCATTTTGATGGTTTTGTCACGGTGACATGGCAAGTTGGGTTGCTTTCATAGGGATTTCCGGAGGATTTCTGTTGAATCTGAAAATGCTTTCCATGGCTGTAAACATACACAAAATACATGCCTGTTTAGATTTGTTCTCAATAATACAACATACGTTACCATCTATTTTCCTCAGTAAGCCCTTACACCCTTATCCAGTCCAGACCCTTCCATCACCCAGCCCTCTGTTTCCCCTTCCCCCCCCTCAAAAACACCCTCCAATCCACCTTCCCCCCCTCCTGCCACGTCCTCCCCTCAAATGCTCCCCCCAACCCACACAAATGCCTCATCGTCGGCCTCCCATGCGGACAATTCCACGGCTTCTCCATCCCCCCCATATTCCTCACCACCCTCTCCATCTGCCTCCCCGACAACGCCCTCCCAATCATGATACTACTCCTGCAAGCCCTCATGGCAAACATCTTCCTCACCTTTGACGGTCTCGGGATCGTCGTAGCCGAACTGCTCGGGTTATCCCCCAGCAAAAAGATCAACTCCTCCAAATCCGTCAAATCAAACGTTGTCTCCCTCGACAAAGGTAGAGTGACGAGTTGACACCTCGATCCCACCGGGGAGTCCCCAGACGTGTCGACTGATACCACAAACCCGTTGCGCTCGAGAGAGACGAGGTTCTCAAGGATTATCTCCTCTTCTAGGGCGGTCAGAGTCAAGGGTTTGGGCTGGACAAGACGCTGGGATTGGACCGTGGTGGTGGATTGGAGGCGCTCAAAGTTGTATTTCTCGTCCGAGGCGTGTTGGTCGATTATGAAGAGCTCGTCGTCGTCGTCTGAGGGGGAGGAGGAACCCTCCCGGACGGCGAGGATGAAGCCTAGGTTGAATTGGCCGATGATTTTCATTTTGGCAAAGTCGGTTTTGGTGATTTTTAGGGAGAGTTTCTCTTCGGGGTTGGCTGCGTCTAAGCCGTCGTCGTCTTGGGAGGGAGGTGGTTTGCTTTTCTGGGGTGGGAGGTGGTTTGAAAGGGAGATGATTTGCTGGCTAATCTGCATTTCGTTGGTTCTGACCCTGTGGATGAGGTTGAGGGTCATGTCTTTCCGCTTTGGACGGCCTTTGAGGAGCATCTGGGAGCGCTTTTCGCTTTCTTCTGATGCTTCAGCAGCGGTGGCCTGGGCGGCGTCGATAAGGGCTTGTACCTTCTTTTCTTCTTGTGCCTTCTTTTCTTCCTCGTCGATGTACTCGTCGTCGGCTGAGTCATGGTCACAGCATTCGTCTTGCTCGACAGAGGCTCTTGGGCTGTCTGCTTCTGAAGGCATCTCCTCATTCCCTTCATTGTCAGCCCGGAGCTCCTCCTCCTCCTCCTCCTCCTCCTCCTCCCTTTCTTCGTGAGAGGAACGAGGCATCTCAGGTTCTTCCATATCCACATCATTATCCTCTCCTTGAGACACAAACAGGGACTCTTCGTTGTCATCGTCCTGGCCCTCTGCCGATCCAGCGGCTTCCGAAGCTTCCTCATCCACCTCAATTTCCTCATCCTCAATGTCCACCTCTTCTGTAGTAATCTCGAGATCTTCTGTCGAGCCTCCCTTACTACTCGCCGCAGCAGAAAACATTTGAGTGAGACGTCCGCCAAAGGATGGCACAGGTGCGGTCTTCTTCCTGGCCTTAGCAGCGCCAAGCTTTTGGGAAGGCCTGGAAGGCTCCTCAATTCTTGATCGTTTCAGGGGACTCCTGATCACGCTCGTCACGGTGGAGTCGCCTATGGTGATCGTAGCCACTTCTTGAGTTGACCGTTTAAACCGAGCTGGAGCGATGGGACTAGATCGTGGAGCTGCAGGTTGCGACGGTGGCGGAATCGCCGGAATTGAAGACTGTGGTGGCTCGTCTTCTGCATCTTCCATTGGGACCTCTGTCTCGTCTTTCTCTGGGTTCTCGGCCGTCTCAGAAGTTTCCTCTTCCTCTTCATCCTGATCATCGACCGACGCTCGTCTCTGTGTAATCGGTGAGTCTGATTCGGACGATTGATGTGACAGTGTGGCTGTCCTCCTGTTGCTTACAGAAGCAACAGAGACCGGTGTCTGTGAGCGAACAAGCGTCGGTTTCTTAAACGGCGTCTGCCTCAGCCCTTGGGCTTGGGATGTCGGAATGGTGACATCCTGCGTCTCGAAGAGTTCAATCAAGGACTCCCGCAGATTGTCAAGCATTTGACCTTGGTCGTGGAGCAAGATGGTGCGCTTGTCTGGACTGACATTGACATCGTAAAGATGAGTGTCGAGTTGAATGTCTGCAAAGATGAAAGGCAACTGTGAAGCATTGTAGGAGCGATACACCTCGTTGAAAACCTTGACAAACTGGGGTAGACCGCAAGGCCGCCCATTGACGTAGAACATTTGACGATCTGGTGTTTGTCGGCCTTCACCAGGTGTCGGCCGGGAGACATGCCCGAGCACCCTAACCTCGGTATTGCTCCCGTCAGCTCTAGCTTTACCCTTCACGAGAGGACCGGCGGTAGGTGTGAGCTGCAGCTTGAGATCCATTGTGATCAAAGCATTCATCGTCTTGACACCAAACACATTGATGATATTCTCGCGTGTTGTGGGATTACCCTTGGTCGAGAACAGAACCATCCTCTTCCCTTTGGTGGGCTGCTGGGAAACGGTGAACTTGACGCCTGTTTGGATGCAGGCATATTGGTTGAGCAGGCTGATAACCTTGCCCCATTCCCTCTTGATGTTTCTCTCCAGCTCACGACGGCGTACTGGGAGGTTGCGGAAGAGGTCCTCTACAATTACAGAAGTACCACGCTGGCCCGAAAGAACGCTGGTGCTCTTAAGCTTCCCAGACATCTCGAACTCGAGCTTCGCAGCGCGAGGGACCTGCTCCTTGGTGCAAGTTATAACAGAGAATTTGGATAGTGCGCAGAGGGAGGACAATGCCTCCCCACGGAAGCCAAACGTCTGAAGTGTGGAGAGATCATCATATGTTGAGAGCTTGGACGTGTAATGCTTTAGGGCGACTGATTCGTAGTTGTGTGGTGCAATTCCGGCTCCATTGTCTTGGACCTCGATGGAGTCAAGACCTTGGTTTTTGAACCGTACCTCTGCAGCATGATTAGCATCCTTTACTGGAACAGGTCTGAACATATCTGAAGATATTTATTCGTACCGATGGTGGTTGCCCCGGCATCCACACTGTTCTCCACGAGCTCTTTGGCTACAGAGCACAAATCGACAATAACCTGACCAGCTTGGATCTGGTGGACTGCACTCGAGTCGATGGCCTTGATGGTGACATTGGATGCCATAGTATGTGATGATACCCTCCCGCCCTCAACAACGTCGGTTATTGTCTCACAAATACGGCCCAGTTGGGATAGGTATCAGGTCATCTCATATTGGCGCTGATGTGTGTGTGTGTGAGGGAGAGAGAGTGAGAGAGAGGGTGTGTTACTCTTGGTGTGTTACACCAGGAAAATCAATTAAACTCGAGAAAGGAGGACGCGACGCGTTCCTGCCTGTGGTGACACGCGCACTAATAAATTAAGGTAGGCGCCCCTCCAGCTTCACTGGAAGCTTACCTACCCCGCCGACAGAAGCTAGCTCACTGACAAGACTCAAGCCACAGCTTTGAAAAGCATTTCGCCCAAGTAAGAACACTCATATCGCTCACTGCCTATTCCTACGCCCATTGAAAGCGAGCTGATGAAAATACGGAGTATCGACGGGTTAAGAAATCTAGGGGCTAACTCATGTCAGCTGTCGTGTAACGCCCCCTACCAGAACACACGGTCAATACCGCCAATGTTACAATGCCATGAGTACTACACCGTAAACCCCCACGAACTGCCACATTGCTTGGACGTTAGCCGTGCCACGTCGGATCTCCTGCCTGGGCATTCGCTGGAAGCTTTCTTCAAGGAATATAGCGCTAAAACTTTAAGCTTTTCTCGACGTTTTGAACAGCCCAAAAGATTCAAGGGTCCAGATGTTACGCAACACGACAGAAAAACCATGCAGAAACGACTCTCCTCTCTCGTCAGCACGGCCTGATTTGGCACATCTGTAGATGTTATTCTGTAAAAGACCGTTCTCGGCACAAGGTAACAACGGCATCCCAATCCGTAGCCTTTAATGCAGGTCGGTTATTTCCAGATGACGTTATGCTTGGCCGCTGTGGTAGCCAATTGAGCAGCTCGGCATATCAACATTTTGAAGGGAGGATTGCAGCAAAAAGCGAAATCACTCCAGCCCGTTTCCAGGAATTGAACCCTGTCAACTTGTCAAGACATGTCCAGAACCAAGGTTTCTAACAGCCAAAGACTGTCGCGATAAGAAGAAAAGGGCCACCACCAGCACATGTGCTTCGTCCACGCAAGATGCATACTGTAGGAGCTGTTGACCCACATGCTGCCAACATTTTTGTCGGTTTTCGGTGCAGAGTTCCGCCTTTCCTGGGACCAGCCGCTGTTGCAGAAGTTGAAAATCCTGAGGATCGTCCATGTGAGAAACACAGCTGCCTTTTTCTGTTGGTTCCTATGTCGGAAGGATTGCGTATGGCTCGCCTGGGCGCATCGCCAGCAACTGGACTTTGTATCTCACCTCACCTGATCTCGGTATAGAGACATGTAACCAGGAGAATGGCCATGTAAACCAGCGAGGCCCACCGGATTGCCGCAAGCCAGCCACCTCGCGACGACCTGAAAAAAGTCCCGGTCAATAAAGCAACAGGTGTGAGGTGGTGCATGCTGCAGGAGGGAAATAATTCCCAGCTTTGGAGAGCTGGGTTGCAACAGCTTGCCGCCCACTGCCGCTCTGGAGCTTATATTCCGCAGATTCCGCCCATCCCAGCCTCACCACCCCCAGCTTCAGGTTTCTCTTCTTCTTGGACGGAATCAGGAAGCACTCGTTTATTCTGTCGCCTGAGACAAAGTCGCTCGTTCGCCATACCGTCAAACAAAAACACGCAGTAGATGTCACAGACGTCACCTGAATCCTGGCACCGAAAACGTTTTGTGCCGATCCGGAGGAATCTGGGATCCCCTCGTTGCTCTCTCACACCCTGAACACCCTTATCAAGGGTTCTCGCGTTATTGTTGGTTTCATCCGCCGTGCGACCTCTGCCTTGGACCCCACCGCCGCTGAGGATCATCATACGCCCTATGCGATATCCATATCTGTATTCACAGGGCATTCCAATATTCGGACTCGAAGAGAAGACAGTGCTGGAGTGGAGGGGTTGCTATCAACCTGAGGTGGAAATTCCCCATCCAAAAAAAGCCACTGCGGCACCTGCGTCGAATCATCTCGGCCCGTTTGGAGGCTGGTCGGAACGCTTGTTTCCAAGCCATAGGCGGCCAATAGCGGGCTGCAGCGCTGTGCACCTGCTAGCCTGCCACAGCCTAGCGCTGGGATTCAAGGGTGGGCTCCCCGAATCGAACCTGCATCGACCACCCAGAGCTCGTGGTTTTCACATCAATTTTGTTTTTTTTCTTTAATCTTGCCAGTTCAGAGGCTCGACGGTGATAGGGAACAAGCAGCTTGGTGATACTATTACGAGTAGATGCCCAGCCTCTGTCCGGCTCTAACTACCGTCCCCACCAAAACGAAAAAAAGTCTGCCAGCGCCGATTCATGCCCAGCGTTTTGTCGCTGTCGCTGTCGCGCCCCGTCAAAGTCCGTTCCCTCCCGCCTCCGTCTCCCTTGACCTCGAGCTGCCAAGGACCGCACCGCATCGAGAAGCGCAACCTGCCATAACGCACATCCCCAAAGGCAGGAGTCGTCCGCCAACCGACCCTGCTGGGATGACGAGGCACTCATCAGGATCCTCCGAAGACGGTGACACTCTGCACGTCGAGGTTCCTCATGTCAGTTCGTCCAATCAATCCGCCCTGAGGCCACAGGCCGCCGCACAGCCTTCCACCTCAACTAGCCCAGACAGCACCGCCAGCCATCACCACCAACGTCGCAGCAGCGCTGACCCGCGAACCTCGTCCTCGATCAGTCGGAGGTCAACCAGCATCAATTGGAAGCCTACCGAGACCAGGAATGGCTCACTAGAGAAGCCCCCATCGCCGACGCGCCCAACAACCCCCTCTCCACTCGGCCTGATACCGACCGCGAATGGGTCACATGCAAAGAAGAGAGAGATGGAAAAGGCGCACGAGGCCATGTTTGCCGTCCGGCATCAGCGATGGCGAAGCCCGTGGGCAATTGGCCTTCTTGCGCTTGTCGCATCCATCACCGGTATCGCCTTGCTGCTGACGGTGGTTCACTCGTCGGTAACACGACAAATTGATCCAAAGGGCTGTCGAATGTCTTACTTGCGCCCGTCATACGCCAAGCTCAACGAGTTCGACACGGAACACACCCGTCTCGCAAGCAAATATTCGCTGTACATGTATCGCGAACAGGGAATTGACCATGACACAAGGGTTCGGATCCCCCATCATATGTCTTGGTATATGTATGCCAAGCACCTTTGCTAATCCACTGCTAACGTCAACTGCGCGCAGGTACGAGGAGTCCCCGTTCTCTTCATTCCTGGCAATGCCGGGAGCTACAAGCAAGTCCGACCCATTGCCTCTGAGGCAGCAAACTACTTCCACGATGTCCTGCAGCATGACCCCGAGACATACAACGCCGGCATCAGAAGCCTCGACTTCTTCACCGTCGATTTCAATGAAGATATCACGGCGTTCCACGGGCAGACCCTCCTCGACCAGGCCGAATACCTCAATGAGGCGATTCGCTACATCCTCTCGCTCTACCTCGATCCGCGCGTTTCCGACCGAAACCCTGATCTTCCCGACCCGACCTCGGTGATAGTGCTGGGCCACTCTATGGGAGGAATTGTTGCGCGGACAATGCTCATCATGCCCAACTACCAAACGAACTCGATCAACACCATCATCACCATGTCGGCGCCTCACGCCCGGCCGCCTGTGTCCTTTGACAGCCAGATCGTCAAGGCATACAAAGACATCAACGATTATTGGAGGCATGCCTACTCGCAACAGTGGGCCAACAACAATCCCCTCTGGCATGTGACGCTTGTTTCGATCGCGGGCGGAGGACTCGACACCGTGGTCCCTTCGGATTATGCGAGCGTCGAGTCGTTGGTTCCGGACACGCATGGATTCACTGTCTTCACATCGACCATTCCCACAGTATGGACGAGCATGGATCATCAGGCGATTCTGTGGTGCGACCAGTTCCGCAAGGTGTTGGTTCGGACGCTATTTGACCTCTCCGATGTGCACAGGGCATCCCAAACGAAACCGAGGGCGGAGAGAATGCGCGTCTTCAAAAAGCGGCTGCTTACCGGCATGGAAACTGTTGCTGAGAAGACGGCGCCTCGATCAGACCCGACGACTTTGCTTACCGTGGAGGACAATTCTGACACCATCATTGCTCAGGGGGAGCGGTTAGTTTTGCGGCAATTGGGAACCACTGGCAGGGTTCGCGCCCACCTCATGACCATCCCACCTCCCGGGCCTCCCGAAGTCAAGCGCTTTACTTTGATGACCGATATCAAGCTCGACCAGCCTGGCGAGAACGGGAAGCTCGAAGTCATGTTTTGCAGCGTTGTCCCATCGCAACCGGGCCAAACCGGGGCAGGATTTCCAAGCCAAATCGACCTTTCCAAAGGTACTGCAGGAACTACCCGGCTGGCTTGCCGAAATGCTGCCCCAGATGTCATTCCACTCCCTGGATCAAACAAGACAACCACCTTTCCATTCTATAGGGACCTAGAGAAGCAGGTTCTGCCCTTCTACTACCTCGAGTACGACCTGGACGACATTGCTGAACAACAGTTCATTGCAGTGGTGGAGAAGGCAACGAATCCCACCCAAGGTTTCGTGATTGCTGAGTTCAGCGAGCAGTCGCAGTCACACCAAACGGCACAGATCGGCCTTCAACGTCTGCTCACCTCGGGCTTGAAGTTCACCATGCCTGCTGCACGACCGATGGTGACGGAAATTAAGGTGCCATCCTTGCAGTCGAGCTTGTTAGCCTACAACTTGCGCCTGAGCAGCCACTCATGTGGCAACAAAGAGGAGCTCTTCGCCCCGATGGTGAGGCAGTATCTGGTGGAGCCGTTTGAGTCGAAGTATTTTGTCAATGTACGCGATGCGCCGATCAGCCTTCACGGTGTTGCTCCCTACGTCCCTCCGCCCCTTGCCAAGAGGTCCGCCAGCGAGGATGGACTGAGCTTTCAGTTTTGGACCGATCCTACTTGCGATTCCAGCATTGAGGTTGAGCTTGAGGTGGATTTCAGTGGTAGTCTCGGCAAGCTGTATATGCGCTACCGTACCGTCTTTGCTGCGTTCCCGCTGCTCGTGGTGGCTCTCGTGTTGCGCAAACAGTTCCGCGTCTACGATACCACGGGTGTGTTCATCACCTTCACAGAAAGCTTGGATCTTTGCCTCAGGCAGTCCATTCCGTTGATGCTTGCATCGCTCACCATGTTGACCGTGGCCACGGCCAACCCGAACCCAGCTGGCAGCGCAAGCTTCTGGCATTGGAACAAGAGCACATCTTCGCTGGTCGATTTCCACCTCAACGACTATCTGATCGGTACTCAGGACCCGATGTTTCTGTTCTTGATTCCCGTGATTGGAATAATATGCGTCGGAGTGTGCACCGTCTTCAACTACATCACACTTGCCCTCACGCACTTGTTGAGCAGCCTCTTCAACCTGTTGGCATTCCGCCCTGCGTGGGTTCGCAATGATGAACGCAAGAAACAAGGAGGCGCCGGGTTTCTGCCGTCATCACCCAGGCGCAGAATGATCACGACAGCCGTCTTGTTATTCCTCGTGTCTACAGCCATCCCGTACCAGTTTGCCTATCTGGTTGCCTGCCTGGTCCAACTGACAACCACAGTACGCGCGCAGCGAATCGCCCAGGAACTCCAGTCAGCAGCCAACTCGAGCTTTTACAACTACGTCCATTCGATTCTCATCCTCATGCTCTGGATCCTTCCCATCAACCTGCCAACGCTCGTGGTCTGGATACACAACCTGGCTGTTCATTGGCTCACGCCCTTCACCTCGCACCACAATGTATTGTCCATCATGCCATTCATCGTCCTTGTGGAGACCTTGACCACGGGCAAGATGGTTCCTCCGGTCACCGGTCGGATGAAGCACCTCACGAGCATTCTGCTGTTCGGCATTGCCATCTATGCTGCCGTGTATGGAATCTCTTACGCCTACACATTACACCACCTGGTCAACCTGGTCGCGTTTTGGCTGGTCATCCTTCACTCCACCTCGGACTCTTGGCCAATATCGGGGTTAAAACACTTGTACGAAGGAGACGCCGAGGACCGCAAGGGCGGTAAAGAGCCATGAACAAAATCTCCGATTAGACACCTTTGGAATAGACTATCCCGAAAAATTACCTGGACATTCACCAACCTATTCACCTTTTTGATACCCAATCCGAATGGTTCCGAATATCACCAGACCACGATTGTACATGCCTCTTTGCCCGCACTGCCGGCCCTCTTTTGGCTGGCTCGCATACTTTCTGTTCTTTTCATTCTCTACGACACGATTTTATGAGGGTGGATTCCCGTCTGCTTCGACTTTTATAGCACCATAACCAGGGAAATGGGTTTGCTTGGATACACCAGGGGTATTACGGATGGGAGGGAGGATTGATTTTTCTTCGCGCTCCCCTGTTTTTTCTTTTCGCTGTTCAGTTTACGTCTTGATGGATGGGGATAACACATGTGTTTTTTTTTTTTTTTGTTTTTTTTTGGGTTCATAAGGAGCGGCAAATTTTTTTGGTATTGGTCAAGGGTTGTCGTGGTTTGTGGAAATGGCAGCATGGTATAGGATTGGGAAGGGGAGAAACCCCCGAGCCAGTTTTGGCCGCTGATAATGTTTATGTTTCTTTCTTTTTTTTTCTGTTGTCTCTCGCTTCTCCCTTTTTCGACGGGGGTGGTTTGGTCGTCAGACAGACAACACACCTTTGCTCGATGCCCCTCGTTTCAGCTCAGCAACGCCAGCTCATCACCACAGATGGGCAGACCAAGGAGGAGGTAATGGACGATGACACCGGAGACAATAATGGTGTGTGTGTGTGTGTGGTCTCTGATAGAAGAGACAGGTGATCAGAAAGGTTGTCTGTTGGTGTGTGTGGTTTTGATGCTTGTTAGAATAGCGAGATGAGAAAGAGCCAAGAAAGCGAGAGGGGGGGAGTTGGATTATTACTATAGCCGGGATGGTGTAGATAGAGGGGGATGGGAGAGGTGGGGGGGATGGTTGGTGTATATACCACTTGTATTTAATTAGGGAGGGGGAGTAGTGCAGACACAATATCTTGAGAGAGTTGTGTGAGGCAGAAGGGAAGAATATATGATCAAGTTCAAGTACTTTGTGCGGGAAGTGAAGCGGGTTCTTGTTGAGCTGTGAACCCTCAAACCAAGCAATAAGGCTTCTTTCACATAGACACGAAGTATTCCAGCTGTGTTATCCAAAGTCATCTATGGCATCTCAACCAGCATGGGAGATAGTAGTTCGTCAATTTTTTGTCGATCTGAAGCACATAGGTACTTATACATGATGTTCGCGCAGCCTTACACTGCCCTTTATTTCATCTCTACCATGGAGGATACACTTCTTAGGAAGCCAGTCAAATATACCAAGGTCGCCTTGATATACAAAATCGTAACTGAAAAGCCAAAAACCCTAACCCAGAATCCTGCAGGCCTTCTCCCTGCTGTGGCATCTCCACCAATCGAATGCAGGTACCCCTGCAGAGTCACGTGCACGTTGTCCCCCGTCCCAAGTTTTGTGGCGCAGGTGCAGGAGGCAGGATCCTTGGCGCTGCGTCACGTAACCTCCAGCCGCCGCAGCCGTTACCGTCGTCGTCGTCAGTTGGCTCGATCCAGTGTTTCCAACATTCAACTACCTCCTAGCTACTGTCAACAAACCCCGAAGATAAACCCAACGAACCCCGATATCTTTTTGCACACGATATCCGATCGCACCTAACCACGAAATAATTCACCCTTTGAATCAACCCGCCTTGTGTGGCCTGAGGGGCTATACTCAACCACCGCGATGGGCGCCCTCCTCTCCCTCCCGCTGATGGCGGTTCCAAGCCTAGGCACAGTACGCGACCCCCATCCCCCCCAAAGAAACATCAACAAAGTGCGATAGACTAACGATATAACCACAGCTCCTCTCCTTCGGCGCAAGCTGCTGCGGAGCAGCAACCTGCTCAATGGTCTGCTCCGCCTGCGGAAAATGCGGCAACTCGGTCGCAACCCGCATAGCCTACGCCCTCATCCTCCTCGTCAACTCGATCCTCTCCTGGATCATGCTCACAAAGTGGGCCATCGAGAAGCTCCAGCACCTCATGCTCGATTACGTAAAGATCAAATGCGGCGAGGGCGACTGCTACGGCTGGCTAGCAGTCCACAGAATCAACTTTGCGCTCGGCATGTTCCACCTCGTCCTTGCCGGACTGATGCTGGGGGTTCACTCCTCCAAGAACCCTCGCGCGGCGATACAAAATGGTTTCTGGGGTCCAAAGATCATTGCTTGGTTAGGGCTGATCGTGTTGACTTTTTTCATTCCGGATACGTTTTTCCAGTTTTGGGGGAACTACGTCGCGCTGATTTGCGCGATGCTGTTTTTGATGCTGGGGTTGATTTTGCTGGTGGATTTGGCGCATAATTGGGCAGAGTACTGTCTTGGGCAGATTGAGGAGTCCGAGTCGAAGACCTGGAGGGTGGTTTTGATTGGGTCGACGTTGGGGATGTATGTGGCTAGTTTGGCCATGACGGTGGTGCAGTATGTGTTTTTTGCCGGGTCGGGGTGTTCGATGAACCAGGCGGCGATTACGATCAATTTGCTGCTCTGGCTGGCCATCTCGGTCATTTCGGTGCACCCGACTGTGCAGGAGTATAACCCCAAGGCCGGGCTGGCTCAGGCGGCCATGGTGGCGGTATACTGCACCTATTTGACCATGTCGGCCGTGTCGATGGAGCCGGACGAGACGGAGGATAAGCACTGTAATCCGTTGATTGCGGGGCAGGGAACGAGGACTACGACTGTGGTTATTGGTGCTATTGTTACGATGTTGACGGTGGCGTATACAACCACCAGGGCGGCGACGCAGTCTCTTGGTTTGGGGGGGAAAGTTGGGGGACAGATTCGGCTGCCGGAGGAGGACGAGGTTGATTATGAGCACAGCCTCATCACCACGCAACCGGATAACTCGCGGCGTCAAATGCGTGCCGAGGCGCTGAGACGGGCGGTGGAGGAGGGGTCCCTTCCGGCGGATGCGCTCTTGTCGGATGATGATGATGATCATGTTCATGGGCACTCACCCAATGGCGGGGCGATGGACGATGAACGGACGAGCACGCAGTACAGCTATGCCATGTTTCACGTCATTTTCTTTTTGGCGACGGCGTGGGTGGCGACGTTGCTAACGAGTGATTGGGATGATGGGAAGGTGGCGGATGGGGGGGATTTTGCTACGGTGGGGAGGACGCTGTGGGCGAGCTGGGTCAAGATTGTGAGCGGGTGGGTTTGTTATGGGATGTATACTTGGACGCTCGTGGCGCCGATTGTGCTGCCGGGGAGGTTTGAGTTTGAGTAGGTAGGGGGAAGATGAGGGTTGAGATTGGGAAGAGAGGAGGGTGCCGAGAGGGAAGGGGTCAGGGAGAGTGTATTGCATAGTACAGCAGAGCTACTACGGCTGCAGATTCTGGGTTTTTTTTGGGGGGGTGTTTTGGAGTTTTTGGGCAAGTGTTTTGGTAGCAAGCAAGGGTGTGGTTATTCTTGTTTGTGGTGAATATATGGATAGGACCGAGACCATTCCCTCTATGGCCAACTGCTCCTTATGTTGAATGAAGAAAGTGTGAATACCTCCCAATAGGGACGCGGTGTCGGTCGTGGAAGATCACTGTTCTACAGCCTCATATAGCTCGGGACCTTATGTACCATCCGGCTCTCTCAAAGTCTTGATTCCACCTTACAATCTCAATCAAACATAGTGGGCTAGGTGGGATAGCAGGAACGGTGACAGGGAGCCTCGACTCTCCGAATCCTCCCCTAGGCCGCCCATTTATCCCCCCTCTACCCTTTCCTGTCCATCGATTCTTTCCCCCCACTGTCTAAGCTAGTTCAGGGGTGTGTCTGTCCATCTGCAGATATGATGCCGCTTTGTTACACATATTTACCCGTCAAGGTTCTCAGCCCCGTCTCACAATGCTGCAATGACGGAGAACCCTCTCTCCGCGCTGGTTAGATTAACATGGTCTCTGCTGAATACTGTAGGAAGCCGTCACCGAGGCCGAGGGAGCTCTGGAAGTATGCACTGTACTCTCTACCTGCGTGTTCCACCAAATAACCCCCCCCCAATCTCTTCATGCCGTGCATGTCAATTGTGTTTGCCAAAAAGGCAATCTCGGCGAGATACCGAAAGTGAGCGAGGCCATTCCACAACCTTCTCACCATCGTGGGGTAAAATGACTTTTGTTGGTGTAGGTGCCGGTATTACATCATCCATGTACCTGTCCTTCTCTTCTCCATATCAAGACACATAAGGTATGTTCCCCCCTATCCCGAGACGAGCCGTCTCGCCCCGAACCTCCTTCACACCATCAGCCGAAGAGGGTGGTATGTAGGATCCGATACGGCGGAAAAGGGGGGTCGTGTAATCTTGGGGGTCCAAGACGCATGTGGGAGAGGACATATGACCTTGTGATGGCGTCCTGCAAGCAGGGGAAAGTGAGGTAGGTGTGGTTGCGGCTTGATATCATGGTCCGGTGAGGCATCTAAAGTGCATGTAGATTATGCCCCCAAAGACCGACAAGCCCGGAAAACTATCGCGATGGGCTGGGCTCGGTACCTTTGCGATTATCTTGCTGAGTTGCGTGTAGGCCCTGCCGCCCAGCCGGCGTATGTCGCTCCTGCTGCTGCTCAGTCTCTGGTTCCTGTGCAGAAAGGAAAGCAAAATGTTTGCTCCCCCATATACCTACTCCCCCAGCTGCCATCCGTCAAAAGTGTGCAAGAAGAACTCAGTGTTATTCCCCATGCGCATGAGAGAAGAGAGAGGGACGCATCGTAGAAATGGCGGAATCTTTCAGAGCTGCCCGACATGTATCCCGGCAACGAGCGAGCGGGCCAAACTTCCTCACCTAGAAGTAATCCAACAACACCCCAACCCAAGGTGATAACTGATCCTAATTCCGAGATCTACGGCCCGAATCTCGGCCGGAAGAAACAACCTTCCACGCATCGCATCAGGCCCAAACCTACCTAGCTTTTTGACAGGGAGGGCGCATGGAACAAAAACCTCCTTAAGCGAACTGCTGCTGTCAAACACGAAATGATAGGTGTCGTGCAAGTCTCCCCCCGCCGCCTACCTACCTACCTACCTACCTACCTACCTACCTACCTACCTACCTACCTACCCACCTACCCACCTACCTACCACCCACACCCAGAGCAGGAGATAGGAGAAACCGTCCCAGCGGTGCAACGACAACTGGGTCAAAACCAGGACGGAGACCATGCACCCAAGTGGCCTGGGGTAACCAGGCCGCCGCCGCCGTGTTTGTACAACAACAAAAAGGGTCACGCAAGAAAAAAGCGAGCAATATCCCTCCCTCTCCTAGCATTCTTCACCCCCAGCGGCGGCCGAGTCGCATCTTTCCTTGAGGTACACCAAAAAGATCCTATCACCAACCCCCTTCCATCCATCCATCCATCCCTCCATCCATCTATCTATCCGACACCGACCCCATCACCCTGGGCAGCATGTCGGCACCTCGTTCAAAAGATTGGGGGGTTGGGCGGGGTGTCAAACCACGAGCCTTGTCACAAGACCACTCCATTAGCCAGCTATCGTGCAAGGTGGCTTCGAACAAACGGGAAGCTGCAGCCGCATAAAGGGAGGAAGAGTTGGGCAAAGCAGAACAAGGCCCAAACATCCACCGCTTTTCTGCGCTGATTCCGTCAAGATGCTGAACCGGGATAGCCGCTTTGGAAGTACAGCGCAGGAAATGTAAAATGCTGTGTGTGGTGTTGGCAGCAGGAAGAATAATATCTCGTCGAGATCGAGGAGAAAGCAGGATTCGAGGTTGCCCCCCGCAACACCAAGATGGTATTGTCATGATAAACGAGCATGCAAAAGAAGAAGACCCCGAAGCCACAGGAATCTCGCTGCAATATCTTGCAGCAGCGCATAACCCACAAAAGAAGCCAAGTGCTCTCTGCATGTACGGAGATGTCAGCAGCTGCCGTGCTTGAGAGAGAAAGCGGCAGCTAGACCTCCTGAGCACACTGGCAGCCTGAGGAGTCCGGGCTGCGAGAGTTCCCTCTGTAACCGCCGCATCCGAAGCAAACAAGCCTTCAACGACAAGCCTCCAGCATACACAGTCTTCTCGGCCTCGTCGGTCTTATCGAGCCGCGTTGCAGATATACAGCATACATCTGCACAACCCAAGCCCACAGCTGCGCGGCAATATCTGAGCTCTCTATATCTCGTAGACCGGTTGCCCCCCATGGGGGCCCGACCCTCTCTCGTCCGGCAGCATGCCAACAACGCATCGTGAGAAGAAGAAAAAAGGTGTGGTCGTACCATAGTTACTAGCAAACCACCACCGGTCGGAGGACAGCAGCGAATCGGCATCAGACGCAAAACGAAAAGACCAAATCCTCGGCTTGTATCAGAGGTCATCATTCTCATGACGCTTACCGATGTCATTTCGTGAGCAGCGCGCTGAGGCGTCGTTGATGATGCGTGTACCACCGAAATAACATCTTCGGAACAGGGACATGGCCTGAGACCGTGGGTGGGAAAAGTGAGCTGTCATGTCCACACCAAGATGGCCCAACGCACATCCAAGCCCCTAGGTGTCACAGCGACTGATCGGTCGCAGCATCCTGCAAAGTGAGCGGCTCAAACATCTGTCCCCGGTCAGTTGGGCATGGCGCAATGGTGGAAGTTGTCATGAGTGTAGAGGCAACGCTAGAGCGATCCCCCCGTTCCTTTCTATTCCTCTCGTTCTACCTCAGCGGCCTGGTGCGCGGGACGTCCCGCAACACCGAGGGCCGTCATCATACAGCTGGTCGTCTCAGGAGGATGACCAGAACATAAAAGCACCATCCTCCCCCGGTTGTGCCATGGAGCAAGAAGGCTTCCTGTGCACCCGCAACATCACCACTCGAGAAGACCCCATCTGCCCCCACCCAAACCCCCTTTGCCCCAGGCGACCATGCCTCACAGCGTGAGAGATGACAAAGCTTCTGGGGACTACAGTCAAAGGTTCGTGATACCCAGCCGTTCTGCCGCATATTTTCCGAGGGGACTCCCTCTCACAAGTTCCATAGTTCCAGCCGACACCAGGTCACTCCCCCTCCGTCCAGTCAATCTGGGTCCTCCTCAAAGGAGGAATCGCCCATGCTGAAGGCTTGGGAAGCCGAGCATAACCCCAGCAACCTCACCATCACCGAAACGCTTTTCCAGAGCGGGTTGACAAGGTGAGTCGTGATTGATCCTGTGTCTCCTAGGCAGTTGTTTTAGTAGTACTAAGCGATTGTAGTGCCCGCACTGGGACTTGAAGCACCGCCCGCAGCATCCGTTTGGGGTTGCTTTCGAGGCCGAGAGCGTGTTGTGATGAGGACAAGATTTTTGGCGTTCAACGTCTTGACAACGATATCCGTTGCCGTTGTATATTTCATTACTTTTGGTGTATCCCAGATATCCGCCCAGCATGCTTGTAAGGGGAATGAAACCAGATGAACATCCCAGACGCCCACCGTTTCCCGTGCAGTCCGAAAATCGTCAGTCGTAATGGCTAGGTGCGAGCCTAAGCTGATGGTGTCGAGCTTCCGCCGTTGGCCTCATTTGCGTGAAAGCCATCGATCGTCAGCGTCACAGCGCCGGCTTGCACAAGCTAGAGTCAAAATGTCAGACCGAGCCATGCATCAGAAAGCGGTTTGGGAATCACAACTTACAGCACGAGTAAGATCGTCGATGAGATCGTCCACGTCCTCGATACCCACACACAAGCGAATGATGTCCTCAGGCATCTGCCTCTCTGCCCTTGTCTTTGCGTCGATGCTAGCATGGCTCATACGGCATGGCATGCTGATCAAGCTATTGACACAGCCGAAACTGACACTGATACCCCAGAGCCTGGCAGCTTCCACTATCCTTTCGGAAAGGGCGACATCGCCAGTCTCAAAGGAAAGCACGGCACCGGCACCACGAGCCATGGACCAGTGCAGATCGTACTGGGGATGAGACCTGAGACCTGGATAGCGAACTTTGAAGCCGTGTGACTCGAGAAACTCGGCAATTCGTTGAGCGCTGGTCTGCTGCTTCTCCATGCGGATGGCCAGTGTCTTGACACCCCTCATGAGCAAAAAGGAGTCGTTGGGGGAAAGTCCACAGCCGGTAGCATTGATAGTAAAGTACATCTTGTCTCCGATCTCTGCGTCATTGACGGCAATGACACCGGCCATGATATCGTGGTGACCGGAGAGGTACTTGGTGCCGGACTCGTAGGAAATGTCGGCGCCGAGATCCAGAGGGTTGCAGAGCATGGGCGACAGCATGGTGTTGTCGACGACAACCAATGCCTTGCTGTTGGCCTCGTGCGATGCTCTAGCGATCGACGCGACATCGACGATCTTGATCAGCGGGTTCGTCGGCGTCTCCAGCAGAACCATGGCCGTCTTCTCCGTAATCACCTCCTTCACGGCGTCGACGTTGGTGGTGTCGACGTGATGCACAACAACCCCCTGGTTGTTCTTCAGATATGTCAGAAGCCGGTTCGTGCCACCATACAAATCATCGCCCGTGATAACCTCGTCACCCGGTTTCAGAAGGCGTGTAATGACATCCAATGCACCCATTCCCGAGCCGACAGCCAGGCAGCGGGTCGCATTCATGATCTTGGCCAGGTGGCGTTCAAGATGGGTCCGGGTAGGGTTTCCCGATCGAGTGTAGTCATACTCGTTGCCGCCGTTGGAAGACGTTTGCTTGAAGGTGGCCGACTGGTAGATCGGGATGCTCGAGGCACCATACTGGTCCTTGGAGTCAGTATAGACGAGCTCGGTTGCGAGAGCATACCGGCGTGACCCAGGGTGCGGACTCGATGGGGCAGGTGATGGGGGGAGAGCATGGCCATCGAGATCGACTCTGGAGAGGGCCTTCTTCGCGGCCTGCGCGGGCGTACTTGGGGAAGCCATTGGGAGCGAGTTCCTGTGTGGTGGGTGACAGGCAGGTGACTCAATATCAGGTTTGTTGGAGGCGGGGTGGTTTTTGCGGGATGGAAGCCGCAAAGCTAAGGTAGGTATCGGAAACACAAGAGGAAGGAGGGCCAATGCTTTATGTTGTAGAGTCAAGAGTCGAGAAGACGATATGATACGGTATGATATGATATGGATTTTCCGGGGAAAACTGGATCGGCGCGGGACAGCGTTGCGTCTTTTCTCTCCACGAGTTGTCAGTATTCGATGATATGATTCGGGGATTGGGGGTTGGCTGGTCAGTCTGTAACACACTGCCATCGCGACCGCTCTTTACTCCGGAGTCGGACAGGAGTTGTTCTGCTAGGGGGGTACTTGGGGTTCTGGTGGCAAACATGTGACAAATCAGGTAGCGCCGTAGCCAACTTACAGCAAAAGCGCAGTGGGTCATCCAAATGACGTGCTTGCCTGCCGCGGATGAACCCGTTTTGACAGCAATGTACGAGCTCACTTACATGGTATGATGACTCTGAGCAAAGAGCGAGGGCACTGTCACGTCAGCCCGTTACCGAAATCTCTTCCTGTCTGCCCTCTCATTCCTATGGGGTAATGAGGGGAACATGGTCATCCATCTTGATTTGCCGTGTCAGTGCCCAAGGCTCGGCTCCGGGCCGACAGCAGCCAGCACGCCGGCTAAAGGCTATGTCACGAAGTATCACTATCACCATGAGATAGAGACCTGTTTCGTGTGTTTGGTTGGTTATTTATTACTCTAAAGCAGACTTTGGAGATATTGGAGATGAAACTCGCTCCCCCCCCCCTGTCTGTCCAGCCGGGGAAGCATGCCGCTGTGTCAATCGCTTGTTCCGCCAACCCCCAATCTGTTCGTGATATACGAACAGACACTCTGATCTATCGCTGCTCGTTTGTCCTATCAATGCCATGAACCATGAACCATACACCCATCCCTCTAAGAGAGCGTGGTAACAACATCCTCTTCGAGTTCCTGCACATCACGCCATTCGCTTTCGGATTGCCCATTAGTAGCAGCAGGCGGTGGCACATGAAGGACCTGTCCGCCTCGCCGACCGAAAAAGTCATCGGTTCTGATACCGCGGACGCCCTCTGGGGCTACCCGGGACATGGACGCCCCGGACGCACGATGCTGGCGGATATACTCTCTCATGGGAACCATGGCGGCGTCGCGGCACGCTTCCTTGAGATCGCTTCCGGACATGCCCGCCGTGACCTTGGCAATATAGTCAACATCAAAGTCCGGATCACGCTTGGTATTCCCGAGGATCAATTCCAGAATGCGACGACGCTGCTCAGTTCCCGGAAGAGAAACAGGGAATTTCTTGGGCATTCTCCTGAGAATGGCCTCGTCGATGGCGTTTATCCTGTTGGTGGCACCGAGCACAACAATACGTGCAGGAACACCGGCGGCGTTGGACGAGGTGAGACCATCCCATAGCGTCATGAATCTGGGCAAGGTCAGGAATAAGACGGTATCAAACGGCAACAGGGGCCACTTACTCAGCCTTGACCATGCCACTGGCTTCGTGCTCGCCATTGTGTCGTTGCCCCAGCACAGCGTCAATCTCATCGATGAAGATGATGGCGGGCTCAAGCTTGCGCGCCAGAGAGAAGACGGCACGGACCAGCTTGTTGGAGTCGCCATACCATTTTTCCGTAAGTGTCGAGATGTGAAGGTTGATGAACGAGGCACCGCTCTCGTGTGCCACAGCCTTTGCCAGCATCGTCTTGCCACAGCCTGGTGGGCCGTACAGCAGCACGCCAGATGGTGCAGCCAGGAGAGACCCACCATGCTGGTACAAATGTGGCATCGTTAATGGGTAGATGATAGCCTCCTTCACTTCTTCAATGATTTCCTCCAATCCTCCAATGTCGTCAAAGCCAACCGGGATGTCCTCTGGCGCGACGACCTCCAGTGCTACCTGGTTTTCGTACTCGTTCAGAACCAAGTCCTCAACGCTGGTCTTTTGTGATGCATCTGTGTTGGCTGCGTCATTTGCGCTGTTCTCGGCAATCTTCTTTCGTATCCTTTGCAGGTTCGCCTGTGCCCTTTTTCGTGTCGCTTCGTTCTTCTCGTGGTCTGGGTCGACTACCCGCGCAAAGTAGGGGGCGACGACATCTTTGAGTAGCAGGTATGCGGTTAGGGCCTGGGGGAAGGAGTCAGCAAACACAAGATCACACATGCGCACGTAGGGGACAGCATAGTCCGTACACCAGCTGCAAGGAGCATGCCCGAGGTCAAGCCCGCCCCCAGATCTCTTAAGCGCTTGTTGTCGCTCATGCTGTCAACGCAGCGGTGCGAGATGTCGCACAGCTGCTAGGTGTCGGTTCAACCAGAAGTGGGGTTTGAGGATTTCTGGCAGGTCAGACAAGGTAATAGCAATGGGTTTACAGGGTCGTTTATATAGGAGTGCCAATGGGTGATGTGTCGTGGCGAGGGGGAGTTGAATGCACCGAGGAGCAATGGCAGGTGTGCCGACAGCCAGCCCGCCAGCGGCATGACCCGACCGACGACCATGTGCAAGCGCCACTCAGTGGCTGAAAGACCAGGGGGTTTGTGCGACACTGAGTGGGCCTGGGCCACGTAGCTGGGTGCTCTAACCGTATCTGTAGTAGTTGCTACCAAGCGGTGGCCCATGCACAATGCCCCTCCTGCGCCAAAGTAAACAAACTGCAAGGGCAACGCGAGCTGAGAGAGCCGCAAACCTTCCCCCTAACGCGTCGCTACTCAGGGCACTGCGCATCGCCACACTTTTTTTTTTTTTTTTGCGACTGCTGCTTGTAATTATTGCGTAAGGCTCAGGTGAAAACGGACGCACGGGACTCTTTGTGTCTCGAGCTATTCAACTTTTGGCATTTTTGTTTGAATTCATAAACGTCAAGGAATCCCAAGCAGGGGTTTGCTCGATGCTAAGAACGAAGATCCGCTCTCAGCTGCTGGAGCTGGTGGATTCGGATTCAGAAGACGGACTGGGTGGAATCGCGCGCACATCATCATCATCATCATCAACCTCAACTGCCGCTGCCAACATTGGAAGACCGCGCAAACTAAACTCCAAGAAAACAACCACATCCGCCATCATGCCGCCAAAGAAGAGAGGAGCTGCCACAAAGGCAACCGCCGCGTCAAAAGTCACCAAGCCAGAACCAAAGAACACCGCCACGACGCGTCGCGCTGCCGGGAGAGTCGCGGCAGCAGTAGAGAAGGAAGTCCTAGGAGATGCGCCAGCTGAGAACGCGCCGGCCGAGAAGCCAGCAGGAAGAGGAAGAGGGAGACGCGCCGCTGCGGCTACTACACCAGTCGAAGAAGAAGAAGACACAGAAATGGCCGACACCACCACGTCAGAAACCACCAAAACCACCCGCGGCCGTCCCAAGAAGACTGTCGCAGGTAGGAAACCCTCCGCCTCCTCCTCCCCAGACGAAACGGTCGAAATCCCAGAAACTCAACCCTCCGCCCTCGAGCCCGGAACGCCCATTTCCGACAACGACACAGCAGCCCCCACCATCGCACCTCCCCAACCGCGCTCTTTTTCCGTCAGCCCCCAGAAGAAACGCCCATCCGTCACCACAACCACCTCCTCTTCCGAAGCAGACCTCCGCCGCCGCCTAGGCGACCTAACCAAATCCCACTCGGCCCTCGAATCCAAATACAACGCCCTCCGCGACACCACCGTCCCCCAAGCCGAGAAAACCTTTGACTTGTACCGGAAAACATCCGAGTCCAAATCCAAGCTCGCGGACCAGCTGATTGCCTCTTTAAAAGCCGAGCTTTCCACCGCCAAACAATCCAGCGCTGTCATCCCCTCCCTCCAATCAGACCTGTCAACCGCCCAGGCTCAAATCGCGAAATTTGAGGCTCAGGTTGCGGAGCTGAACAAGACGATTGCGGAGCAAAAGACGGAGATCAAGGCGCTGAATATGAAGTTGGCTGCTGCGAGGAATGCGGAAGCGGCGGCAAATAGCAGGAGTGTGACGGCGCAGGTGCCGGGGAGTGCGATGAAGAAGACGTTGGGGGTTGGTGGGGTGAGGGGGACGGGGATGCAGGTGCAGGAGGCTACTTTGGCCGCGCAGAGGAAGGAGGATCTGTATGCGGATTTGACGGGGTTGATCGTCAGGGGGGTGAATGTGGGGGGGGAGGGGGTCGAGTTTGATTGTTTGCAGACTGGGAGGAATGGGAGTAAGTTTTCCTGTGACGGCGGAGAGAAAACGGTGGCTAATATGATGGCAGCATTACATTTTAAACTCACAATGTCGTCTGGGGATGGGGATGAGTCGCAGTGCGAGTATAACCCCATGTTGGATACCAATAGGGACAGGGCGCTGATTGATGTGCTGCCGGAGTTTTTGGTGGATGAGATTGCTTTTCCTAGGGCGCAGGCGGGGAAGTTTTATCAGAGGATCATGAGGGCTTTAAATGAGTCTTGATGTGTATATACCGTAGACTGTAGGATAACCTTGGACAGGACATGGGTGCTTGTGGGATTATCATCATTTGGTGGGTTTTCTATCCTGTAACTTGTTGACATTATTCACGGCATGGTGGGAGAACATGGTTTGCTTTTTTCAGGGTGGTGGGTAGGATATTGGCGGTTGGAGTTTGGGCGCGTTTTTCCTCAATCGAGAAGTCATCACTTGAAACAGTACTCGCACGTCTCCAGTCACCATCAGTGTGTGCGGTGAGAGGCATGCGTTTTAGGTCGGATGGTCAAGTGTTAGAAGACGGCTGGGCTCGACAACAAACTTGTTATCTAAGTGACAGACAATGTTTCTGTCTCATCTCGTGTTGATCATATGTTGAGCTCAGAAATTCGGATCCAGGAGCAATCGCAAAGGACATTCACCCCCACCCCCCTCCCCCTCGGGTTTTCGTAACCGGCCACCCAGCCCGGGGTTTGGCCGGTGAGCTTTTTGCTGTTTTTCGACTTTTTTTCTTGTTCCATACGTCAAGGGTGATATAATGAATTATTGTTTTGACATGCAGGTCTGTTTCCTTTCTTTCCCATCTAACAAGATGGGTCATTATCTAGCAGCAAGGCTTTCCCAAACCACAACAAGTAAGGTCGTGCCCCTTCTACCGCTCCAGCAAACCACTGTCCTAATGGAGGTTTCGATTTAGAGCAACAGAGCAAACATGACATCGTTTCACCTGACATTATCGACGGTGGAAAAAGTAAATATACCCATCCCTTTCATGTGACCAATGCCATCAGAGATACTAGATACAGAAAAGACATGTATAACATTCCCCCCTTCCCCCCCCAAACCTGTTCATTCACATAGGTATTCATACATCCCATCCCAAACCCATCCCTCTATCTCCCCCTCCAATTAAGAAAACCCAACCCATCATCCCACCCCCCATCCCTACTCGTTCAAAACCGAATACCTACTCCTCATGGCAGCCACATGCCCCCCCTTCACCTCCCCATTCCCCTTCTTTTTCTTAATCTCCAAAGGAGGAGGCGTAACCCCCGCCCTCCCCTCCTCCGCCTCCCGCCCGCTAACATGCCTCATCCTCACCCCCACCCCCACCGGCCCACCATCAAAATCATTCCCACTGCTCACCTGCCTCATATTATTCCTCTTCTCCTCCTCCTCCACAACCCCACCAAGCCCCAAACTCCCCACGATAACCGGCGGCGTCCTCGCCTTCAAATCCCCATACGGCTTGGAATAAAAACTCGAATCCGCCTGGATGGAACTCTGTCGATTCAGCTGTTTCCGAACAGGCGTCTTCATCTCTGTTATGTCGCCAGACACGCGGCGGTCATTGGGGCTGACCTCCCCCAGGATTGAATCCCTCAGCCTTGAAAAAGGGGTGGAATGCCTCTTTGGTGGCGGGGACGGGGAGCGTGGGGGGTGGGAACCAAGCGGGTTAGGATGGGCCGGTGAGGGTCCGAGATTAGTCCTGTAGTTGAAATCATTTTCATCATTGTCCGAAGACTCGGAGTCGGGGTCGAGGGTTTGGTACTGCGGGTTTCGCTGCGCGGTGCGGCTGACCAGGCTGGGGGTTGTGTACCATGCCTCTGTGAACCTCGCTGTCCTCGGCTGCTGGACTTGCGACGGGGAAATCGGGGTGGGGTGGTGGGATTTAACAGCCGAAGTCTGAGGGTGGTCGTCATCGTCGTCGGAAAAGGTGGTTGGGGGGTTGAACATTGACCTTGGCCGGGGGGCGCCGAGATCCGTCTCTCCGAGTGGGAGCTCGGTGTAGGAAGCGCGGGATTTGGTTGGGGAAGATTGCCCGCTGGAATGGGCGGGAACAGGAGGAGGGGCGGACATGCGGTGAAAGTCCTGGGCTGTGCCGGAGGAGCGGTTGGAGTGGGGGATTTGGTATTGTCTCGACGGGAGGCCCTTCCTTGAGTCCTGGGAGTCATACGAGCTTTGACGGGTGTGCATGAAAGGCACGGAAGGGGGGCGGGAGGTGTCCGGGTCGTAGGCTGGGAGGCTGTCACGGATGCGGTCCGAGAGGGTGCTGACGCGCTTTTCAGAGTCCGAGTAGCTGGTGGTGGTGGTGGTGGTAACGATGGAGGACTTGTTGCGCTTGTGGGCGCGGGAGGTGAAGCGGTTCTCGAGGGGATTCATGTCTGGGGGCATCATGGAGATGCGGCGGAACACGACGCCGAGCCAGAGGGAGATGGCGAGGGAGACGAGATGCAGCCCAGCAGCGCCCATGAGACCGTAGTAGAGGGAGGGGACAAAGTACTTCTGGACAAGATCTTGGTTGGTGAGAAGAGTGGACCACTTGTCAGCCTGGTTGCGGCATGAAAAGATGCCGTAGGTGTAGAGCGGGAGGACAGCAAGGTCGGAGATACCGCCAAAGACTTGGTAGGCTGCTGATGAGCCGGGGGTCTTGCCGGATGCTGGCTTGGAGTGGTGGTAGATGGAGTAGATGCAGTGGATGATCACGACACCAAACTAGCAGAGTGTTAGACCATATGTGACTGAGAGTCAATATTCCACACGCAAGGACTCACGGTGACGCGCATAACCCATCCTGTTAGTTCCTCAAACCCCTTCAAGAGAATGCACAGAGTCAGAAAACCAAGGGCGGCAATTAACTCGAGCACACGCAGACACAGCTGCACAGCTCTCATCCCCTTGATCCAGCTCTTGGTCGAGGCACCCAGGGTCCTAAAGTTGGTCCGGCCTGTCGGGACGACATGGGCACTATGGTCAATGTTAGTACCTGGTTCCTGCATAAGACTGGAATGCAGAAATGCAGAAAAAGGTGTGGAGTTGCATACTCTGGATGGCGGTTGATCGAGACAAGCGGGCCGTTCGGCTTCGGCTTCGGCTTCTTCTTCTCATAACTCGCCCGAGTGACGGCCTTAGGGTCAAACACGGGAACAGGGAAGCGTTCGTCGTCCTTCAAGACTGGCTCGTACATGTACGGTTGGTTGGAGCCCCCCATGTTTGCGACCGGCGCCTTACAACGCTGTGGTTCTCTGGAGGTGGTGATAATTGGAGGAGTGCGGTATGCAAAAAAACACACAAGAGAGGGTCCCGCGGGATCAAAAAGGACGTCAATGCCGGAGCTGTTCAGCTTGTGGTACAGTTGATCCTCTTTTGACAAGCGTTGACGGGGCAACCAATGCAAGCGCTGTCAGCTCTGCCCTGTTCGAGCTGTGCCAGCCATCCCGAGACGGGAAGGGGAGCAAACGCCGCGGGACTTGACTGGATGAAACATGGTTGTATTTTGTCCCGAGTGTCACACCGCCTCGGTCGTCGCACTCATAATTATCGCCATGATCTGGTGTCTGTCAGCCATGCCTTGACGTTGTTTTTGAAGTGATGCTCGGGCGGGGCTGTGATCACTGATGCCCTTGTTTCGGGGTGGGGTTTTTGCGATCCAAGCTCCAAGCTTCCCTTGGCGGCTGCGACATCACTGGGCTGACCCCGCTATCTCCGGCCATGCCCCCACTAAAACATCCGAACTGTAGGGCCGACAACGCCGTTAGCAGCGCCGGAGCCGGGCCCCGAACCCCGAGTTTTGCACTGTGACTCGGTCCGTGAGCTGCATTACTTATTATATGAGGCTGGTGGCTACAGTCTTCTTCTTTGTGCGTGACCCTCTCTACCCTAAACTGATACCAGCTCACCACCAGTGGGCTCGGCACCCGCTCTATTCCTCATGGCCACCATCGCCCGGGCAAGGCCGAGGGCTTTTCAACAATGGAATCGACAACTCGCCTTGGCATACACAAACCAGGTCCGGAGGGCCTCCACCACCGTTGAGCCGTTCCGGCTAGCAATCATCGGCTCCGGTCCGGCTGGTTTCTACACGGCGTACCGTTTCATGAAGAACAATGAACACGCCAAGGTGGACATGTATGAGTCCTTGCCGGTTCCTTATGGGCTTGTGAGATTTGGCGTTGCTCCAGACCATGCTGAAGTGAAAGTAGGTATACATGATGCTGTCGCCCTTGTAAAAGCAAAAGCATAATCACTGACAAGTTGCCAGAATTGTCGAGAGAAATTTGAAGAGGTAGCCGCTTCCCCTGACTTCACTTTCATCGGCAATGTCACCGTCGGTGCTTCTAGTGACCACCCAGACGGCGCCACCGTCCCCCTATCCAGCATTCTCCGCCACTACCACGCCGTAGTCTTTTCCTATGGCTCCTCCGAAGACAGGAAGCTCGGCATTCCAGGGGAAGAACTCAAAGGAGTCTTTTCAGCCCGTGAGTTTGTCGGGTGGTACAACGGCCTCCCGGAATATGCCGACCTCAACCCAGACCTTAGCCTAGGGGCGCATGGTGACACCCTCATCATCGGCAACGGCAACGTAGCCATGGACGTTGCCCGTATTCTCCTCAAATCCCCAGAAGAACTCGCCAGAACAGACATCGCCGCCCACGCCCTTGACGCCCTCTCCAAAAGCAAAACCCACAACATCCGCATCATCGGTCGACGCGGGCCCATCCAAGCAGCCTTCACGACCAAAGAACTCCGTGCCCTCTACAAACTCCCGGGTGTCGAGGTCCGTCCTTATGAACTCGAACACCCCACAGCCTACGACGCCCTCCCCCCACCAATAAAGCGACGAACGGAGCTCCTCAGCAAGGGCTCTTCCCTCCCACCAAACCCGTCAAACCCCTACCCCTCCGTCACCTTTGACTTCTGCCTCTCCCCTCTCGAATTCGACCACAAACCTGAACAGCCCTCCTCCACCCCCCCAAACTGGGTCACCTCCGCCACCTTTGGCAAAACCGTCCTCCAAAACCCAAACCAGCACCACCCCTCCACCGACTACGAAACAAACAACCACAGGGAATACTACAACCAAAAAGCCACCGCCCGCCTCCCCCCCCAGCCCAAAACCGTCACCTTCAACACAAGGTACGTTTTCAAATCCATCGGGTACAAGTCCACACCCCTCCCCGAATTCTCTCTCCTGGGCATACCATTCAACACCTCCACCGGCGTGATACCAAACGACGGCATCGGCCGCGTCCTCACCAAACTCCACCGCCCGCATCAACTCCCCTCTTCTTCCCACCCTGCTCACCATCAGCCACATATCGAGCTGCCGCATCACTTCAAGGGGCTGTACTGTTCCGGCTGGGTGAAACGTGGTCCTCAGGGGGTGATTGCCGAGACGATGATGGATGCTTTCACCACGGCGGATGCCATCACCGAGGATTTGACCAAAAGGGAAAAGTTCTTGCCGGAGGGGGAGTGGGGGCAGGATGGGAAGGGGTGGGAGGCTGTCAAGGCGGAGGCTTTGAAGGGGAATAGCAATGCGAGGGTGGTTAGCTGGGAGGATTGGAAGGCGATTGACAGGGCCGAGATTGAGAGGGGGCAGAAGGCCGGGACGGGGAAGGAGAGAGAGAAGTTTGTGAGGAGGGAGGATATGTTGGCTGTTTTGGGGGACGGGGGGAGGTGAGCGTGAATGGTGTTTGCACGATACGTAGCAAAGACATGTAAGGACCAAGCAGTAGGAGCCATGTTTGTATCAAAAAACAGATCAGATTCATCCAAAAAAAGGTCGCTGTGGCCGGCCGGCTCACGGCTGGATATTTGTACATCTAACTAGTACATTTAACAAGAAATCAAATCCTCTACGCCCTCAGCTTCTCCGTCAACTCAGGCACCTTCTCGAACAAATCCCCCACCAACCCAACATCCGCCACCTGAAAAATCGGCGCATCCCCATCCTTGTTAATCGCCGCAATCACCTTGCTATCCTTCATGCCAGCCAAATGCTGAATAGCCCCCGAAATCCCCACCGCCAAATACAACTGCGGCGCCACCACCTTGCCCGTCTGTCCCACCTGCAGACTGTTGTCCGCGTACCCGCTATCCACCGCCGCACGGGAAGCACCGACCGCCGCCCCCAGCGTATCCGCCAACGGGAGCATAATCCTGTCAAACTCCTCCTTCGACTTCAACCCCCTCCCCCCACTGACAACCTTGGGCGCGGTCGCAAGGTCAGGCCTGTCTGACTTGGCGAGATCCTCCCCAACCCACTCGGTAGCGCTCTCAACCTTGGGGTCAACCCCCTCCTCCACTGCCGCTGTCCCATCAGCCGGCTCCGCAGCGGGGAAAGCAGTCCCACGGATGGTGATAATCCTCACCTCGTCCGAGCTCTCAACGGTAGCAATCGCGTTTCCGGCGTAAATCGGCCGGACAAAAGTCTTGTCGTTTTCAATGGCGGTGATGTCCGAGATTTGCTGGACGTCCAGCAGGGCGGCTACGCGGGGGAGGAGGTTCTTGCCGAATGCGGTGTGCCCGGCGATGACGTGGGTGTAACCCCCCTTTTTGATGTTTTCCACCAGCAAGGGGGCGTAGTTCTCCGGGAGGCCCTTGTCGTAGGCGGCGTTGTCGACGGCGATGATCTTTTCTACGCCGGGGACTTTGGCGGCTTGTTCGGCGACGGGCTTGATGGAGCTGCCGGCGAGGAAGGCATGGATGGTGCCGCCGAGTTTTTGGGCGGCGGTGATGGCGGAGAGGGAGCCTGTGTTGAGCTTGCCGTCGCGTTGTTCGAGGACGGCGAGGGCGGAGAGGAGGCGGTGGAGGGCGGCGGGGGTAGAGCGGAGGGGAGAGAGGGTTGCGGATTGGAGGCTTGGACGGGTGAGGGCCGAGAAGGCTCGGCGGGTGGTGGTTGAGAGCATCGTGATAGCAGAACTGGGGATCTGTTGAAGTGGTGCAAACTCGGAGGCCGGCTGCCGAAGAAGGGGGAGAGGTTCAATCGGTGAAAATCCGGAGCCGAGTCGTGGCCGGAGTTGGGAATGCCCAAAGGGGAGCAGCAGATGCACACAGATGCGCAGAATCAATCACACAACTGTCGATGACGGGTTGCGGCGGCCCGAGGTTAGCTTCTGATTGACGACCTTGCGATTGAGCGCATGGGGGGGAAGACCGTGGGACCGTGGGACCGTAGTAAAGTGGGGCATTTTCCAGAACCGGAGGGGTTGCTTAGCATTGTGGCTTGTAGCATATGATACTTATGGCTGGTGCGTGCTTTGGACAATATGAGTGGCTGGTGGGCTGTGTCCCACGTGACACGGGCGTTGCTTGGTGGTGGGTGCAGTGCTTGGCAGTTGCAGCAGGCTGAGCTGAGAACTGGCAAAAGCGGGCTCCTTCCCTCACCGTGGTCTGGCGCGCGAACAACATTTTCTCCAACGCGACTGACGGATCACGAACTCCCCGAAGCTGCGACCCCCATCGCGACCGCAAACATCTTGGATTTTTGACAGCCTACTTCGAATCAAGATCCCACCGGTTGCACTTGGCATTTGGATCATCCACTTCTTGCCAGCTGCCTTTTGCTTGCATTGGGCTGCGCTCCTTGGCCTGCAGACTCAACATCGTCGCCCTTTTTTTATTGATTTCATTAGCCCCGTCTTGGTTTTGCGTCTATCATCGCCACTGTCGCCGCCGTCACAATGGATGAGAGCATGGTTAGCTACGGGACACCCACCAACGGTGCATCCCCTGGCGCAAACCCAATTCTTTCGCAACCCCCTCTCCCGGATGTCAATGACCAGAACGAAGGTTTGTAGATTATTGTCTTGTCTTGTCTTGTCTTGTCTTGTCTGTTTTGTCTTGTCTTGGCCGCCCAGTCCCGGGCTAACGTGTTGTCGCCATGTGTAGATGTACAGATGGGTGATGGCCCAGAGCCAACAATCAAACAGGACAGCACCACGCCTGCACCAGGCGCCTCATCCGATAATCCCTTGGACGCGCCTGATCGTCCCCCTGCGGAATCGACAGCCCGCGAAGATGAAGAGATGGGCGACGCCTCTAAGAGCAGCGCTGACCAAGCCGATGGCGCTGCCGGGAACGAGGGGACCGGTGAGGTCAAGACCAAGGAGTCCGTCGAGAATGCCGCCAGAGAACATCTGATTTCGCAAACCCATGCCATCGTCCTCCCCAGCTACAGCGCCTGGTTCGACATGAACACCATCCACAGCATTGAGAGGAAAGCGCTGCCCGAGTTCTTCAACAACAGAAATCGAAGCAAGACACCGGCTGTCTACAAGGATTATCGTGATTTCATGATCAATGCCTACAGGTTAAACCCAGTCGAGTATCTCACCATCACTGCCTGCCGTCGCAACCTGGCCGGTGACGTCTGCGCCATCATGAGAGTCCACTCTTTCCTCGAGCAGTGGGGGTTGATCAACTACCAGGTACTTTTCACTTGGCGCGATGTTATATGCTCTACAAAAACAAAGAAAAAAAAACAAAAAAGTACTGACTTTAGCCACAGGTCGACACAGAACAGCGCCCATCGCACGTTGGACCACCGTTCACTGGCCACTTCAAGATCATCTGCGATACTCCTCGCGGCCTTCAGCCATGGCAACCCGCCGCAGACCCTGCCACCGTTGAGGGGCGGCCTAACAAGGACACAGAAGTCAAGGCGAGCGCTACACCCGCGCCAAAGTCTGAGCTCAACCTGGAAGTCGGCCGCAACATCTACGAGGCCAACGCTAAGAACACCAAGCTCACCAAGACCGAGAGCAAGACCAATGGAGAGACCCCAGCGACCAACGGTGTATCCGGGACCGACGAGCTCACCAAGACACCCATCATCAGAGTCAACTGCTACAACTGCGGCACCGACTGCACGCGCATCTACTACCACAGCTCCCAGGCCGATCCCAATTCGAAGGCCAAGTACGACCTCTGTCCAAGCTGTTACCTCGAGGGCCGCCTCCCAGGAAATCAAACCAGTGCCCACTACACCCGGATGGAGAACCCAACATACTCTTCCATTCTCGACAGGGACGCACCATGGAGCGATGCTGAGACACTCAGGCTGTTGGAGGGTCTTGAGAGGTTCGACGACGACTGGGGTGAGATCGCTGACTATGTTGGGACACGGACCAGGGAGGAGTGCGTGCTCAAGTTCCTCCAGCTTGATATCGAGGACAAGTACTTGGAGTCGGAGAAGGTGGATGCACCGGTTGGCCTGCAAATGCTGGGCAGTCATGGCGGTCAGCTACCATTCAGCCAGACCGACAACCCGGTCATGTCGGTGGTGGGCTTCCTGGCCAGCCTTGCGGACCCGGCCAGCACTGCGGCTGCTGCTGGCAAGTCGGCCGAACTGCTGAAGCAGAATCTTCGCAGCAAACTTGATGCCGTTCCCGAGGATCCCGAGGCCAATGGCAAGGGCAAGGAGAAGGAAGGCGAGTCCATGGAGCTGGATATCAGGCAAGAGGTTACCACCACCACCACCACGACAACGACCACAACCACCAAGACCAGCGCGCTGGCCAACATTCCTCTTGCGGCCATTGGTGCCAGAGCCGGCGGTCTTGCGTCGCACGAGGAGCGGGAGATGACCCGTCTCGTCTCCGCTTGCGTGAACATCACGCTGGAAAAGGACGAGCTCAAGCTCAAGTACTTTGACGAGATGGAGTCGATCCTGCAGTCGGAAAGACGTGAGCTGGAGAGGGCGAGGCAGCAACTGTTCCTCGATAGACTCTCGCTCAAGCGCCGCGTCCGCGAGGTTGAGCAGGGGCTCAAGGAGGCTGTTGCCACGGGGGGTGAGCAGGGCATCCGCATGGTGCAAGAGCTGGGGCTTGATGGGGAACGGGTGACGTTTGACGCGCCGGCGCCGGCTGGGTCGGTGCAGCCGCTTAGTGCTGACGGGCAGCTCAAGAGATATGAGTCTTAGTATGGCGATTTGGTTGCTGAAGAGGAGGGTCACGGTTCGGGAGTGGAGTTTGGCAGTGAGGAATCTGAGTCTGGGCAGGAGGAGAAAGAATGGACTCCAAGACCTGGGGTTCTGAGATACAGAAACGCGTTACTTGTGGTATGCGTGGGGGCCAAGTAGCTCGGCCAGGAGGTAGTTGCAAGGTGTGCACCCTTTACAAATACTTCCTTTTTCTTCTTTTTATTTTCTGTTCATTGGCGTCAAGGGTCGGTGCTCTGTGCAGGGGAGGGATGGATGAATGGTTTTTATGGGAGCTCTCGGAAGCAAATGGTGTCGTCAAATGCTACGCGTGGGCGTATGAAAAGAAAGACACTGGGCACCTTTTTGTTATGGCTTTACTATTTCTGTATCAAAATACCTACCTATCTTATTACAATGCAGCGGTTAGTGAGGGGTGAGGCGAGGTCTTGATGGCTCTGGGGAGGATATTTTGATTTGAGAAAAGGTCTGCAAGTTACGTTAGATGAGGTAGTGATTGGTGTAACCAGTGTTTTGGCGTATTGTTTATATTCAATCTCACAATGTGAGGCTGTGATAGGGGTACCGCTAACAGTAAGTAGTAGGCCGAGGTTGTTTCTTGCAGGTGGGACGGAGATAAATACCTAGCCTTGTGACCACCGGACTTGTCGATGACCCGGGAATGTTGTAGGTAGTTCGTCGGATTGGGTTTACATATATGATCATGGTCGTACGGGTTGGGCCTACTATCTCCGGTCTTCAGGGTCTTTGGTCATGATGAGTGTACAGGTACAAGGTGCATAATTGACATCTGCCCCGGGTAAAGCTTCATTCACTCACTCATCGGCGCGCATTATTTACAAGAGGTGCGATTGGAGGAGGAGAGGGTATCAATATGCATAAGGTTTTCCGCTGGCATGTGAATTCCCTGTTTCGGCTTCCTCCGCTAGGCCGTAACGAGCCGGTGGAGGGGAGGGACGAAAGCGACGTCAGGCTCAGCGCGGCATCCGTCACAGAACAGCAGGGAAGGCCCTTCACACGCCAACGGCATGGTCACAAGGGGCGGCCCCGCTGACTCGGTAACCCCACGGCCAGCTTGCAGCGTTGGAAGACTGAATGACGGCAAATAGCCTCGGCTTCAGGGGTCGTTCGGACAAGCGCACCCTGATGCACCTGCTTTTTTTCCAAGTGCCCCCCAGGGCAAGAGGGATCAGACGAGACGAGGCACGCACGCAAGAAGGAGATGTGAGTTGGGCGCGCCCGGGGGGGAGGCTTAATACATACATACATACATACATAACTGTGAAGGCCAGTATAACCGATGCCGATGTCACCCCGGACCCCCGAACCTGTGCATCCTTTTACCTAGGCTCGCGGAGAAAGCGGAAAGCATCACGCAAAGAAAGGGCCGACCCTGCTTCGGTCAATCGTCCCGCGGCTACTCTTCTCTCTACTACTACTACATACCACTCTGTACTATCGTAAATTCACAAGGGTCACCTACTACCCAACCTACTATCCTCTCCTTGACGTCTTTCATTTTCTTCCCAGCCCCCAAACAAATCTTTTGCTGTCTGTCCGTTGCCTCCTTAATTCCCCCCCTTCCCCGGCTTTTTAGCTCCACTTGCCTAGGAGAAGTTGGAATGTTTGCCGCGATCGCAAGGACCGCAAGGACAGAGGCTCGGTCGCCCGCTCTTAGGAATATCATTCCCAGACAAACCCAGACGCCACTGGTTCGTGTTCTCTCAAACCTTTCTTTTTCTTCCGCGCATACAGCTAACACAGTCGGCAATTCCAAAACAGAGATTGGCAACAATGGCTTCCAGAAGGAACAACTCCTCCCTGCCCGCCGGCTACGTCGAGGACAAGTCCAAGGGCCCAATGCTCCGCTTCCAAGACTCCCTCCCCAAGCTCCCCGTCCCAACCCTCGAAGAGACCGCGGCCCGCTACCTCAAGTCTCTCAAGCCTCTCCTCTCCCCCGCCGAGCTCGAGAAGAGCACAAAGGCGGTCCAGGAGTTCATCGCCCCCAACGGCCCGGGCCGCAAGCTCCAGGAGAAGCTCCTCGCCCGCCGCGAGGACCCCAAGCACAAGAACTGGATCTACGAGTGGTGGAACGACGCCGCTTACCTCTCCTACCGCGACCCCGTCGTCCCTTATGTCAGCTACTTTTACTCTCACCGCGATGACAAGCGCCGCCGCGACCCTGCCAAGCGCGCGGCGGCCATCACCACCGCCGCGCTCGAGTTCAAGAAGCAGGTTGACACGGGCACACTGGAGCCCGAGTACATGAAGAAGCTGCCGATTTGCATGGATAGCTACAAGTGGATGTTCAACTGCAGCCGTGTGGCTGCCAAGCCGGCGGATTACCCCGTCAAGTTTGACCCGGCGCAGAACAAGCACATTTTGGTGATCCGCAAGAACCAGTTCTTCAAGGTCGCGCACGAGGTCAACGGGCAGCAGCTTAATACCTCTGAGCTGGAGCAGGCGTTCCGTCGGGTTTATGAGCTCGCCGGGCAGCGGGTTCCTGCTGTTGGCGCGCTGACGTCGGAGAACAGAGATGTCTGGACTGACGCGCGCGCGAAGCTCTTGTCTGCCGACCCCAAGAACGCCCAGTCCCTCGAGGCGATCGAGTCGGCTTCGTTTGTCGTCTGCCTTGACGATGCGGCTCCTGTGACGCTTGAGGAGCGCGCGCATGCTTACTGGCATGGTGACGGGCAGAACAGGTGGTATGACAAGCCGCTTCAGTTCATTGTCAACGACAATGGCACGTCGGGTTTCATGGGGGAGCACTCCATGATGGACGGCACGCCCACCCACAGGCTGAATGACTTTGTCAACGACGTCATTTTCAACAACAAGCTCGACTTTGCCGACCCGACTGTCCGGAGCAATCTGCCCGAGCCTCAGGTTGTCAAGTTTGTCGTCAACAAGGAGGTGCAGTCCGAAATCGACAGGGCCATCACCGACTTCAACAACGTCATTGGCCAGCACCAGCTCGCGGTGCAGGCGTACCAGGGATACGGCAAAGGGCTGATCAAGAAGTTCAAGTGCAGCCCCGACGCGTACGTGCAGATGATCATCCAGCTGGCGTATTTCAAGATGTACGGCAAGAACAGGCCTACGTATGAGTCTGCCGCTACCAGACGCTTCCAACAAGGCCGTACCGAGACTTGCAGGACTGTTTCCGAGGAGTCAGCGAACTGGTGCAAGAGCATGGCTGATCCTGCCATTCCCGACTCTGAAAAGGTGACCCTGTTCAGAAAGGCGATTGATGGGCACTTGGAGTACATCTCTGCCGCGAGCGACGGCAAGGGCGTGGACAGGCATTTGTTTGGGCTGAAGAGGTTGTTGGGCAAGGGGGAGGAGGTGCCGGCTCTGTATCAGGATCCGGCGTATGGGTATTCTTGCTCGTGGTATCTCAGCACCAGCCAGCTGTCGAGCGAGTTTTTTAACGGGTACGGGTGGAGTCAGGTTATTGATGAGGGGTTTGGGATTGCGTATATGATTAATGAGAATAGGTATGTTTTTTTTTTTTGGTTTTTTTTTTCCTGGGCAGGTGTGGTGGAATAGGGTGAACAAGATTACTGACTGACTGGTGTGCAGCTTGAACTTCAACATTGTCAGCAAGGGCCTCGGGAGCGAAAAGATGAGCTACTACCTCAGCGAGGCGGCCGGCGAGATGAGGGACTTGTTGATTCCTACTCTTGAGGCGCCCAAGGCCAAGATCTGAGCTCACGGTTGAGGGATCTAACGGGGGGGCCTGCAAAAGATGGACGAACATAGAAAGACAGAAGATCAACATTTACAACAGACAGACAGAGACCGAGAGAAGAAGAAGGGCAAAACACAGTGCATGGGGGTTTCATACTGTTTTTTGTTTTGTTTTTTGGCTGTTTAGGAAAGAGGAGAGAGAAGGAAAGAAAGAAAGGCATATATAGCATTTACAGCTGGTTTGCTGGTTTGATTTGTTGGCTTCTTACACATAGACCATTACAGCTCGCGCCCTGCCTGCCTGCCTGCCTGCCTGCCTACCTGCTTGTTTTTGTTGTTGTTGGATAGGTTCCGTCCCTTTTTAACTAGCTTGGCTTGAGTGTTTTGTATTGCATCATTGCATTTTCAAGTCTCAGTTATTGTCTCCATCTCCAACAGGACACTTTTCAAGTGTGTGATATGAATATATATTTTGATATCTTAACTCCCCCTCTCTCCCTCTCTTCCTACCCCCTTACCCCGTACCAATCTTTCCATCCCTTCCCCCCCACCCCTTATTTCCACGCATTCAACCCAGCCCAAGGATCCTGCCCAGCACCACCCCCCTGATTGGGATTCGGATATCCCACCTGTCCCTGATACAACTGATGTTGCTGTTGCTGCTGGTGCTGGTGCTGGTGCTGATGCTGCGAAGCCGACCCCGGTCTCGGTGGCGCATTCGGGTTATAATACCCATCCCCATAGTTGATCATCTGCTGCGGCCCCAGCGGTGGCGGTCCAGGTGGTGGTGGCGGAGGCACAAAGTTAGGCGGTACATACCCACCACCACCAGCTTGCTGCTGCTGCTGAGGAGGTGGTTGCTGATAGCCTTGTGGTGGTGCGTTGGGATTCCCATACGTGTTGTGGCCAAACGAAGTCTGGTTCGGTGGCGGGGAAGCCGGTCCGCGCATGTGTCCCCCAAGATTGAAAGTCGATTGTGTTGCCGGAGGAGACGCCGGGCCAGGGATGCGGCCGTGAGAGCTAGGGTTGTAGATGGTGTTGAACCCCGACTGGCTCGACTGTTGCTGGTGATGCCCGTAGGTGGTCTGGGTCGGGGGTGGAGAGCTGGGAAGTGTATGCTGTCCGGAGGAGTAGCTACTCTTGTGATACGCCGGCCCGGTGTTGAAGGTGAGCGGTGCCGGCACCGGTCTCGACTGCTTGGGAGGTGAGGGTGGTTGTTCCATCGACATGCGCTCCATCAAACCCCTTAACCGCTCCTGCTCCAACGCAGCCTGTGAGCTCTTGCTTGCTGCCCGGGCCTGTTCGATTTGGTTGAGCAACTGCGCTCCTTCAGACCGCCGGTTGTTGACAAACGTGTCAACATTCTTCTCCATGCTCTCCACCGTTTCCCTCATCTCCTTGTACCAATTCTTGGCGCTCTGGAGACCAGCCTCCAAGTCCAGGAACTCCTGATATGCCCGCTTGTATCTGCCGATGACGGAAGCTCTCGTCCTCTGAATTGATTCGTATTTGCTCTGCTCCGCGCGGACCCGCTTATCCTGAAGGAGGTTGTTGAACGTTACTGTCAACTCCCGCATCATCGCCGCCTGCTTGTGAGTAGCTTGAACGAGACGGGTCTGGTAAGGCCTGAACTTCTCGAGCTCCTGTTGAAACAGCTGCTGCTCGTGCTTGACAATGCTCTTCTTGTTCAAAATCAAGATTTGAGAGATGTCATCATTGTGCGCCTGTGCCTGTTAGCAAACGCTCTCATACTGCCCCCATGAGTTCCTGGAAGACAACCCACCTTCTCCTTCAAGTCCTTGAGCACTTGGGTCCGTTCCCTTTTGATCAGGTTCAACTTCTTGAGGATATCCTCCACCTTGGCAATCTGCTCAACAACGCTCGGTCCCCCATCATCAAAATCGGCATCCAAAAGATTGGGTTCAGTCGACGGGCTATTCGTATTGCTGGCTTTGCGCCCTTTATTAACCGCCCTCTGGAACAACGCATCCACCTCGCCAGTCTCCGCAGCAAGACGCATCTCGTCAAACTCGTTCTGGTTTTGCCGCAACTTGGTGAACAGTTGTTGATCGCTCCGTGCTGCCTCGTCCAAAGCTTCCCGATAGCCTCGAATATCACTCCGTAGAGTCGTAGTAAGTCGCGAGCTTGGCTGCTGGGTCCACTCGCTATCATATTTCGACCTCATCTTTTCACACACGCTTTCCTCCATATCTAGTTGTTTTGCGCTCCTGTCCAAAACAGTCATGATGGCCTGTTTCTGACCATGCAAAGAGTCGAATATCGTCCCGGGATTCTCGTGGTCCGCAACGTCCACACACCATGTCCTGAAATCTTCATCGGGAAGAATTTCCTGATCAAAGCCACCCTTCAGAACTTGAAGAGCACCTGGCAGCCTCAAATAATCCAAACTCGCAGCCATCTCGCTGTTAGCTTGATCAACCCGCTCTGTCTCAGCTCTGACCAACTTCGCCTTCTCTTCGTCGTACAAGCTGGCCGACTCAGTGACCGCCAACGGCACAATTTTGGCAAACAGATCTGGCCCGGTAATTCGGGAGATGTCTTGCCCAGCGTAGAGCTCGCTCACTGGGATAGGCTTCGCAGCAGGCAGCTTGGCCACAGGTGGGACACCTGCTTCGGCAGGTACTGGCTGATGGTAGATGAAATCATTGTCCTTGTTAAGCTCACGTAGCTTGTCCTGAACCGCCACCCAGTGCCTCTTGGTGATTTCCTGCAATATGTACGGCGCATCCGCGTTCAAGTTTGCGTTTGGAGGCAACGTCCCCGGGAAACTGTGAGAGATTTTGTTCGCATCACGGGCAAGTGCCTCCGCCACCTGTAGACGTGCAATAGCCATACCGTGCGAGTTCGCATCGTCGTCCGCCAAGGCCTGGAAGTATTGCGCCATCGATGTCATGAGGTTGTACTTGGCTTGCACCATCTGAAGCCAGACCTTTTCGAAAATGGCCCTGTTGACATTGTCCTGGACACCCTCGGCTGCTTGTCCGTACAGAGTAGCTGCTTGACTCGCGAGCTTGGCCAATAACCCAACCTTTTTCTGGTCTGTGATCTGTTTCTCGAGGAACACCTCCTGCGCCTGTGCCAGCATGATATTGATCAGGGTTTTGACCGTTTCCCGACTCAGGTCTGCCGATGGCGCATGGAGGAAGTTTTCGTTGATATAAGTAAACATGCCAGCCGAGGCCTGGAAAGAATGGTAGGCGGTTTTCAGGCCGGATTCTTCGGTTCGAGTCTGATGGGCAGCATGGCAGGAGAGTACGGCCGAGATATTGAAGATGATAGAGGCCTTCTCAAACGCCAGCGAGTGTTGCGAAGTGGGCTTGTGCGTGAAGGCATCGAACCTGGATCAACCGAGGTTAGAACGACATCTCAACAAGCCGGGACATGATGAGCATATGTTACCATGTAAAGGAGATCTTGATGTGCTGCTCGTCAACCGGGAAACGGAGGTCCAGAAGCTCTAGCTGGCCATAATACCGATACAACAGGTCCCTGCCAGCGGTGCTGTCCTTACCAGCACCACGCATGTCCTGGCGTAACCGGTTGATGGCGGCGCATTCTTCTGCGTAGCGCTCCGGGTCATCGCCGTAGGTATTCTGGATATACGACTTGAGGGGCGAGATCCAGTCGATCTCATTTGTGGCCTTGAGAGGCACGGCGATCATGGGCGCTTGTGCCATGTTGGGCACTTGCTGGGTGTGGTGTTCAGTTCAGTCGACCGTTGCGCAAACCAGAAACGGGCTCGTTGACGCTGAGGGTGGTTTTTAATTCTCGGCACGGCATTCATAAACCCAAGGCTTCCCGATGGGGGTCGCATACGACGCGGCCAGTCGACGTACGTGTGGTGGCGTGAACGGTATTGCTTGCAGCTGGGAGTGAAGACGCGGTGCACGGCCCGGGTTAGGTTAGGTTAGGTGAAGGTTGACAGGGCGGGGTTGGCAGAGAGAGGGCAGGTAAGGCAAGGTTAGTAGGCAAGTGGCGTGGTGGAGTAGTGAGAGGTTAGCGGAATAAGGTGCCGTCGGTAGTGGGCTTCCGCGAGATTCCTGTCTGCAGTGAGACGGAGATGTAAAAGGTCAAGCCAGGCATTGGGTGAGCAAAGAACAAGGTCCGAGGTGAGGTGGGATGAGTGGACGGAGAGCAGCAGTTCACAGCGAACATGGGATACCTACCTAAGCAAGGTGTTGATAGCGGCGGCGGCGGCAGGCGGCACACCCCTTGGCGGCTAATAGGGCGGGGAGAACCCGCAATGACGCTGAGCTGCCCCTCCTTCACCCTACACCAGAGGGGCTTGATCCTTGTTCCTCTTTTCGGGCCTCAATGACATGCCTGATATGTGGATGTTATCTCTCAGAGAACCGAAAGGGGGTTGTATATATTAACAAGAGAATATAGCAGAACGGCGCCATTAAACAGACACTCGAATCTCATCCAATAGCTCATCATCTCTCAGTTGGAGTTAGCCGCGCAATGCACACCTCTGCATCTCTAGCGGCCTACGCCTCTAATCCGAGTCCCCACCCACCGTGCTCTGGCATTCAGGGACCACAAGAAGTGTCTTTTTCCCAACACCGTCATCTCGCGATGCAGCTGACGCCATAACGACTGCACCACCAACACGCATTGCCCATGTCAGATAGACTTTAAGCATTGTGAGATAGCCGCCGGGCGTGTCCTCCTTCTTTTCTTCCATGACCTTGGTTCTGCTGCGTCCAGTTCTCAGCCAGTGTGCCAGTTCATATCACCGCAGTCTTTGAGACTCCTAGCTTGGACACTGTGAAGATCCGGTGTGACAAGTTGCGTTCCAGCACACTATCACCTGCCTAAGCTCAGTCTCGTCAAATGAGTAAATCATAGGCATCCACCCAAAGTCCCATCCATCGCTGATTGGCATACGCAGACCGCCACGCAATATCGTCGTCGTCTTAATTTATCGTTGGTAGTCGCCCTCACCACAAAATAGTTGAACACACAAAAGTAGGTTAACCCGTACTATACTGTGAACTACCTTATGCCTTAAGAGTAAATTAATAGGCCTTTAAACTATGTTTGAAGGCCTATGGACTATTTTTAAAGGCCTATGGACTGTCCTTGAAGGCATGTAAACATACTTTAATATCCCAATTATTTGTGGGCAGGGTGACTGTCAAGACACCCCCAAGCTCCTCGAACAGTTAATTACCAAAACGAATAACGGAATACAATGCCAAGAAGCAGCATAACCAGAGCGTACTGGCGAGTATTATCGGCGGTCCAATCGTGGGCGGGGGAGGGGGGGTTTTCTATGCCCTCAAGGGGTCTCGGCAGGGAGTCTAGGGTACTACTACAGTGGAATGGAGAAACAAGGTTGATTATGAGCTCCAAGCTATTATTAAATAACAGCAAGATCCCGGATATAAATTGGTGCTGGAATGTTTCTGGAACGAAGGCTTTGGGTTCAAAACGATGGTTTCACACGGCGGGTTAGTCCTGAACAGTTCAGGGGTTGAAAAGGGGCAACGGGATGACGAGCTGGGAAGCCTCATACATTATAAACCAGATATGCTCTTGCGCAGATTTGTGGTGGGCGACTGGTGGGAACATTTATCGCCTGTTTAAAGCTGTGAGAGACTATCACACTATGTGTATTTATTACAAAAGAAGAACCCCAGAGGTACCGCTGCGTGTTCCCCTTCGCTAGGCTACTCAAACCACTGCTACTGACTCGCAATATGATAGTACTTCATAATCATCTGCTCATCTGCATTCTGCCCGGATTCCTCTTCCAACCTTTCTGATACCTCGTCAAGCCTCTCAAGCTACCGAATCTGAGAGGGAACAGTCTTCATCCAAATGCTCCGGAGAAATTCGAGAGATAGTCGAATGAGCACCGAGAAAAGCTGGAAGGGCGGAAGTATAAAATCCAATTTACTAAGCGCAGTCTGTTCAAGTATCTGAAAACTGACAAACCTTCCACAAATTGCTGACAGAGATGGTCCTGACTCCGCAAATCGAGCGTGAACGGTGTGCTGCGGGGCAGCGGTCACGTCCGGAGCTCCACAAACCCCCCGCTGCGGGGAGATTGTGGAGTTCTCCGGTCCGGCGTTGAACAGTGAGGGGCAATCCAGTTGCATTGTTCAGACGAATAGCCCCAAGCACAGCATAGAATGCCATGCAGCAGAAGGGTTCCTGCTACTTTGCTTCTCGTTATCCGGAATGTGCGTTTCATGGGGGGACACGGGGGGATTCTGGCCAACAAGAGGGGCCGGAAATAGGCTGATTCAAGGCCGATCTCACAAACCGATCCCCCCTTCGCCCTACCGTACAAGACGTCAAGAAGCGAAGCTAGGGGTTCCTAGATGACAGCGGCGCTACCTATTAGTGATGCCCGGCGTCGATATTTAAGTCCCGAAGTCCCATCCCGATCTGACGTGCTCAGGTTACTTTCTCGGGTTATTTGCTGCTCTCCCTCTCAATCTTTTCTGTTTTGTGACAATCGTGGTAACCAGAGCTTCTACTACTCTACCCAGGAAGAATCAGAACAGCAACAATGGCTTTTGAGCGTAAGATGCTGCGTTCCCGAGATGCGGGGGAAGCTCCTGAACTGACACACGCATCCAGGTCTCGTCAGATTTGTGCCCAAGGGCGACACCAGTAAGGTCCTGGTCGGAGAGCCAGTAGACAGCTCTGTCGATGTCGGTCTCGCTGTCTACAAGGGAGAGGAGGTCCAGGTCAAGGTTTACAGCGGAAGCTCCGTTCTCGATGCCGGCTCACCAACGGGCGAGACCGCCGTCATCGGCCAGATCCTCTCGCCCGTAACGGCCAACGAGGCCGGCACAATCCGCTGCATCGGGTTGAACGTAAGTTCTTAGTAGCAGCCTGAAGGAGACTCGGGAACATGACTAACATCTTCAACAGTACAAGCGCCACGCCGAGGAGGCCAAGATGAGCATCCCCGATATCCCGACCCTCTTCCTGAAGCCCCCTACCTGCCTTGCCGGCCCCTACCCAGAACCCACCATCATCCCCAAGCACACCATCGCCTCCGACTCGGCCGACTACGAGTCCGAGCTCGCCATCATCCTCGGCAAGGAGGCCAAGAACGTCTCCGAGGCCGACGCTCTCGACTACGTTCTCGGATACACAGCCTGCAACGACATCTCCTCCCGTGCCTCCCAGTTTGCCCAGACGCAGTGGTGCTACTCCAAGGGTTTCGACGGCGCCTGCCCTATCGGCCCCGTGTTGGTCTCCAAGGATGTTATCAAGGATGTCGGCAAGCTCAGACTTAGAGGGTTGAAGAACGGAAAGGCAGTTCAGGACAGCCCGCTCACTGATCTCATCTTCTCCGTCGAGCAGATCGTCAGCTTTGTGTCACAAGGCACGACTCTGCCCAAGGGCACAGTCATCATCACTGGCACCCCCGCTGGTGTCGGCTTTGCTCACAAGCCTCAGGAGCTTCTCCATGACGGTGACGAGTTTATTGTTGAGATTCAGCCACATATCGGCAGCTTGGTGAACAAGCTGCAGAACGAGAAATAGAATGGTTAGGGAATGGGAGGGGTTAGACTTTGAAGAGGTGGTGGTGTGCCACACTCGGAAAAAACGAGGATGGTTATAGATAGAGTTTACAGCATCACTATCACCAACCCAAAAAAAGGAAATTTTCATCATCAGAATGCAAATTAGCTACCATGGAATAAACTTCGGGATAGAAGCAGACTTTGTTTACAGAAATGGCGGCTTCTGATATCACAAAGTCAAAACATATATAAGTTTCTTTTTTAAAGAGCATCCTTCTTCTTGACATCTTTTTCACTCTTCCAGACTCGACTTCCAAATCCCGCAATTAAAAACATTTTTTCCAAACCATCCATCCATCCATCCATCCATCCATCCATCCATCCATCCATCCATCCATCCATCCATCCATCCATCTATCTATTTATCTATCTATCTATCTATCTATCTATCCTACCATCACACTCACTCCTTTTTTCTCTTTCCAACACTAATAACCATTATGACCTCCAAACACACACCGCTCCCGGCCGCCGCCCTCCCTTCTCGTTCGCCCATCACGAACAAAAAATCTCCAAGCATTGCCTGCACGCGGTGGAAGAACACCGCCACCAAGCCAAAAACACACCCATCGTCGACTGCTCACGGAGAAAGAAAAAAACGGGCACTCAAGCTGGAAAAGCAGCAACTCGAGGTGGGAATAGAGCGTCAAACAATTTGAAAAGAGGGCCCGCCGAGCAGAAAAGTCGAGTCTTGGATTGGAGAGGGAGCGCTACAAGAATAAGAATATTAAGCTCAAGCACAAGATTTTGAGGGCTGAAAGGGATAATAAGGAGAGGGTGGGGGTTAGGATTGTTGAGGAGATTGCCAGGGCGAGAATGGAGAGGGTGAGGTTGGAGGAGGAAGTTACCACCATAAGGATGGAGAGGGAGGTTAGGAGGGTCAAGTTGGACGAGGAGATTACTAAGATGAGGATGGAGAGGGTCAAGTTGGAGGAAGAGGTTCTCGCGAACCTGATGGAGGCGCAGGTTCTCGCCCAGGGGAGGGATAATAAAGGTGTGGAGGGGGTTAGGTTGGAAAGGGAGGCTGATAAGATTATGATGGAGGCGCGGGTTTTGGCCCAGGAGAATGTTGATAGAGTTGCCGAGGGGCAGAGGTTGATGGAGGAGGTTGGTAGAGTCCGGGCGGAAACGGAGATCCTGGAGATGGTGAGGCAGGAGCATGGTTTGAGGTGGGAGAAGATGGTGAGGCTGCGGCAAGAGGAGATGATGGGGGGTAGGGGATAGGAGGTGACATCCCATGGTTATTTTCGTCTCATATAAGCTCTTGCTTGTACTCTCTATCAGTCTATACCCTTGATAGCATCCAATCAAGCAAATCTACTCAAGCAAACCAGGCAAATTCTCCTCGATGTACTCCACCACCGCGTCAGGCCCCTTGTCCACCTGCAAACCCTGAGGCAGGGAGAAAGTCTTGAGGTCTGGGACGATTTCTTTGGCGATGGCGATGATCTCGGCTGCTTGCTCGGGGGTCCACATGGAGGCAGTGAACTACTTCCTGTTAGACTTATGGTTTGGAGAGTAAGGCTGAAGGGGCATACCAGGACGTTGGGCTGAGCTGCCTCGACAGTTTCTTTTACTTTGTCAATGCCTATTATGTATGTTAGCTCGGGTACTGTAGAGTTCGTAAGGGGGTATAAAGGGGTGCCTACTCTCTGCATTGCCAGCGTGGATGATGGTGTACTTGTCCTTGACATCCTCCACAACCCGGCCGATGAGCCGATAGGCGCGCTCGGGGGCCGTGTTGACGGTGACGAGCTTGAAGGGGCCGAGTGGTTGAGACATTGTGTTTGTTGTATCTGGACAAGACTCGGTATGTTTGTTTGGCTAAAGGGGTTGATGTGTTACACAGTCAAGAGCGATAGACAAGAACGAGTGGGTGAGACTACATCCCCGTCAACGGGAAAAGATATGCCGTCATTTTGCGGGCGAAATGGAACAATACAAACTCCTATTACTACCTGATTCGAGACTAGCAGCCATTTATTCGTCCATAGAAGAGGAGGCATCGCTGTGATGGTGTAACCTTGCACCATATGCTCTTGGCAACTTGAGGAGTTCAATCTAGGTCCAAAGATGGGTGATAGTTGTCCCGTAAGCAACGCTGAAGCTGTCAAAAGAAAACCCCGCTGGGGTGGGCGAGTTTAAACCCGAGAACCGAGCGATTGGAAAGCGCGGAGTCCAAATGTATTAGCCGGCGTGGTATGGGGGTTCGGGTTAGGGTCTGTAGCGTCTTTTGCGGAGGTCTATATGGCGTAGCTACGTTCATGAAGTTTGACCATCGGGCTGCTCATGGTGATATGTACCATAACCTTTTTCTCAGGAGGAGAAATGAAGCCGAAGCAATCCTTGGAGAAGTCAAACTTCTGTAGGGGCTGATGGTCGACGCCGGAGTCTGTGCGTCTGGAACCAGTCATATCCCCAACCCTATTATAGTCAAGTACAAGACCGTTTGTTCAAGGAAATGACGACACTCAAATCTTTCAATCTTGTTCTCAACAAATTTCTTCGACATCTCATGGGTTTATTCAGCCCGGCCCTAACATACTGCCCCTTTTCTCAATCACAACTCTCGCTATGAGATTGGCTGGACACCTCGCACGGCTTCCACTCCCGTCTTTCCACCAACGGTGTCAGCCCGCATATCGCGTCCATTCCCTCGGGTCTAGACCATCCAGTCAGCTTCACGAGAGAAGGCCGCAGAGCTGGAACAAGACTTCTGCCACGCACGTGGGTGGAGTCCCTTGCATTTTTGTCTCCCTCTAATCCTTTGATGTTCAAGCACGATGCTTGCGACATCGGATTGCAGCTGGCTGTTGGACGTTGGGGGCTCACGATGGTGCAAGCGCTGACGGTGTGCATCTTGCCACCCAAACAATTCGAAGCGAGCCGAGGCCAAGTGGGCTTCTTGACTATGGCTAGAGCACCCTATTCGTTCGGCGATGAACAAGGAAGGTATCACGAAAAGCGTCGGTGTGCTATCCATCCCATCCTGACATGCCTGACCGAGCTAGGTTTCACCTGCCATACATGAGAAGAGAAAAACTATGAACTAACTGAAATGACATAGCCAACTTGGTAATAAGCACCACGAGAATTTCCTGATGTCGAATAAAGACGTGCTCGTCCGCAGCCACTCATGAGCATCAGCCTTATCTCCGGCACATGTCTGGACCCCCACGAATGATCCAGATTTGGCAGACCCTATTTCGACTACTATGGAAGGGATCCGAGTGAGCACCCGCTGCCCGTTCCGAGTTGGGAAGGCGGCCGAAGAGGTTATCGTGACCTCCAGCCGTCACTTGGTGACTTGCGGGATTTCATTCTCGCTCTCACAGCATTTACCAAAGTCAGCAAGGGCAGCGGCTACCGACATCGGTCCGCCAATAAACATATGCAGTTCAACCCACGGGATTGAGTCTTGCAAAGAAGGCCGACGGTGCTCCCGCTTCCGATGGATTCGGGCATGCGGACAGCTAGGTTGGGCACGCCCGGCCAACGACATCAGCTAGAAGGCCAGTGGATCACCAACATCCCAAGGGCCGTAAGGTTAACTAGGCTCGCGCGGCACTTGGATTTTCGTACGACTATGACGTCTCTGATTGGATCCAACGGCATCCTTCTGGAAGTTTTCTACTGCTGGACAGGTTGAACACCCCCGACTGACCCTTTTATGACTTGCCGATATGCTGTGTTACCCAACCTCGCCAACAAAAGTTCATGTCATCGACAGCAAGTCTTGAAGAATCAGCTGCCTGTTTGCCGAGATGCGTACAGTTTCCAATGATATGACTGATATCTGGAAGATGTGCGTTGCAGAGAGGGGTTTGGCGAGACCAATGGAGCCGCGGCCAAAGTGGGTAATCCGCCAGGATGGAATATCACGGAGCGCTCTATCCTGACCAAAAAGAATGAAGGCAGGTGACCGAGTTTCATCAATCACGATCGGGCGGATCCGGTCAAGAAGCGACTCTGAAGCGGGGACAGAGATGGAAAATTGATAGTAGCGATGGTAAGGTAGGTTCTCCCCCCACGCTCGGCGATATTGGCATCCCATATGTATGCCAATGGATACCGCGGGTGAAACCCAAAGTTGGGCCTTCCAACTTTTCCCCTTTACGGAGCTCAACTGAGGCTATCGTGAACTGGCTGGGGCACATGCATTGTGTAGCACTTGTCCCCAGCCCGTGCCGCCACCACCGCTCCTCAAGCGTTCAGGGCGTTGACAGGTTCCCGACAGAGGGGCCGAGTAGCTGCCGTGCAGGTCTTCAAAAACGACACCGAGCCAATGGAGGACCGCAGTACAAGGCAGGCGCCAAAGCACCGTGTCGGATGCCGGTGGTGTTGAAGGTCTCTCGGACTGTGAAACATGAAGATTGGGCTGGGTTGGCCATTGAGGTCGCTTGGCGGACAGGCTCTCATTGGTGCCCTATTCCCAGCAAGCTCGCCAGGGCATGGAACAGACGTCACCAAACACAAGCCCTGATCACCCCGCAGTCGCACCCGGAGGACGGGATTGCGGACATGTCCTTTTGATGGAACCGTGATGGCATGATACCCCAGGACACAAGTCCCGCAGGTGTCAGCCGGATTGCCGCTGATCGGGATGTCCTCTCAAGGACAAGAGGGGACCTGTTGTTGAAGAGCGGTGTGCTATGTGCTTTTTTGGACTGATGGACGCCTTCCAGCGGCTGATGGCAGCATTGCGCGGCTGCCGACGGGCGTTGAAGACATTGCCCGGGGCTGTGTCCGTTCTCTTACTCACTGCCCATACGGATATGTAAGGTAAGGTCAGCAAGCAGCTGCAAGACGGATCAGCACATGCGCCAGAAGGAATACTCCAACTTCGTGATCCAGCGGCGTGCCTCTACACAAAGCGTCGTTGATATGTACCATCAGCCTCACGTTCTGTGTTGTGTGCAACAGGGTTCTGAGTCCTGACCGAGTGATCTCATGGCTTGCTGAAGAAAAAGCTGGGTGTCATCGCCTATTGGGTGTTTTCAGTCTACCTCGGGTGTGACAGGAACATGGTACGGCAACGATGCTGAGAGGTCAATTGGACGGATATCTCGGTGGGACTGGAATGGAGTGGTGGACTTGGAAAAAACCCAAATCCAAAAAATAAGAGCCCAATTTGTTTTCCCAAGGTTTGGAATGCCTCGTGACCCTTTCTAATCATGCCACACCGCCGCATTATCCGCTGCATCTCTTTTTTTCTGTCTCTAGTCCCCTGTGGTCGCCTTGTTGCTGCTCGACGACGCCTTCGGGTCACTTCTTTGGGTCTTTTCTTGGCTCTCTTTTCGAAGCGCCCCAAGAGAAGGAAGGTAGTCTTGGGAGGCGGCTCACAGAGTCCCCAGACTTTTTTTTTGCTTTTTCTTTCCGTTGATGCAAGCCAAATCATTTTCGCATACTGTGTCGAGAGAGGAGTAATAGTACCTGGTGACATCAAAAGTACCCGAGTTGGTTTCTTGGGTTGTATAGGAACAAAGAGTAGATAGCCATGCAATTGCAGGTATCTCTCATGTCTTGCTGCAAAGCCCGTGCCCAGCTTGGGTTGATGGATGCCGTTTGTCGAGGGGGGTTCTCTTTTATGCTTTTTTTTGTAGTTTCCCCAAACTACCCCCCACCTTGTAGTGTGTGTGCGTGCCTGTGCGCAGTGACTGTGCCCCCTTTTTTTTTTTTTTCCTTTTTTTGTGCAATTCCTTATTTGGGAGGGGAGGGACTGGGATCTTTAAACCTGGCTCTTGTGCCCGAGGAATTAGGGATTGGAAGATATAAAGGGTAGACACCTCCCACACTTTTCCCTTTGGCCTTTGGGCAGAAGCATCATCATCTCTTCAAGCCTTTACCAAACGTTGTCATTGTCAACTCTTTCAAAGCTGCCATTAAGCTATACCTACACCATCCATCTACCTATTTCACCAGCCATAGCACTCAGCTGTTGACTCACCACTTACACACACTTGTGTCCACCTCTATACACACACATACCTACCACACCATACCTCACAATAGCAACCACAACAGCAACCACCACCACCACCACCACCACCACCACCACAACAACAACACAACATCAAAAATGGCCGCTGTCGAATACCAAGAACTCGTCAACAACTGCTGCTCCTTCTGCTGCAAGGCCATCGACTTTGGCACCCACGACTACTGCCCGGCCAGCGAGCACCCTTACAAGGGGTGCCCTTATTGAAAGAGCAGAGGGCACAATGCAGATCCATTGTATACAAAGCCCGCCCGATTGGGATGGCTGCAGTGAAGCGAGACAGCATATGCACACCCTTCCTCGTTCGGCACGCTTGGCTCAGGAACAGGGGGGGATTGACGGCATCTACCGTTCCCCCCTTGGAGTTGGGAGTTGAGGTTGTCTCGGTGAATTGGTGATCCCCATATTTTTCATCGGGGAGATAATTCCCGGATCGACGATGGAGAGAGGAGGGGAGAGGAGGGGAGGATGTCACTCGTAATGGATGCAAGGCCGAGGGCGTCAATTTCATGATTCCCTTTCGGTGGAGAGGCACTGTTGATGAGACATGGGGCGGATCAATCCCTTTTTGCACTTTCGTTTTTTGGGAGCACAGACATGGATGAGAAGGAAACAAGTGATTTTATGGTGTATAGGGGGCATGGGATATGGAGTCACTCTCTGGGACTGTTCTGGGCGTGTGGGCATTTTGTTTTTCTTTTTGGCAGATACCCCCTTGATAGCCTGTTTTTTGTTCAATCCTGTAACAACTCTGTTGTATTCTATTTTTTGCAACTTTTCGTGTGACTAACTAGCTTATGATACCATCTTTGCAAACACATCTGAACGTCCTACCCGCCCAATGGTCATGCACGCATACCTGCAACCGACTGCTTCCGTCCAGAAAATAGATCGATATCTTGACCCTACCTACCCTTGACCGACCATCGTGAAGACAACAGCAGCAACGGCAACCGTGCGCAAGTGACCCTGCCTGCCTACCCTGCCTGCTCGGTTGCTTGCCGCCGGGCGCTTGCCCGCCCACTGCCACGGCGATGCATGAAATGTTTATGTAGGACGCCACGGCTAGGGGAGTGTTTTGTTTGGTGTTCTCTTTTGGGTTGTTTATACATGATATTAGCCTAGTTGAAGAATGCCTTAGGTGGTAGCTGGCCCGGCCTGGCAATATGCGGCCCATCATGGGACGCACGAGACAGGAAAATAGAGTGATGTTGCTCTCGAGCGGCCGCCTCGGTTGGGGTTTGTGAGGGGTGGAATGAAATCCTATTTCACTTGATATCGAGAGGGGAGACTGACGTGGCTACCTATCGTGAACCCCTGATCTACAACTAGGGGGAAAGCTGGACTGTGCGTTACCAGCCGTTTCCCGCTACCTACCGTTGAATGTAACCCCTGAAGAAACGGGTCAAGGCAACAACCCCCGCCTTGAGCACAACCTCCGCTTTATACTACGCTGTGATTTGTTAGACGATGATACGATGATTCAATCTTTGGCTGTTAGAGGTTGTTATGCAGGTGAGTGGAATGGGGTATACCATGGTTGTGTTATATATATCTTACTCCACCTCAGACAAAATGAAAATGTGATTGCGAATTTATTGCTGGGGAGATGAGGATGGTGGATGATATTCCGTCAATAACTGATCACCAGTTATCGTGAAACTGTGAAAGAAAGGCGGGGGATCAACCATCCATCCATTTCCATCTCATCCGGAGTCCGAGCTGGTTCAACTCCCGCAACCAGAATATCTCCAACCATTGTCTATGGCTCGAGTTTATGTGAGCCAGACTTATATCATCTTTGGGTTTGGGATAGATCACGTAGTACAAGAAGCTCTAGTACTGCCAACAAGGCTGTATGTCAGAGCAGGTAATAAGCTGACTATTATCAACCTCCAACAACAACATACATTTCGTGACCATCAAGGATCATGAACCCCAACTTCCAACAACCCCCCCCTCCTCCCTTCCCCCCAGGGTCAAGATTACGAAAGCACTACACCCCATCCAGCATAGACCAACTAACTTCCTCCTCAAATCCCTACATCCCAACAACCGGGAAACATCTCGCAAGCTATCCCTCCATTCGATTTAGCTCGAAATATCAGATCATATCCCGCTTCCACCTCCATCATAAGCCTCGAAAACCAAGAAAAAAGCAATCCCTTCTCAGCAGTGATCTTCTATTCCCCCCCTCAAGAGCTTACAACAACCCGGAGAAGCAAACCTCTAAGCCTACGACGATGCACTTATGCACGTAACCCACACCGAGAAGACTCCAAAAAAGCAACGAGCATCGCATCAACTCCCGATCCCCGTGTAGTGTACCCCCCGGTCTGCAAGGGTTAGGTACCTATGTAGGTGGCATGGGTTCGAATTGTTGCGCTGCCGGGGCTGCAGTTTGCCTGCCGCTGACCAGGCACTCTCAAAAAGTCGAAACAGCAGGTAGCAACCACCACCACGACCTGCCTTAAACCTAAATCACAGACCGGTGTGGGTAAATCCCAGCTGCGTAACAATATCTCAGCCTGCGTAAGATCTACTCCTGAAAAAAGCACAATATACCCCCAATGAAGATACACTAGCAAAGCAGGGCAACAAACAGGCTAGTAATCAATAAGGCAGCTCACAAGAAATCCTCCCCCTTTAGCATGACGCAAAGGTGGTCTGATATTCCTTGCTTTCTTCTCAAAAATTCCAATCACTTCCCACATGCCAATGTCAATAATCCCATACCTTGAATCCCAAAACCCATCATCATCCACCCTTTCATTACCATTATACTCCAACAAAAACCTAATACAACCCCTGAAAAACAGCCGCAATCCCCCCCTTATCCCACTTAACCCTCCCCTGCCCTCCCTTCTTCCCCTTGTCAATCTCATGATACCGGTCCCAAAACCGACAGTACAGCGGCTCAATCATGTTCTGCATGTCCTTTGCAAACTGCCCCCTCACCTCCTTCTCCATGCTATAACTCTTGTGCTTCTGCACCATGTCCTCAAACCCAGCATTAAACAACTGAAACTTCTCCTTGATCTCCGCCTTATCCTTGCTCCCCAACCCCTTCATGATACTGGCACTATCCACCGCCCCTTGCCCGCTCGTTGGTCTCCCACCACCCGACCTGCCACCTTGCCCAGTCTTGATCATGTCGAACAAATGCACCGACACATCCTTGCAAGCTTCCATGTAGAGCGAGGTGGCCTTCTTTCTCCAGGCTTCGAGCACACCCAACCGGCCTTGGAGGAGAGGTCCAAGGTCGGATTGGAGAATCATCCTCTCAATGATGACGACGCTGTTGGCTAAAAAGACGCCCATGACAGGTTTCTTTTGGAGGATCAACCGTGCCCGGCCGTCGAGGGACATCATCAACGCTTCGATGGTGTCAGTGCAGTAGTGCGCAAAGATTTCCTTGCCATCGGCCCCAACGTCGAAAGACGCAAGGCTAGGGATGGCGTCCCCTACTGCCCCGCTTCTCGAGGCGCTGACAGACTTCCAGTTCCCATCTCCCAACGAAACCATAATGCTCGATATTGGGCGGAGAAAGTCCACCATTGTCTGTAGTCTCTGCATGGTTTCCGAAATGATTGGTATTGGCGCGCCGTCCTGGGGCAGTGTCTGTATAGAGTTGACCCGCCGCTTTGTGTCCTCCAACAGCTCGGCAAGGGAAGACTTCGCGGTTTCCCGGACTGGTTTGAGAGAAGCGGCCAGTGAGCTCTTGAGCTCGCCTGTCTTGGCCTCGAGGTTGTTGGAGAGTGCTGAGATAATCTCGACGATCTCGTAGGCGAGGTAGCAGTCTGTGTTCATGTGCTGTTTGATGTGACCGTTCAGTTCTCGCAGTGTCCTTCCCAGCTCTACCAGGGCCGGCTGGCAGGTTGCTTGAAAGACGGAACCCCAGTCTTCTCTCGTGAAAATGTTGCAGATGTTTTCGTACTCGGAGAGGAACAGTCCCTCCATCGCCTGCGCGTAGGTGCCTATTCCGTTGGTGCCCGCCCGGTAGATTGCGTCTGGGTTCTTCTTCTTTGCCGTGTTGCTGCTGGCCGCGGCCATGTTTACTAGTGATGAAGAGAGGTATTGCGATCTTATTTCGGCGTAGATCTTTGCTACTGGTGATTCTTGTGGTGGATTAGCCCCTGCAGTTTGCTGATTTACAAATGAGTTCATCAGGCCGAGTTTGTTGAACTTGTCTTGTGACAACACTGGGAACGCCTTGTTCTTCGTGATGAAGTGTAGTGGTTCGATCATTCTTGGTGTTTCGCTTCGTAATAATTTGTCGAAAGCATTCTCGAGCTGGGAGTTGCCGAGCTTAACCAGGCGCTGGAGTTCGGCGACGGTCTGTTGGGTTGATCGAAGGTTGGAGGCTTTCATGTCGTCGAGGGCCTTGTTAAGACGCTTGATTGAACCAAGGTAGTTGGAGAGGCCGGCCTTGTCGGGGCCCATTCGGATAATCTGTTCTTCGTCATTCTTGCTGTCTGCTGGCTGTCGTAGACGTTCAATAGCTGCAATGACGGAATCGATGTCTGAGAAAGAGTGGCACGTCAGCCCCGGTTGCGGATGAGCTGGCAGCTGATGACTACACACTATTGCCGAGTATCTGTAGTCTTCTTGTCTCGCCGTTGAGAGGTCCGGTGACATCACGAACGCTCTTCCCTGTAGCCTCTAGTCTTCCCAAGCAAGCTTGGATCTTCTTGGTCAACTGGGTGGTCTTTTCGAGGCGCGAGTTGAGAACGTCGACCTCGGCGCGGGCTTCTTCGTCGGCGGCCGGTCGGCCATTGGCAAGCCCGACGGCCATCTTGTGGCGATTCGGTCGTCAGTCGGGGGAAGCAATGTGTGCTCGGGTTGTCGAGGTGCGAGTTGGAAGGTGTTTGTGATTGTGAATTGATGGATCTTGGACCAAGTTGGTTCAGGAACCTCAGGCTTGGCCCAGGCGCAGACATCCGCTGAACAGCTGCCAGGGTCCCTGGTGATTGCCCGCTATTTGTGGGGCATGTGGTGGCCAATCAGATCTCACAGTTCTTTAACCTCACTTACACGACTTACACCATGAAACACTTCCCAAACCAGCAACGGAACAGAGGTGTTGAAGATATCTTGCAGAGTATCGAGCATGGAGATTCTCAAGGATTAAATTGAGGTATTGCAACCACGTATCCTATATCACCACCATGGTCCTTTCCGCAGAATAGTAGAGCAGTATCTGAAACTGGAAGGAGTGGAAGCACCGAGTTGGGCCACCTGCTGGCACAGCTCACTTGTTCATGCTTTGTGCGCACAGAAAAAAAAAAAGAAAAGATGGGAATTTTCTCATAACACAGGAGTCGTGTCCAGCACATTACTCCATTCTTCTACAATACCAGTCTTCCGCTCAAGCAGAAAATCAGATCCCCGCCCCCGTCAAACGACTTCAAACTTGAAGCGTTGCAAAGTAGTCGTCTACCAGCCTGCCAACTGTCTCCACAATCCACTCAACATCCTCTTTCCGAATATTGAAGGCCGGCGAGATTATGATATGGTCCCCCAGACGCCCGTCCGCCGAGCCTGCTCCAGGATATACATTGATGCCGTATTTGGGGTCCAATCCAAGCTTGCTGATGACCATGGCTACATGAACTTCTTCCGGGAATGGTGTCGAGCTTTTCTTGTCCGAAACAAACTCGATTCCCCAGAACAGACCACGACCTCGAATATCAGCGACATTCGGGTGGTTACCAATACGCCTTTTCAGCCCTTGAGATAGCAAGCGGCCCATGCTAGCGACATTTGCCACGAGGCTTTCTTCTTGGATGATGCGCTGGACTTCGAGGGCAGCCGCACAGCAAGCTGGATGGCCTTGGTAGGTGTGGCCGTGAACGAATACACTAGGCTAACAGTTAGCAGATTACTCGAACAATCGGCCATCACCACATACGAGCTTCCTTTCGCGATTCCATCAATGACCTTGTGGTTGGCCAACAGCCCAGCTATTGGTTGATAGCCACCACCAAGCGCCTTTCCGATGGTTTGGATATCTGGAACGACACCCTCCTGTTGCCATGCGTGCAAGGTACCACTGCGGCCCATGCCACACATCACTTCGTCGAAAATCAGAAGTGCCCCATATTTGTCACACACGGCTTTCATAGCCTTGAAGTATCCGGGGACCGACGGCACACAGCCTTGAGCCTAACGGAACAAATATTAGCACACTGCCAGATGATCCTAGGCTCAGTCAAGACATACTGCACCGACGATAGGCTCGGCAACAAAAGCGCAGACAGTCTCGGGCCCAACCTTCCGGAACTCCTCATCGAGCTCTTGCGCCAGCTCCGCCACATATTCCTCGTTGGTCTTTGTGGGAGCTTTGAACCGGGATTCGTTGCATGGAGAGACCTGGGAAACGTTTTTCATCAAGAGTGGTTCAAACTTTTCGCGTCTGTACATGTGACCACCCATGGCCAACGCCCCAAGGGTGATGCCGTGGTAGGACTGTCTTCGTGAGATAAAGCGAGTCCTCTGCGGCTGTGATGGTTTGACCTCGATAAAGTATTGCCTCGCGAGCTTGATAGCCGCCTCCATTGCTTCGGAGCCTGCTTCTGGTCAGCTTGGGAGCAAGAGGATACAACGTGACGAAAGAACTTCCCTGAGTTGACAATGTAGGCCCGCGCCATCTGTCCTCCTGTCGAATCGACCAAGAAGCGACAGAGCTCTTCTTGTACTTTGGTGGTGTAGAAGACGGTACTGCAGTACGGGGCATCAAGGATCTGTCGATAAGCAGCGTCGGCCACTCTCTTGTTACGATAGCCTATACAGCTGACTGCGGCGCCTCCGGAGGCATCGAACACACGCCGACCATCTTCGAGGATTAGGTAGTTGCCTTCGCTTTTGGAAAGGACGAGGAAGTCTTCGGAAAGGTGTCTGTGCAACACAGCCGAGCTGCTGACTGTCTGGGCTCCGTCGATGCCTTTCATTTCGGCCTGGGGGTCAAGCTTGATCAACACCATGGTGACGGACAGTATGGGCTTGTGTTGAGTTCACTTGGGTTTGACGGAGACCGCTTGCCCGGGGAGAGCATACATACTGGCCTATTTGTATGCGGAACATGGCTCCCCATCTCAACAGTCCACGGGCGAGCACACTACAACCTTGTCCTGACCAAGGGACAAGAGCGCGGAATTCCTGGCCAATCCTACCACCGCGGACCATTTTCCAGCACATACATGCGGGGCAGCCCACCGACATACCCGTCAACATGCTGGAAGCATATGGGATGGAGACTCTTTGTCTGGGTCGTGGACAAGTGGACCTCCGGGTGCTGGCATGATTCGCCGACCTCCACGACCAGCACTGCACAATGCACTAGTCTAGCTCCTACTTGTCTAGGAGGGGCCCTGGAGCATCGATAACAAACCTTCTCAGCTTCCATTTTGGACGACACGAACAAAACACGCAATGGAGACAGCTTCAAGAGAGCACCAGAGGTCATATGTCAGGTACACCCTTAGGAACGGATACAAGGGGTAACACATGTCACACGTGCAACAAACGACCTGCACTCTGCCGCCTTCAAACCGCCCTCGAGGTGGTTGTTGCTGCTGTGCGACCATGGACTTCAAAGCCCCCTTCGGCAGCCGCACGTCCACACGGCGGAAGCTTGGGTGTGAGGGGTAAAAAGCCAAGGGGTCTAATTCGGCATGCCGATTTCGGCCCAAGTTGTCGATTATCACCCGCAGCCACCCTGGTCCTGTCTCTACAAACAGCGCAGGATCATCAGGAAATCCTCCCGCTTCACACCAACAGGCTGCTTTGACGCCAGCTCTCCATGTCGTACCAGAGCTCAGCTTACCACATAGATTCGTTGACATTTCCCTTCCTGGACATCCTTTGGCCCCCTGACAATGGCTATCGACGGACGACTTGGTCCTTCGTTCGGCCCCTTCGGGATGGCACCCCCAGCTTACTCGGCAGGCCGAGGGGAGCCGCACGGGCCTTCGGCACGTTCTCTTGCCGAAGATAAAGAGCGACCACTCAGCCTCGCCGGACCTCCATCCCGATACCACAGTCCGAGGCCTGCTGGTGATGATATGACACATGCGTCGAGACCTATAGAGGTGCTTTCACCATACCATTCAATGCGACGTCCAACCTTTGAAGGTTTATGCCGCTGACACACACCGCTTGTTTTGTGCTATCGAGACTGTTGGTCTTCGCGATGGACCGTCTCCTATCTCGGGAGAATGGCCCCGTCATCAGTGTGACCACTGGCCTTCAGCCTTTGAATCATACAACCGGTATTGTATCTGTCAGCCAGGTTGGCATCAATCATACGAGTACGGCACCTTCGGTGTGACTGTTTACCTGCTGAGTGGGATCTGCGTCTGAGGTGCTCCTCCGGCATTCCCTTTTCATATGACAGGGCCAACTAACACCGTCTCTCCTTGACGATTACTGGTCAAGTTCCCCGCATGCAGTCCGTTTTCTGGCGTCTACATTTCGCACAGGGCGAGTGCCGGATCGTGGCTTTTGCATGGTCATACTACTGCGGAATGTGATACCGGTACCCCCTCCGCTAGAGGTCGGTAGCCATACAATTTGTCTCTCCAACTCACGAGTTCTGATCAAAGTTGAAGCAGCATTGCAGCACGCATGATCTTGAGACGCGGTTCTAGAAAGTCCTGTTTCAGCCGCCAAACTCCTGAAGACTTCAATGCCGTACTTTTTCCACGCCTTTGCCCCTGATCATCTTGGTGGGATGAAGCCCAGATTCTTCCATCAACGTCAACATTGGCAGCATTCGCGGCTTGCCGTGAGAAGGTCTTGATTTGCGGGCTGGCTGCATCTGGTTCCGAGACAAGGGCATGCTTTCGGTGAGCCTTGAGGTTCACGGGACGAGCAATGCTGGTCTGTACTGATGCCGCTATGCTTCTAGCCATTGAGCGATAAACAGCCACCTCGACTGGCAGTACTCCCTGGACTGTTCAGTTGAGGAGCGGGATGTGGGAGACCAGGATAGCCGTTGGCCAGGATTCACCCGCTCCCGTCACGAGAATAAGGGCGGCCACGTCAACTTCCTGAACTTGACCTGGGGAGCCCAGCCTCCTTCCCGACAGTTTGGTAACCAATTAGATATATCTCTCGACGCTCGTATTGACAAGGATATCCATGGCTTGTTATTGTGCTGTCTGCATATCAAAGCACTCGGGTCTCGGTTGAGCCAGTTGAAAAACAAAGCACCCGTCTAGAAGGTGCTTGGATGGTGGTATCGTAGGAAAAGGAGGTGGCGAGCCCTGCTACATACCTACGGGGGCCTCTGTTTGGCTTTATCTACCCCAATCTTGAACCAATGACACTACTCAGACTCTCGATAGACAAAAGACACCAAGCCTTGGTGTCATAGCAGAGGGCGTTGCGCAACATTGGACCGCATGATACCGAGACCCAATGCGGGAAAGCCTCTCAAGCACACATTGGAGGGAAGAAGGCGAGACAACAACAATAGCGGCCCGCCAGAAGCCGCGAGGCTCGCACGGAAGGAAGGAAGCATGATGTTGATTCTCGTATTGGTTCGGGAATCATGGAAGAACCCAGGCGGACTGCTGCCTTCAGTGGGCAAGAATGGGACAGCGGGACAGACAGTGTGTTCATGGTCATGGGGACTTGTTTTTTTCTTCTTCATGATGATGTGCAGGAAACACAGTCTGCCGACGTGCCCAAGTTCGCGCTGCTTGATAGGCACATCGTCGAGCTCGGGGAGGTTACGCTGTGTGTATATGTGCTGGCCTACCTACCTACCAGGGGGGCTCCTCCGATTTTTTGGAGGGTCGCTTGGTCTTTCAACCAGTAGTTACTCTACCTTGGGGTTGTTCTGGTGCTGTGGCTTGATAGTTTGATGCCCTGGGTTGTTGGAGGGTTGCAATATGACTAATGATAAGTTTTCTTGGGCAGGGGCAAGAAACTGTTGGTATCATGCTATCCGCGGATAGAGAGATTTATCTGCCCATCCGCGGTGATACTTTGGCTTCCTGTGTGAATCGAAGTGTGTAGGTGTTGATACCAGTTAACGAAATCTTTCAGCTGCTTCAAAAGCCACAAGTCTGGCGCAGACTGTCACATACGACCATAGCCAGCTAAAAATACGGCATCCCGTCCGCTCTGCCCTCGTCAAATAGCTGTGCGCCGAATTAGTACTCAGGTGGGTGACCACTGGGGAATCCTCGGTGTTGTATGTTTTTGCTTTTTGCTTTTTGCTCATTGCAGTGAATGAGTTCTTTTATATTTGAAGCATGGCTTTAATCAGTTCAACCAGGTATCTAGCCTATGGATAAAGAGGGCTGTAAGACTTTGCTATATTTTTTGGAGCTTGATCGAAAGGTGTTCGTTCACTCTTGAGATTTCGCCTTCGGCCATGCTGTAAGCTTCTTTTGCTCTGAAACTGTCAAACATGTACTTTTGATGAATAGGAGGAAGACAGAGCATAATGACAAGTCCTCCATCTCCTCTGAATTATGAGAACGGCACAAAGGAGGTATTCCTACACACCGAGAGTTGACCTGGGTGAGAAGGTCAAGGTCAACACTGGCCGTGCACTGGCTGGGCAACCGTAAGGGAGCCCCGCAGTTGCCATTGGACCTGAATCAATTAAAACCCCTGTCAGGGGCGACGCGCAGCAAACGCGAAACCGCGACGGGACGCGCGCTGGAGTCTGCTTTGCGAATGAATTCTCCCCACTCTCGTCGGTCAGGCATTGCCAGAGAAAGAACACCGCTTTCTGCCACTGTCCACAACACAAAACAACACCCACCCACCTTGACACATTGTGTCTTCTTCACCACCACCAAATCCAATTCCCATTTTGATACCCGGTGGACACATACGACAAGATGGACTACGAAATGCTCCGCGACAATGCGGCCCAAGACCGGGTGCGCCAGGCCATGGAGTTTCTCGATCCCCGTATGAATTTTCTATGTCCCTCGTTTTATTTTTCCTTTTTTTCCACGATCTGATACCCACGATATGATGCTGACATGTAACCCAAAAAAGATGACCAACACGTCAAGGGCTACAGAGCAGACATCATCACGATGCTGCAAAAAAACCAGCGCCGGCTCGTCGTTAACATCGACCGAGTCCGCGACCACAACCCCGAGATGGCCGAGGGCCTCCTCTACGACCCCTTCGACTTCACCCTCGCCTTCAACCACGCCCTCAAGTCCATCGTCAAGGCCCTCCCACAAGCCCGCAAGGACCAGACGGACGACGACGTGCTGTACTACTGCGCCTTTGCTGGCAGTTTTGGTTTGAACACTTGCAACCCGCGGAGTTTGGGGTCGCAGCACTTGAACAGCATGGTCTCCATCGAGGGCATCGTCACCCGCTGCTCGCTGATCAGACCCAAGATCGTCAAGAGCGTGCACTACAACGAGACGAAGAATATTTTCCAGTGGAAGGAATACCGCGACCAAACGATGACCAACGGCGCGACGACCACGTCGGTGTATCCCCACGAGGACAACGAGGGGAACCCGCTGATCACAGAGTATGGGCTCTGCACGTACAGGGATCACCAGACGATTTCGATCCAGGAGATGCCCGAGCGGGCGCCTGCGGGGCAGCTGCCGAGGGGGGTGGATGTGATTTTGGATGATGACCTGGTGGACAAGGCCAAGCCGGGAGACAGAGTCCAGCTGGTGGGCATCTTCAGGACGTTGGGGAACAGAAACACCAACCACAACAGCGCGCTGTTCAAGACGGTGCTGCTGGCGAATAATGTCGTGTTGCTGTCGACCAAGTCGGGGGGTGGGATCGCCACGGCGGCGATTACGGATACCGACATCAGGAACATCAACAAGATTGCGAAAAAGTCAAAGGTGTTTGAGCTGTTGAGCCAGTCGTTGGCGCCGAGCATTTTCGGGCATGATTACATCAAGAAGGCGATTTTGCTGATGCTACTGGGGGGGATGGAGAAGAATCTGGAAAATGGGACGCACCTGAGGGGTGATATCAACATTTTGATGGTGGGTGACCCTTCGACGGCCAAGTCGCAGCTGTTGAGGTTTGTGTTGAATACGGCGCCGTTAGCGATTGCCACCACCGGCAGGGGGTCGTCTGGTGTGGGCTTGACGGCTGCGGTGACGAGCGACAAGGAGACGGGGGAGAGGAGGTTGGAGGCGGGTGCGATGGTTATGGCGGACAGGGGCGTGGTCTGCATCGATGAGTTTGACAAGATGAGCGACGTGGATCGGGTGGCTATCCACGAGGTTATGGAACAGCAGACGGTTACGATTGCGAAGGCGGGGATTCACACTTCGTTGAACGCGAGGTGCAGCGTCATTGCTGCTGCCAACCCCATCTTTGGGCAGTATGATACCCACAAGGACCCTCACAAGAACATCAACCTCCCGGATTCGCTGCTGTCCCGTTTCGACTTGTTGTTTGTTGTCACCGACGACATTGAGGACACGAGGGATAGGCAGGTGTCGGAGCATGTGTTGCGTATGCACCGCTATCGCCAGCCCGGCACGGAAGAAGGCGCCCCTGTTCGGGAGAACGCGGGCCAGGCTCTCAACGTGGCACTTAACCAGCAAGCTGATGTTCAGCGCCCGACGGATGTGTACGAGAAGTACGACGCGATGCTTCACGTGGGCATCAAGGCTACCGGCAGGGGAAGCAACAGGAAGCACGAGATCCTCTCGATCCCGTTCATGAAGAAGTACATCCAATACGCCAAGACCCGCATCAAGCCGGTCTTGACTCAGGAAGCCTCGGACCGCATCGCCGAGATCTACGTCGGGTTGCGTAACGATGATATGGAGGGCAACCAGCGCAAGACCTCCCCCATGACGGTCCGCACGCTCGAAACCCTCATCCGTCTGTCGACCGCCCACGCCAAGGCGAGGTTGTCGAACCGCGTCGAGGAACGGGACGCCCTCGCCGCGGAATCCATCCTGAGATTTGCCCTCTTCAAGGAGGTGATTGAGGATGAATCAAGAAAGAAGAGGAGAAAGACCCGCCCTCTGGCGGACGAGAAGACGGACAGCGAATCCTCTGACGACTCGGACGGCGACGAGGCCGCCGCCGCTGCTAGATCCCGCTCTGCTCGCGCGTCCCAGAGGGCGAACGGTGGTGCAAGGAGGGTCAATGGTAGAAACCAGAGGAGCACACCGCCTGAGGTTGAGGTTGAGGCTGCCGAGGAGGGAGAGGAGGAGGAAGAGGATGTTTACAACGCCACGCCTAGACGGACAGGCCGGTCGACGAGGAGCTCTCAGCCCTCGTTTGCAAGCTCGATTCCTGCTTCTCAGCTGGAGACGCAGGAGGAGGATGAGGATATGGCGTCCAGAGCGGCGGGGCTCACGGTTGAGGAGGAGGAGCAGGAGGGGATTAGTGAGCAGCGCCTTGAGCTGTTTAGACGGACGTTGGGTCAGCTTCTGGGAACGGATCTGTTTGAGGATGATTCGGCGAGGGTGGATGAGTTAATTGGCGCTGTGAACGAGAAGGCCGAGGGGCCAAAGTTTGGAAAGGCCGAGGCGATACTGGCGTTGAAGGAGATGGATAGTCGGAACCAGATCATGTGAGTGCTCTTCTGCTGATGATGAGGTGAAAGAGGCAAGATGCTAACCATGATGAATAGGTACACTGATGGTGATTTGGTTTACAAGATTTGAGGGGTGGTTTGTGGGCATCATAGCACATGGGCTGGTTTATGGCTGTAGAACTGAAAGTAGAAAGCAAGCATGATGGATGGTCTTGTCATTTTTCCATGAGAAACCCAACCGTGATTCGAATTTAACGCCATGCCTACCCCGCAACCCGCCAAAACAACACGAGATAAGAGAGATCTATGATATCATCTCAGTATTACTTCCCCTCTCCCTCCCCCAACCCAACCCTCTCCATAAAGCTCTTCAACCTATCCCCCACCCGCTCCCCGTTCCACCTCTCCTCCTCCCCTTCCCCTTTCAACTCGGGCATACCAACCTGCTCAATAGCAAAACTCGCCGCCACGGCCCCCCACCCAACCGCCTCCTCAATCCCCTTCCCCCTCGCCAGCGCAACCCCCAACCCACCCAAGAAGGTATTCCCTCCCCCAGTCGCATCTTTCACCTTCTCCCTCCCCTCCTCCCCCGTCCAGTAAGCCGGCAACCACCTCTCAACCCCCTCGTCAACCTCAATCTCCTCCCTCGCCACCACCCCCTCCTCCTCCCCCACCCCCATCACCAACCCCCTAAACAGCTCCTCCATATCCGTCTCTTTCGTCAAACCCCCCCTGTGACCCACCACCTTCTTCATCGTCCTCTTCCTCCCCCCATTCCGCGCAATGTACGCCCCCTTTTCCCCCGCCCTAACAACCAAGGTATATGACTGCAGCGGCATGCTCGCCAAAAGCTGCTCACACCCCTTCTCCACCGCTAGGGCATCAACCCCCCCATCCTCCAACACCCCTGTCCCCCCAAGAAAGCCAGCAAGCTCGGCGTGATTGGGAGAGCAAACGTCCACCATCGGGAGGGTGTTTGTGCAATTGAGCAACTCTTCCGGTGTGCACAAATCCGGGACTGGCTCCCAGATTATAACTGGGCGGGTGTGCTCCTCTGATGGGCGTTGATGATTGTAGTACCTCTTTCTGGCTGAGAGGAAGGTGGTTACCAGTTCTTGGCAGCGGAGGGGGGAGCAGATGAGGTGGAGGGACTTGGTTGTTAGTAATACTGGGGAGAGGGAGGCAAGGTCGTCGGTTGTGAGGCGGCGTTTGGGGGTTAGGTAGCGGAAGGAGCGGTGGGAGGGGTCGAGGGGGTTGGAGTAGCCGTTGTAGCCTTTTGTTGTGAGCCGGTCGGCGTTATGGCGGAAGACGGCCGAGGTTTGCCAAGAGGAGAGGTGGGCTGATAGGGAGGGGGGGAAGTCTGAGCCGCAGTCGATTATCATGGATGTTGTTGATGACAAAAGGGGAGGGGGGGAGAAGAGGCGGGCGCCGAGAAGGGAGTATGTTCCTGCTCCGCCGGGGATGTTCAAACTGGGGGGGAGGGAGAGGGAGGGGGGGTGGTGGATTTCATCTTGACAAGACAGTTAGTGATATGTTGGGGATATAAAGAGGGGTTGGGGGAGGGGTACCAATTATGAACATCCCCAAGGTAACAAAATCTATCTCTTGAGTGGGGGGGATTTCGTTCCACGATTCGAGTACTTCTTCCTCACCGGCGACGGCGTCTGTTGGGTCTGGCTCCGGCGGCGGCGGTGTCATGTTGTCGGTTGCTTGCTTGCTTGGCAATCGGGATTCAAGACCAAACTGTTGTGTGACGCCTATTTCCTAAACAAAAGAATCACAAATATCTCGTGCCTTTTTGGTAACAAAAACGAGTGTGCCTTCGTGAAGGTCGATGAAATGAGCGAGTGGTGAGTCCTCAGTCGAACCACATCCCACTCCCACTCTCCAGTGGTCCACGCCCGGCTGAACCGCGATTGGAAGGCAACAACTCCCAAGATCCCAACCAAACAGCTGCCAACGTGGTGACTGGTTCAGGGCGAAGGTGCGGCCCAATTAGGTGACTTGCAGCAGCTTCCAGCTCTTAAAGCTTGCAGTTAAGCTCACCTAACCTACCACTTAAGCAAAAAGTGGGGCTGGTGCCAGCTATGCTACGCCATGCTATGCCCACCTACATATACATATATATATATATATACGTGTCATTCCTACATCCATCTCAAGGCACCACCCCATTTCACATCTGAGGTATGATATTCGACTATGCCATCATGCGAGTACATTCGTCTCTTATCAACTCCTACAACAACCGATCAAACAAAACCCATCATGTTACACAATACACCCTCTCCCAGCCTAACCACGCTCAACATTTCCTATTCCATACATACCAAACGTCCAAAACTTCCAAAAAAATTCAAATAAAAATCCCATTTTGTCCCGCAAACAAGAATCCCCAAAAATCCCCATATCCCCAAATCAAGTACCTAAACTAAAAACCCAGGCTTTCCCATAACCCCATATCCCATGAAGCGAAATAATAAACACAGACACCACAAAAACATATCATGCCAACATAAACATATCCCTCCAATTATTTCTCTGTGTGTTTTCATCATTGCCCGTCCTGCCGCAAGCGTATGAAAAAGCCTACATCATATTCCCTAACCCAGCCGCCGCAGCTACATTATCAAACCCAAGTCCGTGCTGGGCCTCGCCGTTGATCCCAAAAAATTGAAACCTGTCCCTCTCATGTCAGCCAGTCATTCATACTGTATAAAAATTGAAAAAAACTCACCAGTCTTCCACATTCATCGTCGAGGGAAGCGGCTGCCCCTGCACCGAGCTCGTGCTCCAGCTGTCGCTCGGGCTGTTCCCATCCACCATCTGGCTGTCAAAGTTCGTCTGCCAGATATTCGCCCCCTGGTTGCCCGGGAACCCAGCCATCCCCGGCTGGAGCAGTCCGTTCTTGTTGCTGTTGTTGTTCGTGTTTTGCATCGGGCTACCTGCTAATCCTCTGTTGGTTGGCAAAGCTTGTCCAAACTGATGTTGTCCGTCCACGGGGGCGGGCCCACCTTGCATGTTCTGGTTCTGCATCTGAGCCATGACCGAGGCGTCCATGTTCTGATGGTGCTGGTGCGGCGAAAACTGCCCCTGGAACGGCGCTTGGACGCCCTCGGGGAACAACTGATCCGGTTGAAAGTTTTCCCAGATGGACTGCGACAGGTTAGGTGAGTTTCTCGTGACCAGATAGAGGTCCGGTGGCGTGGCTGGAACAGAGAACGAAGGGTTAAATGGCGTTGCCGGTCGGGTGTGCGGGCGTGAGGCGGTCCCGCCCATGAACGCGTCGCCGTTGTTGCGGGTGTGAGGCGGTGGTGAGGTCGTGGCTGTGGCGGTGGCGGTGGGGGGAGGCATCGCGTTTGGATTCTGCTCCTTGTTCAGGAAACTGGGCGTTTGTGGCCGGGACCGTTCATAAGACTCCTGGTGCTGTGGCTGTGGCGTGTTAACCGAGAAATCGATCGCCATCTCGTCGTATTTGCGCTTCTCTTGCATCCGCTGATGCTGTTCCAGCTGAGAAAGGCTCTGCTGCGCCTTGCGGTGTCTCTTGCCAGCCGCCTTCTGCAGCCTCTCCTCAAGCACCTTGTTTCCGAGAATCGACTCGAAAAGGGTGTGCACCATCTTGCCCACCAGCCAGACCTTGGACACATCCTTAAGAGCATCCATGCAAGTGCGGATCCGATCCTGCGTAACCTGTCGAATGGACTGCACCGGTGACCTGAGCTGGTAGACGTGCATGATGAGCGCCGAGAACAAGCTGTACACCACGTACGCCGGGCAGTAGCGGAGCTCCCCGTGAGCTGTGAGGTTCTCAATAATCGAGGTAATCATGGCCGCCGCCTGGAAAGCAATGTTGCGTGATGGGTAGGCCGAGTCTTCTGGGAACCTGTGGGAGCCACTCGGAGGCATGTGGGCGCGGTGAAGCAGGCAGAGTGTGGTGTAGTAGTTGGAATGAAGCAGCGCAGACCAGAAGTGATGCCTCGGCATCTCCCAGTACACAATCTTGGGGCAGTTCTGAAGCCAGTCCGCAAGCGCCATGTCGCTGTGTGTGAGGTCGATAGCGTTCTGCCGCCTGCCCTTGGCCGCCACCGAGTACTGCTGCGACAACACCAAGCCCATAATCTCACAGAGCTTGACATACTGCAAGAAGAACTGAACGTGAATGGGATCCGGCGGGTGTTCGCCAGTAGGGTGGTCGGCATCGTCCTCGATGAAGTCATCCTCGGTCAACATCTCCACGTCCGAATCATCGAGGTTGATGTGACAAGGCCGCCCAAGCGCAACCGCCACTGACCGATCCCTAGTGAACAGTGTCCACCAGATGCGCTTCCATAACCTCTTGTCAGACCTGCTGAGCTGTGACCCCTCCACACTCCGGTGCATGCCCGAGCCCTGGGCGACGATGGTGGCGACACGGGTCCAGTAAAACACATTCTTGGTGACGTCCTCGGGACCTTCCCAGTACCACCCCATCAACAAAAGGGACTGGACAATGGTCACCCGATCATCCTCATAGTTGGCATCGTACAGAGCCTTGGCTCTCTTGTAGAAAGTCAAGGCTGCCGGCGTCGAAGAGCCGTTGGCATCCATCAGCTGAGAATTGGTACACACCCGTGACCCTGCCAACAGCATGGCTTGTAGCAGAAGCAGAGACGGCGGGTTCTTGGGGTCCTTGTACCGGCGCATGAACTTGGTCTTGTTGATCACAGGGACGACGGGATGGATCCATCTGAAGTATGAGTCGATCAGCTCGTCGCAGAGGGACCTTGGCGGGAGCAGGAAAGCTCCTCGCTGGTGCAGGATTTCAATCTCGACATTGTCCAGCTCTGTCAGTCGTGCCCTGGATCCCTTGATATTCTCTGGCAGCGGGTAGTGGACGACATCTGCCGAGCTCTGACGGTCGTGAACAAGCAGCGTCAGGTTGGAAGACTCTCCAAGGTAGGCCACCCTGCCGGCCTCGGTGATGGGGGCCCGAGTAAACTTGGGCTTCATGACCAGATTCATATAGTTGGCCAAGGTGGCATTATCAAACTCCTCCTTCTTCTGTTGCTCCTCGGTAGGGGCGGTCAAGGGGGTAGCTTCGTGGGTGTGATAGACAGCAGGAGGTCGGGTGCCACTGGGAAAAGTGCTGGACCCGGGAGGAAGTGATGATGATCGATCGTCGACCTCGCCTCGTTCACTACAGCCGCCGCGTCAGCATCCAACTATCAGACCGAACAAGCATATAAACTTTGAGCTATCAAGCACAGCACAGCAAGCGCACAGACGAGAACCCCGAGTACCTGGGCGAACCCGTGGAGAGCGAGGGCCTGCCACGCTATTTGTCGCAAAGCAAATAGATCAGGAGACAAAAGATATGGTGTGTGTGTGTGTGTGTGTGTATGTGTGTGGTGTCATTTACCTATCAGAATCCTTGGACTGGGCGATGCTGCTAGCCACCTTTTTGCGCTTCGGGGTAGGGATGCGGCATTCGATCTGAAAGGCGACGCAGTTGGTACACGGCACGCCGAGGCTGGCGGCATCGCATCGAACCTGCAACACTTGACGTGAGCAAAACAATACGATAAGACGAGAGATGGCATGTTCGTACTTTGCGTGCGTGGCATGTCTGTTGGGAATGACTGGTCAGCTTTCGAGGTCCCCAATGATAACCAACAGCTTGGGGGGAGGGGGGTACGGATGAGCCGAGGCACGAGATAGGCGAGGTATCGCGAATCGCCGAGGGGCACGTCAGGCCGCGGGTTGTCACCAAAAGATAACCCACCAGCCAAGGCTGCTGAAATATGGGACGTGATATAACAGTAAACTACTCACCTCGCATGCTCTTGAGGCTCGTTGTCTGTTTCAAGGGCAACAAGACAAAGTCAGCGCAAACCGTTCCACACCCTCAACTCCCCCGCATGGCGCAACGCCGCAGCGGCCGCACCGGGAACCCACCTCCTGAAGCTCAATCCACCGGCCGTGTTGGTTGTGGATGTCGTGCCTGCCGCTGACGGGGCGGCAGATGGCGATACCGACTGTTGCGGAGATGTGGACGTTTGCTTGTTGGATGCCGGCGCGGGGGCTGCCGGAGGCGTTGAATCGATCTCCATCTTGACTGGACAAGGTTCGCTGGACGTCGGTCGGTGTATATGGACGAGGCAAAGTATATCGCGTGCGCGTTTGAGACGGTGGGCTGTCGAGAGGAATCCGAACTGCAAGCGGTGGGATGAGTTAAGGTATGCTGTCCTTGGAAAATCCAGCGATCTAATTCGAGCCGGTGCTGTTGTTCGATGAGGCGAAGGTCTGGTCTGTATCCGGAGCTGCGTGGAATCTGGGAGACTAATTGGAACCTCCTTGGCTAGCTAGCTATCTGCCTGCAGACATTGAAGGGCAATCTGATTGTAAAATGGCGAGAAATGGTGCTTCGAAGGTGAAATGAGGTGGTGAAAGACAAAGCACCGGCTTACCGAAGACACGGAAGTCCAGGAGATCCAAGAGGTCGTGCGATGATTGATGCTCGTTGCCCTTTGAGGGTTTGAAGGGGGGTGGGCCGAGAGCGAGATGGGGGAGAGCGAGATGGGGAACAGCCTAAGAACGGTCGATCCACCGCTCACAGAGCAGCGCAGGTGCAGCCTGCCAGCGCCTTTAGTGCAAAACGGTTGTCTTGGCTGAGCGTGCGGCCAGCCTCCGTCACCTGTGCAGCCACCGGGCTAGACAGGAATACCAAGAAACGCCGTTTTTCTTGCGCTCCCCTCAAATTGACAGTTCGTCTCGTCGTGATGGATCGTGCTTGCTGGAGCGTTTGTGAGTGCTTGCATATAGCGCAGGACCCCACTCACCTCAGCTGGGAACGGGAAGATGCGGATGCGGGACGGGGTTGCCTGGCATGTGAGAGAGGGAGAATAGAAAGAGGGGAGAGCTGTTTCGTTTTCCAGAAATCCAGCAGAGGCAGCACCGATGAGTGTAACAAACTTCTGGCCAACCGAGATTTATCACGCGGCTTCTCCTCCCCCTTCAGGAAGTCACCACCGGCCCTACTGTACACCACAAATCCGGGGTTTCTTGGCCTTGAAACTTCCACTTTGCGCTGTCCCTGTCCACACCTCTCCACTTCGCGCTGTGCACTTATCATGGAGTTGCCTGCCACAGACTTGACAAGCTGCGCGCAATACGATCGATACATTCGCCGTTTCCGGATCGTTACTCTCAACGTCAGGTCACCACTCAGCCCATTGGATTTCCCGCGCATCCCGGTGATCCAAATACGTACTGCTGCGGTGGACAGCTTCCAAAGCAGCGGACATCGCCAATGACCGCCAGGCGGGGGGGGGGAGGGGGGGATGGGTGCTCCAGCAGAGCAGCAGCAGTAAGTATCCAGTGTGGCAAGCAGTAGTCGTAAACGTTGTCCTTGGTTGATTTGTAAGAGGATTGCCAAAGTTTATCCTTCAACTATAAGGTAAAACGACTAATAAAATAACTGACAGTCAACTGATCTTTTCCTAAGCTAGGAAAACGAATTCCCCGTCGATGTTTCACTACAACCAACCACTCATCTAATATCACCATTTAGAGAATCATGCAACCTTATGCAGTCCGTCCTGCATATACTCACCAACCTATGTAAAACCCCCTTTCGTACACCAACCGCAACTAGCACCTCCAAATGCCTCCGAAACACAACCCAGCAGATTGGCACCCCGAAACAAGGCCAATTTTTGTTTAAACTAATAGCCAAGCTTTTACAAACTCGTCCCTTTCCTCCTCTCCCAGGTAGGTTCTAGCCCACGAATGGGTATCATTCCCGATAGGTGGTTTGGCACACACACACACACACACACATCCACCCGGGAGGGAGGTTTGGCACCACGACCGGTCCCCGTCCTCTTTGGCGTTAGATTGCCCTGTGCCTGTCACATGCTTCCGGACTTCCCCTCTGACTTTTTTTCCTCAGAGAAAAAGACCTGGGGTAAGAATTGGTCATGAGGGGAAGGAAGAAGAAAGGTCTCCCCCGCACAGAGTCCATAGGGCTGGACTAAGGAGTAAACGGCCAGGAACCTATTTTTGTTGTTAGCTCGTGACTTCTGTGCATAGGTATGGGATTTCAGACGAATATTGATATCCTCCCTGGCATTTGAGGTGGCACATGTAACCCCGAGTTTCCTGAGCCAAATGCAATACACCAACAGATGATTCTCTACTAACGCTAAACACCTGTTCAAACTCCCCGCCCCTGATTACATGACTTCCACTCACCAACACCCCCCTTCCCCCCCTTACCATCCCAACCACTCCCACCCCCTACCTAGCCAGCATGACTAACAATCTCGTTCACCATTTCCCCTTTCTCCTCATCATAATACGAACAAATCTGATTCGGCAGCGGCAGCTCCTTGTAGTCATCATCCTCCCCAATCACATTCACATTCACCCCCGTGCTCTTGCTTGTGAAAACCCTCGTGCTCTTGCTCTCCTTACTAAAGTAAATCTGCGCACCATCCACCTGATCCAACAGCACCGTCGGAATCTTCCCCATGACCTGCAGCGCCAAGTTCTGCGACTTGACCGCGTCAATGGTGGAGACCAAATCATCCACAACAAGAGACAATCTCGTCGTGTTTTCAATCGTGACAGCGTTCGCCTTGCCCTTGAGGACGATGGTGGTTTTGGTGCACTTGGAGATGAGGAGGGAGTGGCTCATTTCGACTTCAATCTCGATGGGTTCGTCTTGGCTGTCGTAGTTTTCCTGGCAGAAAGTCATTAGCTTGGTTTGCGATAAAACCAAGACCGCAAGCACCTACAATGGTCCACTTGTTCCCTTCAAGCACCTTCTTGGGCGGCTTCTTAACCCGCATGCTCTCCGGCTTGGGCTTCTTCCCCGGAGCCGGGCTCTTCCCGCGAGCAGAAGAGCCCTCAGACGACACCACCGAGCTCGCGCGGAGCGACGGGTTCTTATGCGTCATCTCAGACTTGTCGACCTTCCTAAGACCCTTGGTCACCGCCTCGCCCTGGTTCAACTCCGAGAAAACAGCGCCAAACCCGCCGGCCGGAGCAGGCTCTGCCTTTTGCTCGTTAATCCTAAGAACCGGTGGAGGACCGGGAGGAGGGGGCGGGGGGGGAGGAGGAGGGGCACCACCCGCTGGCGGCGCTGGAGCCGCAGGAGCACCAGCAGAAGGAGCATTTTCCAGAGCCTTTGCCACCTCGGAGGCATGCTGACCGTTGGGATTCCACGTGAGTCCATCAGGGAATCTGTCCTTGACGTATTCGATCAGTGCGGGAAAGATGTTGTAATAGGCCTTGATCCATTCAAGGTGCTTCGCATCGCCACTATTCACCGTTAGATCCTACCATCCACCAACCACGCAGTCCACCAGCCAATCTCACCTTTCCTTATTAGCCGTGATGACCTTGTTTCCAAAGAACTGCGCCGAGTCCCTAGCCTCCTGAACATGCTTGTACGGCTTGGTGGGAATGGTAGGCCAGGCCAGCACAATGATGCTGTCGGCAACAGCCGAGACATGATTGAAGAAAGGATCCGACCTATGTGCCTTGTCCTTGATGGCATTGACGGCCTTGATAACGTCGGCAATCGGCTCAATCAACTTCTGGTACACAGGGGCATCGGCACCCTTAAGGTCGGGTCGCTTGGATTTGGTCGAAAGGTGGATGAACTTGGAGATCTCCGTGTACCCCTTCAGGGCCAGCCTGGCCTGCTCGGCGACAGGGCCACCAATCTCCTCGCTGAGTTTAACCCATTTCTCGACATGGTTGGCGATGAATGCGTTGAAATCTTCTACTTGCTCGGGGAGCTCTTCTTTCACAGGCGCAGCGGGCTTCGGGGCTGGTGGCGGCGGAGGAGGGGGTGCGAGGGCTCTGATCAAGGGAGCAGGGGTGGAACTCTGGGGAGTGGTGGTGGACGATGGGCCCTGGGGTGTCTGGGCGGCGGCGGATTCGAGATCGATTGCTGACTGCGCGATGTCCTCCAGGCGCGAAGTTGCGGCTTCCAGTCTGCGCAACAACACCGTTAGGGGGGGTTCAATCGCTGTGGAGGCCGGCGTGGGTGGCATACCTCTTGATAAGAGTCGTAAAGTTATGCATGGTGCTATGGGTCGCCATGGTGGGCGACAGGTGTGTGCCTAAGCAAAGGAGATGATGCGTACAAGTGTTTTGTTGTTGTTGTTGTTGTTGTTGTTGTTGTTGTTGTTGTTGTAGGTAAGTTGCAAGAGAGAGAGAGAGAGAGAGAGAGAGAGAGAGAGAGAGAGAGAGAGAGAAGTGATAAGTGTACTTACAACAAGCAGGTTCCAGGTTGTTGGGGCGTTCGTAACTGAGCTGCCTCATCCTTGTGTCAAGCTAAGCTCCTGGCTCCAAGGGGAGGTGGGGTTGCTTGGAGCTCCACCCGCCGTGTCCAATGATATCCATGTGTTTCTTACAGCCTCGTCGTTGCAAAGCCACCGCACTATGTCGGCTTAAAGGATCAAAACTTCTGCCTATGTCAGGATCATGATATATGTATCTTTTATGTCACCTCCCTACCCAATACCTCGCTATATAGGTACTGCCCATCATTTTATATATACCTTCCTTTTAGTATCCACATGACACCCCCCACATTCCACATACTCCCCATCATATCCTCCCGTCAGCCTTCCCATCACCCACCACCCCATTTTTCTTCTCCCCATTTCCAACAACCTTCTCCTCCCTCTCAACCTCCACCCCCGAGATAAACACCCCGCTAACCGGCTCCAAAGCCGCCACAAACACACACAACAAGCTCGCAATCACAAAGTGGCTGATCGTGCTCCCAATCTCAAGCCATGACCCTTCATCCTTGACCACCCAAAAGAAATAGAGCGTCAACACGTCACTGACCGCCATAACCGTCATAAACAGCGCCGAGGGCGCAACCCCCAGCCTCTTGTTCAGAATCCCAAGATTGGCCGAAATCAGAGCAAATGGAATCATCAACTTCAAGATCAACAGAGCGCCTTGCGAAAAAGGGTCAAAGATGGGAATGAGCCGCAGCACCGACTCGAGAGAGAAGGAAGAGACAGAGGCGACGTTTCCGGTGGAGAAGAATGCTGACTGGATGAGCACCAGGAAGAATAGCGAGGTGCGGAGGTCGGGAAGAGTCAGAGGGCGGTGGTCGATGCCCTCGGGAGATGGTGGTGGAGGGGGCGAAGCGCGGTAGATGGCGTGCTCGAGTCTCACCCAGCTGACCAGCACCGCAGAGAAAGCCACGTAGAAGAGGCCTTCATACGAGATGGTCAAGATGACAAAGGTCGGGGCGCAGGTGAGGAAGATGATGAGCAGCCGATGGAGGTAGTGCGTGTTCGACTCGTTGCTGGGTACAAGCTTATAGGCCAGAGGCATCAGAAGAGACAGCACAAGGACAACCCAGCCTACGATTTGGTTGCCTCGAGGAAGGCCTTGTTTGGCCTGCAGCGAGAGTGCGCTGGAGCGCGTGACAACCATGGCCAAGGCTGTGAGGCCAATTTGGACGCCCACAAGGGTGCGGGAGAAGTGATTTTGCGTTGGCGAGGCTTGTTCGGTAGGGCGGGAGAAGTCGGCGAGGATATAGTCTTCAAACATCAGATAAACAAGGCCGATAAGAACCATAATACCGCCACCGCCAACACTGTTGAAGGGTCAGTATTGCTCAAGAAGTGGCTGGAGGGAGGGATACGAACATTTGATTAACATCCTCGGTCTTCATGGCCGGGAGTAATGTGAATGTGCTCATGGCCAGGCATGAGAGGAACCATGTGGCGGACAGAGCAGCATGCTCTTGCAGGAAAGAAAATCCATAGGCGATAGGCCAGAAAGCGCCAATTGCATAGAGACCAGTTAAGATCTCACGGTGAATGTATCCCAGCGCCTATATGAGTTAGCATCAGGATGATTTGGGTGAGGGAAGACCGAGAAACACACCAGTGATACGATGATTGCAATGTAAATTGCCGTGTTGAACAAAAGCGAAACAACACTTGCGCCCGACTTTACGTGGCCAAACAGTTGCTTGCCCCCCGCTGCAATACTTTCTCGTCGAGCATAGACTCCCTCCCAGAAGAATACTGGGAAGAAAGCATAGAGATAATAGGTGGGGGGCGACTTGGAGATGACGAAGGAGGCGTAAAGAGCAACCAGGATAGACGAGGCGACGACAGTGCCACCCAGTGTTCTGGAAGGCTTCACCCTTCCGTGCAAGACATGCAAATCAATGACAGTCGTCAGAGCATATGCCATCCAGCCAAAGTACCCGATGGTGATCAAAGCTCGCAAGAACAGCCAGTCATATCTCTGGAGGTATTTGAGACCACCGAGCCCGATTTTCATCAGGGCGGCAGATTCCTCAATCGCCTCCTCATAATTTCCACTCCGGATAAGCTTCTTGACGTCGGCAACGCGACGTTCTGCCGTAAGCCCGTTCTCGCTCAGCGGCTTATAAGGTCTGTACCTGAGCTCGGTAGCCATTTTCTGTTCCTCCTTGACGCGATACTGCTCCAGGACACCCTGAGCATTAACAAGCGATGCCTTGGCCTTTTCTTTCAAATCGGCCGCAAGGAAAGGTAACGGCAACTCGCCCACCGAGTTTGCGGGAAACTCGACCCCAATAAGATAAGCCATGAGCGCAGCAACGTCCGCCTGCGCAACATCGTGCCTCCTGACGTGGTCGAGATTCCAGTCCGAAGAGTACTCGTCATGTCCAGGGGCCACCCCTCCAGGGTACAGCTCAGGCTTGGCAACCCCTGAGCCCCAAGAAATCAAGGGAGTTCGCGTGTTGTCCGGATGGCCGTCGCCGTGGCTTCCCCAGTCACTCATACCATGGTCGGCCGTGAACACAAATGCCGTCCTGCCGTCGCGATAGAAATCTTCGATCAACTCGGTAATTTCCTTTACGCCTTGGTCCACCACCTTGATATTATTCAGGTACTCTTTGGAATACGGACGGTGGAAGTGACCGGTGGTATCCAATCCCAAAAGATGCAGGAAGAAGACAATCCTGTCTTGTCGCAGCGCATCACCGAGCGTCTTGTTCGTCTTGGCCTCGGCGAACAGCTCCTTAACATGGTCGAATACCCAAAGATCCAAAACAAGAGCATCGCTCGAAAAGTCCTCCATTTCATGGCCGTACATGTAAGCATCAACCCTCCCAGGAACAGCACCGTGCTCAAACATTGGCAAAATATCAGGACTACCCCAGCTCCAAGTATGTCTGCTGCGGTTGAACACGCTGTCAAAGTTGACCGGGTTCATCTTCCAGCCGGTGGTGACAGCCGAGACATCTTCGTAGAGACCTGCAATAAGCGCAACATGGCCTGGTCTGGATTCGGTGGGAACGCGTGTGTGGGAAACACCAAACGTGCCTTTCTCGAGGATCTTGGATCGCAGAAAAGGGGCCAAGGGTCTTGGCACAAGGTCGTTGTCGGATTTCGGGTAGGGCTCGGGGTGGGACTGAAATGCTTTGTCGGCGCGCAATCCGTCTCCTAGAAAGTACACATTGTGTAAGTTGAGAGACTTGACAAGAAAAGGGGCCAGTCGAGTGTACGTACCCACAAACAAAACTAGACGATCCGCAGGCGCTCGCTGTGATGGTGGCCTTTCGACTTCGAACAGGCGCATTCCCGAGACGATGGGACTGACGAAGTAAATGTCGAAAATAGAGTAAATGTAGGCAAGGTGAAAAATGACGGCAATTGCTAAAAACCGAAACCGTGGAAACGAAGCCATACTGGTACACGGTGGTGGCCGGGTGCGCCGACCTCGAAAGATGCAAGCTCTGGTAAATTGTTGCAACGAGAGTCGCGAAGCAAAAGAAGGATTAGATCAAAGTGGGCAAAACGATTGAGTACTGGCGCAACATGGCGCAACAACAACAACAACACCAACAACAACAGTCAAAACAGGCGCGATGGAATATGTTGGAGGGGGAAAAATGGGTTCACGGGGGAGGACACTCAACGGTGAACCGTGATGGCTGAAGTCCCCAGGATCAGGTAAGCTTTTGGATGCCGACTGGTGGGTACACCAAACGTTTTCTCGCGCCTCGTTGCATCGGCCCGGCTGTCATCTGGACAGGGGTCTTTCAGGGGCTGCAGGCCAGCCAACTGTGGGCAGTGGCTTTATAGTGGATAACGTGACTTCGCGGCACCACTTTACGCTTTCCACAGGAGCAAAAGTCGCGACTTGACGCGTTCCCATCCGGCACCTCATTCACTCCCATCCAACTGCCTCCCCCTTGGATTCATCAGTTTGAATGAAAACAATCACACCAGTCAATCATCATGGACACATATCTCAAATATCTGTCTGAGACCGTTCTCGCGGAGGAAAAGGTGGTATGTACAGGGCATTTCCGGGCTGTTATGGCATTTGACACTTGCTAACATGGACAGGTCGATTATGTTCTGTTGAGCCAGACTCTCCAAGTGCCGGTCAACATTGCCAAGCAGTGCGTTTCCCACTCAAGGTTCATTCAGAAAGACTCTACTGATTTGTTGCGACAGGATGCTCTATGAGTTTCACCGGACTCAAAATGCGAAGCGCCCTGGAAGTGTACATGCCACTTATCTCATCTATGGAGTGAAGTACAACACCAATTCTCAGAATGGAGGAGACGAGGACATGCCCGATGCGGACTCGGTGACCGACGTTGTTCCTGTCTACCATCTTCACCTGGTCACAGAGGAGAAGCTCAGAGGTGAGTTTCCAAGCTCCAGCCCGGTGTCACATTCAAGGGCATGTGCTTATTGTCTGTAAGATGTTCTGGCGGAATATGAAGAGGTTGCGACAATTCACGTCTACAGCGTCTCTCCACAACCCGTCAAGGTTTGTTGCTGATTCATCGATGCTCCGAACCACGACCAAGCTGACACTCTTCTCAGGACATGGCCTTGCTGGCAGATCTCGCGCAAGAGGTCCGCAAAAGTGACAAACAGGTCCCAGTCAGCATAACCAACCCCAATGTGCGCACTCGGGAGCGGAAGGGCCTTGGTCCCAAAGCCGCCACTGCTGCCACGGCTGCTGTCAAGCAACAACCAAAAGCCACTTCAACGGTCAAGGAGGAACCCAAGGTCGCTGTGGAAACCAAGCCAGCTGAGCAAACCAAACCAACTGTAAAGACCGAGAAACCTGCAAAGGCCGCAACTTCAGCCCCGGCCAAGAAGCCTGCACCTGCCAGGAGCTCTGATATCATGGCTGCCTTTTCCAAGGCGGCAGCACTGCCCAAGAAAGAAAAATCATCAAAGCCGGCGTCACCAGCTGTCACGGAGACGAACACGCCGGCACTGTCTGACGAAGATGACGACGAAGAGGAGATGCCCCAGCCAAAGGCTCGTCCCAAGCCCGGATCCAAGACCAAGAAACAGAGGGAGGAGGATTTGCGGCGCATGATGGAAGAGGACGATAGCGAGGAGGCGCCGGCTTCAGAGAGAGCTGAGTCTCCCGAAGAGCCTGAGCCTGAGCCGATGGAAGCAGAGGAAGAGGCGCCAGAACCTGTCGAGGAAGAGAAGGAGGTTGTTGAAACAACGAGCAACGGGCGCCGGCGTGGAAAGAGAAGAGTGATGCGGAAGAAGCAGATTATGGATGAGCAAGGATACCTTGGTAAGTTCCTACGATTAGTTCTCAACTATCACGAGACTAACATTCTGCCCAGTTACCATCCAAGAACCTGGGTGGGAGTCTTTCTCGGAAGATGAAGCTCCTCCGCCGCCCAAAGTCGTCAAGACCACCAGCTCTGCTTCTTCAACCCAGGGTTCCAAGGCAAAGAAGCCGGCGGCCAAAGGTCAAGGCAGCATTATGTCTTTCTTTTCCAAGAAGGCTTGAATGTGTTTCTAGTAGATGTAACCACGCTTGTCTTAAAAGACGGCCAAATGATTTAATATTCATGAGCATGAACCATACATATTGACACATGAGATCTCATGTTCAGATGTCGGAAGTGAAGGCGGCATGGGTTCCTGGCTCCGACGACGGTCAGGGGCTCTTCCCCGCATTTGCCAGGATTCCTAGCTCGCCAAGCCTAGGGCTGCAGGAGAGCTTCCAAGGCTGTTTGTTATCTTATCCGGTGTCAGCACAACGTTAACTTCCCCCAAGGAATGGTCTCCAAGTCTTGTGCCCGCTGCTCAATTGACACTTTGACAACAACCCTCCGAGTAATTTCCATATCGGACGTCATATTTTTGCCTTCTCGTTCTTATAAAAGCATGTGGAGTGTGTTATGATGCGTTGCGATTATCCCTGAGCCAGCCCGTCATCGGTTTCACCCCACCATAAACCCTGATTGTTCACAGAAGCGCAAGAGTGCGCGCGGCAACGATGGCTCAACTTCGATGGAGCTCTCTCTTGCTGCCGTTGCTGGCATTGGTCTATACGCCAGCATCGGCAACAGTTGGAGATTACACGAACCAAGAGCCGCTGACGCACAAGTTTGACAAGTCGGCTTGTCCAGACTACGCCCACTACGCTACCTATCCCCAGTAAGGCAATTTCTCAGCAGCTCCATGATTGCTTGGACACAGGTAGAAACTAAGCATTCCCACCACAGCGGACCATACTCCAAAGGACCCCTCGAACTCCCCTTCCAAAGACCCGACCCACGATGCCGAACATTCCAGTCCGACGCAATCGAAAAGGTCATCAAGGACGTCACTTCTCGGATGAAAGACCCAGACCTTGCGCGCCTGTTTGAGAACGCTTTCCCTTCCACGACAGACACGACGGTCAGGTTCCATACAAACGGAAAAGACGAAAAGATCAAGAAGAAGCTCCAGGAGAGAGAAAAGGGGAACAGCTTCCGGGAGGATGGCGAGTGGGAAGGGCCGCAGTCGTTCATCATCACGGGGGATATCATTGCTGAGTGGTTGCGGGATAGCACCAACCAGCTTAAGCCGTATCAACCCCTTGCGCTGAAGGATCCGGCGATCTACACTCTGATTCTGGGGGCGATCAACACCCAGAGCGAATACGTCATCCAGAGCCCTTACTGCAACGCGTTTCAACCACCGCCTATTTCGGGACTGCCGGTGAGCATGAACGGCCAGGACGACACGGTTCACCCGGTATATGAACCGAACGTTGTGTTTGAGTGCAAATACGAGCTTGACTCTGTCGCGCACTTTTTGGCGTTGGGCAATGAGTTTCATAAGCAGACGAATAGCAAGGAGTTCATCAACCCCCGCTGGCGGAAGGCTGTGAGGAACGTTCTGAGGGTGTTGGAGTCGCAGAGCCAGCCGACGTTCGATTCCGCCACGGGGGGGTACAGGTTGAACGAGTATACTTTCCAACGGAGGACCAATACCGGGACGGAGACGCTTAATCTTCAGGGTGTGGGGAATCCGCTGAACAATGGGACTGGGCTGGTAAGGTCTGCGTTCCGGCCCAGTGACGATGCGACGATTTTTGGGTTTTTCATCCCCGCTAATGCGCAGATGAGTGTTGAGCTCGGGCGGGCCGCGGCTGTGCTGAGGAAGACGGGGGATGGGGGTGATAGGCTGCTTGCGGAGGAGATGGAGGGGTACAGCAAGAGGATGAGGGAGGGGATTTGGGAGCATGGGGTTGTTACGCATAGGAAGTATGGCAGGGTTTTTGCCTATGAGGTTGACGGGTTTGGGAGTGCGTTGATGATGGATGATGCGAATTACCCGTCGCTTTTAGCGCTGCCGTTGATGGGGTTTGTTGGGGTGGAGGATGAGGTGTATCAGAATACGAGGAGGATGTTGCTAGAGAAGGAGGGGAATCCGTATTATTTGAAGGGGAGGGACTTTAGGGGGATTGGGGGGCCGCACATTGGGTTGCAGAACGCGTGGCCGATGAGCTTGTTGGTTCAGGCGAGGACGAGTGGGGATGATGAAGAGATTAGGGAGTGTCTTGGGTTGGTGTTGAGGGGGAGTCGGTTGGGGTTGGTGCATGAGAGTGTTGATGTTAATTGGGTGACCAGTTATACGAGGAGTTGGTTTGCGTGGGCTAATGGGGTGTTTGCCGAGACGGTTTTGGATCTGGCGAGGAGGAAGCCCGAGTTGATTTTTGAGGATGGGAGGCCGTATGAGATATCGTGAGGGTGGCTTCTGGGGTTTGATTCGGCTTGGTTATCTCTCTTGTTCTTCTTCTTTTCGGATAGCATTGGGCATTGGTGACTGGTTATCATATCATACAGAGGCAGCTGTGATGGCTGGAGTCTTGTATACCTTGGCTACTTTCTTGACTGTTAAGAAATGACGATATTATTCTCCCGACGCACAACAGCAGGGTTATGGAATTCAGCGGTACGTTGGAAACAAATTCGAGCTGGCGTCTGCCGTTTGCGACCATGAGAGGGGCTGAAAGAAAGCCGATGGTCATGGCAGATCACCTCGGTCAGCCTGACCATCAAGGTACCCATGAAGAAGAGGGAAATGTGCTCGGGAACGACAACAGAAGCTGCTGCCAACATGTATTCGCGGGCAGTGTGATGAGTTGGTGAGAAAAATAAAGTAATTAATTTTACTGTTCTTTTATCATTACTCCTCCCTGTTCCCTTTCCACTCAGACAACCCTTCATCAATTCAGCGTAACGCCCCCCTTCTAGCCCGTCATATCAACATCCCCATCATTATTCCCCCCCCTCCTCGCAACAACCGCCTCCGCCTCCGCCTCCAACTGCGCGTTCGGATCCCCAGCATCACTCGTGCTCAAAATCCTGCTCCGTTGAACTCCCCCATCCGGCGAACTCCCAGCCCCATTGGCAGCGACCTTGTGTTTCTTCCCATTGGGCATCCCCCTCTCAGGCTGATCCCCACTCGGTTTATCCCCGCCCTTAATCCTCGTCCTGGCAGCAGCGGCTTTACCTTTGACGTCCTTGTAGGAGGTCGTCTTGGGGACCACGTCCTCGAGGAATTCCAAGTTGTCCTGGTGGGCGACGGCGTTGGCAATATCTTTGTACTGGATGTTTCGGCGGGGTTTCCGCTCGAGTTTTGTTTTCTCCTGGGCTTGCTCGGCGAGGTACTGGACGAACATTTCGGTCGCGAGGGTGATGACGAAGGCTGCGTTGTTGGAGCAGACTTGGATGTCGGGGTCTTGGGCGATAATTTTTTTGACGCGGGTGAGGGGGAGCTGGGTTTGGCCGGTGACTTCCTTGCGGGGGGGGATGGCGGTGGTGTTGTAGGGCATCTTGATGAGATGGGGAGGGAGGGGTGGCGAGATGGAGGATTCGGTGTGGTGAGGGTGGTTACTTCTCTTGAACTGTGTCTCTGAAAAGAAGCAGTGGCGCTTCGGGTGAAGCTGGTATGAATTGGCCGTCGTTGCTGATCAGACTGATACCTGATGATGTGAATGAGGCTGTCGTCAAGTCAAAAGATCAAGACACGGCGCGTGAGACGCGATCAAAGGGTCCATGGCGCGCGCATCCAATCAAATCCACAGGCCTCAAAGTGAGGTGCCGTTGAGAACCCCACCGAAAGCTGCCAGGGACGAACGAGTTGAATTAGCGGCGTAGCCAAGCTTTTTTCCAGGCGGGGGGGACCCCTCTGATTGAGAGCCGCTGAGTCCACCACACCACATGCCATCAGCCTTGTAGCGACGCAATCGCGATCACCAGCCTCCTCTTGATTTCCAAGTCAACCACCTAATGACCCAAAGACCGCCAGCGACAAACAGGTGGCCCGGGGCGCCATGAATCCGCAATCACGATCGACGTCCTACTCGTCGACCCTAGCACCACGAGCAGTGCGACGCCCGTCCGTCAGCTCGAGACTGTCCTTTGCGGTTTCCAACGCCGAAAGGGGGGAGAACAGTAATGGCCAGGGGATGGCGGTGCAACACCAGATAGAGGAGGAGATAGCAAAGATCAAGCGCTACGAGGTTGGTGGTCCTCTCCTGGTTCACGTTCGCGGACCATTAGCTAACATCTTCTTCTGTGCTTAGGATTTCACAACCATCGGTATGCTCCTCCCAACCCTCATGACCATGGGCGCATTGCCAGCACTGACCAAACTCGGAAAACAGACTGGGTACAAGACGCCGCCCGTGAACAACTACGCAGAAAGTCACGAAGGAAACGAACCGCGGGTCTCTACGACACAGGCCGATTCGACTGGAAGCAGAGGATACTAGAGTCTTACGAGGCAGCACAGGGATGGATCGTCGTAACCATCATCGGCGCCGCTATCGGCCTCAACGCCGCCCTTCTCAACATTATCACCGAATGGCTTTCCGACATCAAGCTTGGGTATTGCAAGACGGGGTTCTACCTGAACGAAAACTTTTGCTGTTGGGGGGAAGACAACGGGTGCGCCGACTGGCATAGGTGGACGGGGTTTGAGCCAGTGAATTATGTTATTTATATCATATTTGCGGTTGGTGTTGACAGGATGCCTTTGTGCTCTGAAGTTATGCTGACTGGGGGACAGATTTGTTTCTCTTTTACGGCAGCGACGCTTGTCAAGTCATACGCCCCCTACGCAGCTGGATCGGGCATCTCAGAGATCAAATGCATCATCGCAGGCTTTGTCATGAAGGGCTTTCTTGGTTTCTGGACCCTCCTCATCAAATCCATCGCCTTACCTCTCGCCATCGGTTCTGGTCTCTCGGTTGGAAAAGAAGGGCCCAGCGTCCACTACGCCGTCTGCACAGGCAACGTCATCTCGAGAATGTTTACCAAGTACAGACGAAACGCCTCCAAAACCAGGGAGATCCTCAGCGCGTGCGCCGCGGCAGGTGTGGCGGTTGCTTTTGGCAGTCCCATCGGAGGTGTGCTCTTCTCTCTTGAAGAGATGTCTAGTTACTTCCCCCTCAAGACAATGTGGCGCAGCTACTTTTGCGCTCTGGTCGCGACGGCTGTCCTCGCGGCCATGAACCCTTTTCGTACTGGACAGCTGGTTATGTTCCAGGTCAAGTACGACAGGACGTGGCACTTTTTCGAGGTGGTGTTTTACATCATCATTGGGATCTTTGGGGGGTTGTATGGTGCTTTTGTCATGAAGTGGAACCTGAGAGTGCAGGCGTTTCGGAAGAAGTACCTGTCCAACTACGCCATCTTGGAGGCGACGCTGCTGGCGGCCGCGACGGCGATTGTCTGCTACCCCAACGCGTTTCTGAGGATTGAGATGACGGAGAGCATGGAGATTTTGTTTTTGGAGTGTGAAGGCGCGGAGGATTACCACGGGTTGTGCGAGCCGGATCATCGGCTGAGGAACGTGGTTTCGTTATTGGTGGCTACGGTGGTGAGGGTTTTCTTTGTGATTATCTCGTATGGGTGCAAGGTGCCGGCTGGGATATTTGTGCCGAGCATGGCGATTGGGGCGTCGTTTGGGAGGACGGTGGGGATTATCGTGCAGGCGTTGCATGAGGCGAATCCGGGGAGCGTGTTCTTTTCGACATGCCAGCCGGATGTGCCGTGCATCACGCCGGGGACGTATGCGTTTTTGGGGGCGGCGGCGGCGTTGAGCGGGATCATGCATATCACTGTTTCGGTGGTGGTTATTATGTTTGAGCTTACGGGGGCGCTGACTTACATCCTTCCGACGATGATTGTCGTCGGGGTGACCAAGGCAGTCAGCGAGTTGTTTGGGAAGGGGGGGATAGCGGATAGGATGATTTGGTTCAGTGGGTTTCCCTATCTTGACAACAAGGAGGACCACAATTTTGGTGTGCCCGTGTCCCACGCTATGATTGCGGATGTGGTGTCGATCCCTTCGACGGGTCTCACGCTCAAGGCGGTGGAGCGACTCCTCTCCAAGGACTCTTACCAAGGTTTCCCAATTGTGGACGACGAAAACAACAAGATCCTGCTAGGTTACATTGGCCGGACGGAGCTCTGCTACGCGGCTGAGCGCGCGAGGAAAGAGAGGACCCTTTCGCCTCTGGCAAAGTGCACCTTTGCTCCTCGGACTAACATCGACCCAATCCCGACAATCTACGCCCCGGCCACCCCTTCTTCGTCTTCCGCTCCATATGGGGAGCAACACGAACCAGACTACAGCACCTCGACCCAGACGACGATTGATTTCTCGCCTTATATCGACCTCACGCCCTTGTCGGTCCACCCTAGGTTGCCGCTGGAGACGGTGATGGAGCTGTTTCGAAAGATTGGCCCGAGGGTGGTGCTGATCGAGCATAGGGGGCGCCTGATGGGGTTGGTCACGGTGAAGGATTGTCTGAAGTATCAGTTCAAGGCTGAGGCGGCGGAGCATGGGGAGCGGGAGAGGGAGATGCTGGGGATTGAGGAGGAGGGGCAGGAGAGGGTTTGGGAGGTTATGAGGGGGGTTGCGGGGTGGGTCAGTGACAGGGTGTCGGGGTGGAGTGGGGGGAGGGTTAGGTTGAGGGATAGCTGGGAGGGGAGTAGGAGGCAGGAGGCAGGGGGGATATTGGAGGGGACGGAGATGGAGCTTGATGAGGGGGGTGGGGGGTTGGAGCAGGATGGTGAGGATGATGATGGTGGTGGGGGAACGAGGCGGAGGGGGAGTACAAGGAGGTGATGTGCGGTTATGAATCTAGAAGAGATGTGTGTATGATGTATGTGTAAGGCGTTTTGGGAAACGGGGTGGGTTTTTTGGGTTATTACAACAAATATTGTGTTTGGGTAATGGGAGGTGCGGGAGATGGGATGGGGGTGTATCTAGCGCTTTATTTTGCGCAATGGAAGATAGAAATCTAGTCGCACTGTCAAAGTGCGTTGTTACACAAGGACGGACCCATTTTGTTTGGCGGAAAAGGGGGGCCCGGGGGGGAGCGGATGCGGGACCGGAACGGAACCGCGCCCGGTGGTAGCCGCCACTTGCCCCCCCTAGAGCACGGCATGAGATTGTGGTCCAATCATTGGTTCGGGGAAGACGGAGGTTCGACAAGGGGTTTCAACATGGCATAGAGATTTCTACCCTTGCTCCCTGCTGGGGAGCTTGATTGTAGGTAGAGACATCACTGAAACCTCTGACGCCGTTTCGATTTCAGCCATGCTACCGTCTCTTTGCCTATCACTCGCTGTCTCACCGACGAGTGGCAGAGATGAAGATGTTCGTAACCTTATCTTGTGTTCAGCCAGTCGGCCTGTGCTTTGCATTGGCGTCGTGTTGGCTGGATGCAAGACGAACCTTGACGGTGCATGGAAACTCTAGGTGGAAAAGGTCGTACAGTTGACCAAATGTAGTTTTTCAGGGTCTCCTTGCGAGACGTTAACCAACACCATCTGCCTATCGTAAAGACCTGCATGTTTTCGTGGTGTTCATCTGAACAATGGCCTTGTCAAGACCCGTTCGGACCATGGTGAACACGTCAAGCGATCAACGGGTATTGGACAGAAGGTCCGTGCCACCTTCAAAGACTCCAACGCCGGCCCACCCGATTGATAGAGTGACGACACCAACATTCTTGAAGTTTGGTCCTAACTTGCTTCCACCTCCCATGCCACCCTTGATACCATCGCGAAACCACCAGAAATCCAACACGAACATGGTTTCGGCTGTGGTTTTCGTTTTCTGACGCTGGCTGCTGTATCCGACAATATTTGGGCTCTCCGACTTGGAATAACGTAAAGAAACGGGTCACATGGTCTGGTTAGCCGTGCCACCCCTCCAGATGACCCACCGAGATTGGTGCCAACCGGCAGGATAGCGCCGCTGTGGTTCAACCACCCCCGGGGTGACTGCCTCCCAGTTGGAAGTCCCTTCCACCGCCATTTTGTCCTTTTCAACATCCTCAAACCCCATCCTTTATCCTATCCATCGACCCTCAAGACTCCTCTGAACAACCACAAGACATCAACAACATCCTCATTGATTGTTGACCATCCTTTGGACCATCATCCGCTCTGTGAATCTTATTGCCGGCCATCCCGTTGAACTCCACACCAACGGACAGTATCGGAGCCCTTCCAACCCGTCAACCATCTTGCAACGTGTTCCTCCCAAGTCGCAGTCCGCTTCGCAATCTTCAGTATGGCGGTTGGTATCGTTCAGACTGTTCGCCCTGGCACCCTGGCTGCCTTTGAGTGCAGCCTCAATGTCGACATGAACCGCTTCGACAGGCTGGTCCTGGCACTCAAGGAAGCTCTAGGACCATCATCTGGTCTGACGTCGGACGATGTGGACGTCGAGTTCCTGACCAAGCTGATGAAGGACTACAAGTCCGATGAGAGGGAATGGGCCAAGTTCGCCATGGGCGACGCTAGCAGAGGATACACTAGGAACCTAGTGGACGAAGGCAACGGCAAGAGCAACTTGGTATGTCTCCCCGCCCAGTGTTGACCCCTGACGGGAGGGTTTGTTTACTTGCCCCTGAGCGATTGACTGATTGGACGAAAACAGCTTGTTCTCGTGTGGTCTCCTGGAAAGGGGAGCCCCATCCATGACCACGGCAACGCGCATTGCCTGATGAAAATTCTCCGCGGCGACTTGACAGAAACGAGATATGCCTTTCCCGAGGCGGGTGAGGAGGAGGAGAAGCCAATGAAGGTGATATCGGAGAAGGTGTACAAGGAGAACCAGGTAGCATACATGGCCGATGAGCTCGGTGTACACAGGGTTTGGAACAGAGGCAGCGACTTCGCTGTCTCACTTCACTTGTACACGCCACCAAATGTTGCGAAGGGGGGTTGCCATATCTTCAGTGAAGAGACAGGGAAGAAAAGCCACATCAAGAACTGCGGGTACTACTCGGCGTATGGAAAGAAGTTGTGAGAAAGGGGAGGCTGTTGTTGTCATGGGAATAATAAGGGAAGCCGGCGTTTGGTTGTCAGCACTTGCTGCTCGGAGTTGGAGGGATTTGCTTTTGGATAATGATCATGACCACACCAAGTAGCGTAGTGATAATGCAGACTGATTTGACAATGAGAGATGTACTTCCCTATGAACTGAACATTGTTGTTGTTGTCCTTGACTGTTGAAGCGTGCCATCGTGTTGTGGATAATGGTCCCAAGGAGGAAGTGGCTCTCGGGGTACTGGTTGTCAAATGCTGGGTGAGTGTCGCATCGCAACAAAAGGGGTACCGATGGAATACAGGGGAAAGGGAGACATCTCCAGGCGGTCGCAGGTGCTGTAGAGAAGAGGAAATAGGGAGAAAAGGAGGAGAAAGGGTCGATGTCGTCGACACCTCAAGGCCATGCTCTTCCAACCCATCCATTTTGGGACTAGCGCGGATTGCACCATCGATTGCCAATGAGAAACAGACCCACTCTGGAGCACCCATCACCGTGGGCTGTCACGGGACTCAGCACGTGTTTCCTTCGAGGCATCTGTCATTCACCGTTCAGTCCTGAGCGGCTTCTTTGAAGAATCCATGGCCTCAGCACAGTCTGTTGAATCAGTATGCATATGCCCCTCCCGTGGTGACGATGTCTTCTTCGTCATCTACTCTCGGGATCTTCGGCTTAACTCGGGGGGAACGACTTGCTCAGCGTCGCAGGATCAGTTCTTATAGATCCTTCTAATGCGATGCTATGCACTTCGAAATGAACCAGCAAGTCTTCCAGCATGCACGGTTCTCAAGTCCGATTGTTCACCAGCGCAAGCTTCTCCTCGTGAGCCGGAGGGAATTAAGCCGGTCCAGGGCTCCCGTCTTTCTTACCTTCCTATCTGACCGGGTTGTGTAACCCATCACCAAGTACCGATCTGTGCCGTCCGATGTGCCTGACTTCGGATGTTGCTGTCTCGTTTTATCTGACACTTGCGTCACCCACAAACAGTTTCTCCCACGTTTACCAGCTACGCAGGAGTACAGACTACGCCAATCAAGCCGCGTTCAAACAAAGCCTTGTTCCTGGTGGCTGGTTACCTGGCAATAAAACAGGTCCTGGGCCCTGTGGAAGCTAATGTTCCGCGTGTCACTCCAAGTCGAGACACCGCCATGCTTTTGAACGAAACAGTGGATTTCATTCTCACTTGAGCGGTCTGAAGCAAGGCTCTTTCTTGATCCTCTCCAAGAAGTGGTCGCTGGTGGACAACTTGGGGATGGTTGACTGAGGCACAGCACTTTGCGTCAACCAGTCGGACAGCCCCTTAGATTTCCGCAACCCGACGCAGCCTACCTTATTTTCGCACTTGTCTGTTTGCATGACACCTTTGCCGCAGAGACGCAGCGGAGATCGTGAGGAAATCGTCCAAGAGCCCATCGTTCTTCCCGAAGCGCCGCAGCCGGGGCCCCTCTGCTCAGCACAGCACCCGTGGCACCCGGACCGGCAGTGTGTAATCTGACATATGTCCATACTTGACCGGACTTGGGCTTCTACATTGTTCGTTGACAGCCACATTTACACAACTATTTGTTCCTGACCCACATGCTTCCGCCTCGTTCTGGTATGTCACTTCAAACTTGGCGATGAGGATATTGGGCATATCTTGAGACTTCAAGATGGCGGCAGAGGATCCCCATACTCCGGAGAACGAGATCGACAGCCTGACCCCTCTACCGCTGGATCACCGTCGAGGTCTCTGGGGTGTTTCCGTCCTGGCCGGCCTGTCGTTCGTTTCTTCTACGGTTCTCCTCGTGTATCTCACCGTCAAGCTCGTGCGATGGCACCTCAAGCAATGGAGATTGGAACGGCAACAGTCTACAGACGCTCAGGCACCTTCGTCGATCGATCTCACGCTTGGGCTTGCAGAGCGACATTTCTTTCCACCGTGCAGGAGGAACAACAGCCGCGGCAGAGAGAATGCCGAGTCGACACCACGCAAGAAGGCATACCCAAACCAGTTCCTCGTTTTGGTTTATAACCTGCTCCTGGCCGATATCCACCAAGCCAGCGCTTTTTTGCTGAACGCAGTCTGGTTAGGAAGAGATGGTATCATCGTTCACACTCCCGCGTGCTGGGCTCAGGGATGGCTTGTTTCCACCGGCGACCTCTCGTCAAGCTGCTTCATCACCGCCATCGCCGTCCACACCTATCTGGCAGTAGTCCGGAACTACACCCCTCCGCAACGCGCAGTTTACGCCACCGTTATTGGGCTCTGGGTGTTCAACTACCTCGTGGCAGGTCTGGGGGTTATCATCACCAGGAACGGAGCAGACGGCGGGGGGTTGTACGTTAGAGCTGCAGCCTGGGTAATGCCTCCCTGCCTTCCCCCCCCTTAATCGTCATACTAACAACCCGCCAGTGCTGGATCAACATCCACTACGAAACCCACCGCCTGGCCCTCCACTACCTCTGGATCTTTGTCTCTCTATTCCTCACCTCGGCGCTTTACATTTCTGTCTTTTTATCTCTGCGTGCAAAATCCCACACCGAAAGTAGACTAACCCGCTCCCAGCCAAAACCCCTGCCATCCAACCAGCAACAAAAAGCGTTTTTGCTTTATCCCCTAATCTACATAATCTGCACCCTGCCCCTCGCTCTCGGGAGGATAGCCACCATGGCTGGGGCTCATGTCCCAATATCGTATTTTTGTACGGCGGGGGCCTTGATTGCGAGTAATGGGTGGTTGGATGTGCTACTTTGGGGGGTGACGAGGCATAGGTTGATTTTTACCGAGGGGGGGATAGATTCGGAGGAGTCGGGGATTGGGAGTTTCGGGGTGCCCGAGTTGGGGATGGGGGGGGTGGAGGGGGCGGGATTATTAGGACGCCGGTGGGGAGGAGGTTTGGTAATCTGGTTTGGGTGCATGCTGCTGCTGGGAAGGGGAGGAGGGAGGGGAGGGGGAAGAGGAGGGGAGGAATAAGAGTGATAGCCAGGAGACGTTGACTGGGATGATGGGGGTGGGGATGGGGGGAGGGAGGAGAGGGGGGGATAAAGATGGATACGGTTACTAGTGTTACTGTTGTTGATGTTGGGGAGAGGGGGAAGGGGTTGTAGAGAGTGAGGGGAGTGAATGAAGATGACTTTGTACGGATGAAAATCGCCTCAAAGGTTGAAGAGCTTTCCAATCTTTATACCCACAACTGCCGAGTAGCCTCTGTGGTTCTTGCCGTGTTTGTGAGTTGGATTAAGTGATCCTCTCTGGCGACTGCGCGGTCAGCTCGCAAGGTTTACAACGTCCTTCCAACTTGGATATCAGCCCGACTACAGTACCTCTCCTTTATCCACGACAGGAAGCAGCCGGCGACAACACCGACGTAGACAGCCAGCCAACACCCCTTTCCAGCCTCCGTCTTCGACATCACCATTGATATCCCACTTCCCATTCTAAAAACCGAACCCCGCCGGGCAGCAACCGTCACCCTCACTCCCAAGACAAGACCAACCTGTCTCGCCATGTCACTTTCACACCTCAACCTCGACTTTCCACCAACTTGATATTACACCAACCACCCCCGTCCTCATCCCTGCATCTCTCTCCACAAATAGCTACAAACCTAACTCCCAACAACACACCACCCGTCCCTCCCAAAGAAACCAAAGTCCATCTCCTTCCCACCACCGAGACCCCTCATCCGCTCTACCGACACCAGAAACTCCTCAGGTAGTTTGGGGGGTCATAGAGGGTTGGGAATCATGTCAAGTATTGTGAGGGAAAACCAGGATGTCGGTGGGGGTCGTTAACGTTGCGTCACATGTCACCTGGAGGTGCAGTTGCGGTTGGAGTTGATTGTTTCAAACTGGGGAACGTCAATATGGTACGGGCTGTTCTGATGTAGAAAAGGGTGAGAGGTTTGGTTTTTCAAGTCTGGATAGGCAAGGTTGCCGAGTTTGGTCGAGGCCCATGTTATCTTTGACCATCTCTTGAGGCGTGGGCGGCATCATAATCTGCGTCAAGTCACCTTGGTGTGTCATGATTGTGTTGCTACTGGATTGAATTGAATAGGTGGGTGCTATAGACATCGGGCTAAGATTTTTGTGCCCGGTGCACGACTGGTGTTTGATATCCAGAGAAGGGCTCTGAGTTGTACAGTGAACTGATCAACGTGGATAAAGTCAACCATTTCCCACATAGATAAACCCACCTGTGTCGTGTCTTGGTTCAACCTTGCAATAGCCCATCAAGTGACGGGCAACAACACTTCGCAATACCCCTCAGCTTCCTATTCACAATCTCGTTAGAGCATATCCTTCCCAGCTGAAATCAAACCACCCCCCCAACTGCATCAAAAATTCCCTGATTTCTCCCTCTCACGATAGTTTTTTTGTTCCCCTCCAACTTCGTGTTTGAATTCCCAGCTGACGTCGTTGCGGCTGTGTAGCCACTAGAACCTTTGCCACCACACCAAGTCGAGGCATATTGTCACTCGCCAAGTCTTCAAGACACAATTGCCCGTGGTTCCGATAGGACCGGCAGACCAGGAGAGCAGAAGCTGGCCCCCCATATGTACCTGTATGCAGGTGCTCAACTGACGATAGTTGCTTCAACTTTGGTTTTGCCGATCTTATCCGCCGCGGGAAGCCCATTGCCCTGAATACCGAAACCTGAAGGTGTGAAGAGACTGCGCCGCGATGCTGCAGCAGTTAGTTTTCGAACCGGTGCGTGGCTCATACCAAGCCCACCCACAACCCAACCCGAAGTGGTGTTGCTACATAGCTGAAAGGTTATAGTCTCAGGATATGAGCCACGCGAGTTTCCAGAATAGTGGTTAGATTGCCGATCCTTTCTCGAATGTCACGTCTAGAATGAAACCCTCGATGGCCAAATGCGGGTGAGCTGGAAGTGACCATTGCTTGGTTTCAAGCTCGAGACATATGGGCGGTGCCGCAGTGCTGCTGTTGCATATGGTACCATAAGCAGTATAGATTGGACGAGATGGCGGTGAGTCGGTGCTCAGTGGGTTTTATTTTCTCTTGTCTGTTGTTTTTTTGACTGCGCCGTTGAGGAAATACAACGCCTACACAAGGTCCCTGCTGGGAATGAAGCTTTGGCCAAGGAAGAGACAACAAGTGGGATGGGGTTGGAGATGGTGAGGAACCAACGAGATAGATGGTTGCCCATTTTTGTCCGTTCTTGCTGCGCTGGCAAACATGCATAGACTGCGCCATGGGGTTGCGCAGGATTGGGCCAGTGGCCGGAATGACGATGTGGAATGACATAGCGAGATGTTGACGAGAAAACAGGCGATTCTTTGGATGAGTTGTCTGATTGAAGAAGTCCTTATCGTGTAAGTGATAAGGGTGGGGTTAGGGTTGGCAACAGGAAGATCAACCCGCATGAAATGGGCTGCTGCATGAGAAGGTCTCTTGCTCATCACGCTCGGTCTGGGTTCTCCGGGAGTTTCGTTCATGTACTCGCTCGAACCATTCCTAGCTTCATCCATGCTTTCTACGACTTTTACAGTTCATGCCGGACGGGATGTCGTTGTTGCAGAAAAGAGCTGTCTGAGCTGGCCCCCAGATGCTATGCCCTGGCGATCAGTCGGTAGCGGCCGCCGTCTGAGAGACCCTCTTCCCATCCGTTGTCAGCAAAATCTGGAGAAGGAGCTCGGCAAGCGTCAGATGCGAGAAGGCGGCGCTGCTCGAGCTCATGATGTGAAGTCGTACAAGCTCCGAGGTGTTCGGAGGAGGGACGGGAGGGGTGCAGGGTGGATCCTCAGAGTGAAACAAGAGATATGCCCCTCTCATCTTCCAAAAATATCAGACGCTAGCGGCATTCACACCAGACTATCACACTGTATCTACATCATTATTTCATATCAAAGCCTTTTTGAATCAGAGTCACGAGATGCACCATCTCGCCTCACTGCAACTTCAAGGGTAGCTTACTTCTTCAGCTGCTGCACCGCTGCCAGGAATTTTTAAGGGTTCTCATGGCGTCTTCCTGCACGATCTGCCTCTCTTCCAAGGCCTGTGCAGGCCTGCTTCCCAGCCGTGTATGCTGAGGCGAGGCGCGGACCACCATCTGACGGATCTTATAAGCGGCTGAAGAGTTGAGATGCTTCCATGATCGGCAACAGGGTAATAATTAGATACTGTAAAAAGAGAGAGAGAAAGAGAGATCATAGATATCTAGACACTTCATCCCGTCGTTCTGGATATTGGGCTTGGCTAGGCAATTGGGACTGCAGGATCCGGCCGTTTCACCGACACCACCCGGCAGTAGCGAGAAGTGACCAAGACCAACAAATCTCGAGGCACCCCCAATCACGCGTCAACGCCCCGAAGCCGCGCGCTGAGGACCACCGAACACGACCCAGTGCCGTGCGCGCCGCGGCGGCGAAGGGTTGCTCTGACCCAATGACCGATATCCTCGCACTCAGGTCATAAACAGACACCAAAACATCGACTTGGCTGTAGAAGTTCTGTGAGCTGTCCCACGTGGAAATAACGGTTGATATCAAAACAGCCACAGCCAATAACCTGATCCTTCCACAGCACCTTTTCAAACAGATCTGGTGTTGTCAACAACGATACCCGGCATCTGAAGGAAGTGTGTGCCAGACTTATCAAGGTCCCGACACCCTCCAATCTCACCTCACATAATAAGTCCTGTTCCAATTCTCACCCCGAGCGAGAGACCAACAGCGCCGTCTTTACTTAATTCCCGGAGATATCAAGGCTCATGCACCCCTGGCTTGGTCAAACCGACGCTGTGACGATCTAACGCGGCCTTGCCCGCATCCCGCCATCCCCACCTCCGCAGTCCAACTTGGCTTATTCGAGAGCGCGGAAATCGTCAGTTGCGAGAAGGCCAGAGATATTAATAAATGCTACGGACAGAGCAGCCCAGGCAGAGGGATTTCAAGAGGAGAACTGGGGCTGTGGGAAGGACATCAGATACTATGCCTATGATGTGGGACAGGTTGAAGCTCCCTCAAAAGCAGGACGACGAGGGGTTGAGATTAGGTCTGGGATACAGTAACTATAATGCGCCAAAAAGCCGAGGGTACAGCTACTCGATCAAGGGAGGTCCGCCTCCCCCACGGCCGCCTCGAGAATTTTTGGAGTCTCACCTGTGAGTTGCTGCTTGCTCTCCCATCATCTCACCTCCCTCTTCCTTCCAACCCAAGTCAGGCGGGGGTCACATTCGAGTTTGCTGAGTGCCTGCCGTGTTGCTGTTTTGTGGGCTCGGCTGCAACGAGCTTTTTTTGGGCAACTAAAGCGCCTCATGCTTACCTACACACGAACCCAGTCGGGCGGCTTGACTTCACCTGGACACCTATTTTCAATTACTTCTTCCTTCATTCCAGTCTCTTGCCATCCACCGCAGCTGACTGCATCCGACTTCGCTTCCCCATTGCTAATAGAGTCACGTTGTGCTGCAGTGAGACATCTACTCCCCGCGCAGCAATACAAGAGCCACCTCCCCGCAACCCAGCTCGAATCAAGGTCCGCACCTCCACCTACCGACCACCGTCGTCTGTGTATTCTCAAGACGCACAGGCACCACCGCCCGCCTCGAACTACACAGTAACCGTGGCTACCAAGTACGGCTACCGCTACGGCGGCGGCGGCGGCGGCGGGGCGGAGGAGATCTCCCCGCCAAGTTCTCCGGAGCCCGACTCTGAGGGCGTGAAGCGCTTCTTGCCCGGCGATGTCTCCCCAATAGAGGAGGACGATCACGCAGCAGCTCTTCTCCAGCAGCACCCGGCTTTCCGCAACAACGGTGCTCAGAATGACCACTCGAGACGGCAGCAGACGCCCACCCCCGAGACAGGCAGGCAGTCGCCTCGCCGGGCTCCCAACAGCCGTGGCGGTGGTGCTACCAGCATTCCCATGATGCGTAGGGAACGGAGGAAGCAGTCAGGTACCGTCATGCGCGAGCCAAACTCTACTAATCGGGACCACCCACCACGTCAAGAACCACCCCGCTGGGATCGGCTGACAGGTGAACCGACGGCGGCTGACCGTGCTCGGCCGTCTCAAGGGCCTCCTGCCGAATGTTCTCAAGGTCTGGGAATTACAGCAACTGCCTGGGCATCCCCGCAGACCAGTCCTACACAAGCGCCTCCATCTTTCGCTGACAGAGTGCGGAGGATTGCCAAGAAGGCTGCTGCTGGCCGGGAGAGAGAGCCTCAGCATGACACAGATCCCGCTGCGGGCGCCTTCACATCAAACCGCCCTGGTTGGCGAGGTGCGAGCGGCCGAACTGCCATCGTTGAGCCCGTCCACGACACTCCTGAAGTTGCACCCCTGAGGATCCCCGAGAAGAGCAGCAGGAGAACTCTTACACCAGTACAAGCAGACAAACCAAGGCCTGGCATCTCACTAGGGGGTGTGCCACGGCGAGGACAAACCCCACCCATCAGCCCTCCCGCAACTGAAACGTCCACGGTCAGGGCCGGCCTGCGGGAGACGTCGCACAATGTCGTGCACACTCCGTCCCAGCTGACTCCCCCGACGGCCTATCTCCATTCAGAGAATGCGCAGAGCTACCCGAGCCCGCCGCTTTCGAGCACTCCGCTCAGCGGGGGGGATGCACCAGCCATGGCTGCCAGACAGCTCTCCAGGGATGCCGTCCCCAGCATGGCCGCACTCCCCAGCCCCGAGTTTAACAGCCCGCACGAGTCCAACGTGATTCGCAGAAAGCCACCTCCGTTACATACTCACCATCAACACCAAGACTCGGTCTCCTCTGTCTACTCGCAACCACCTCGAGGACCACTGCACACTTCCCCGCTCACTATTCCTGATATTGCCCCGCCGGCTACCCTAACCGCCAACAACGACACCTACGTCCAGCCTCCCTCTCGCTTCAGCATAACCACATACGCCACCAGCCACACGGGTACAACCCGGGATGACGGCGACGAGCTAGTTGACGAGGACCAGCCACCTGTCCCCTCACTTCCAGTCGGCCTCCACCACGGCGGCAAGATCGACCCGTCCTCTGACAACAGCCCGGTGACGTCTCCGATCGACCAGTTCATGACGTCGCCTTTTACCACCCATACGGAGCAGTTGAGGATGGTAAACCCAGCTGTTGCCCGTGCGCAGGCCATTGAACGCCCCAGTTCTCGTGCTTCAGACATCAACAAGTCTCTGCCTCCAGCACCACCCGAGGGTGAAGCCCAGGATCGTGTCGGGTTGCTGAATGCCCAGTTGAGAGCGTTGGCAAACAGGCGAATCAACATCAACAGGTCCATTACCCAGATGACGGAGATGATGCCGACGGACAAGCTGATGAACAGCGAGGAGGTGATTAGAAAGAGGGAAATCGAAAAGAAGAAGGTAGAGGCGCTGAAGCAGGAGTTGTCTGAGGTGCAGAGGGAGGAGTATGAACTGGGCTTGAAGCTGCACCGGGCTTACAAGAGGCTGGATAGGGATAACGAGTTTGAGCCGACGGGGTTGTGGGTGAGGAGAGTTACGAACTAGGATGGTATTTTTGAGGGAGAGGGGATTGCGGTACGGGTTTTTGTTGGAATGGGACAGGATCTTAAGCGCAGGAGTTTTGTCATGGGTGTTATGGATACTTGTTATTTATTTGATGGGGAGACGGATTATTAGCAGCATGTTTGGCGTTGATTTGTTCATTTTAGCTTGAGCTTGCTTTGGTTGTTTTGCTAGTTTTGGAAGGATTTGGGGAGGGGGGTTTGTGATATGGAAAGAAATAAAAGGATATCAAAAGGGGATGGGCTGGGGGAGAAGGGTATGTGTATGGGGATTGATTGGGGAGGATAGCACGTATATAAGTGTACAGAAATACATATTGTTAACTGTAGATGGCTGTGTACAGGGGAAAGGATGTCATGTCAGTTGTGAATAGTATACACAATGAGGGTATGAAAGGGGGGCCTGCTGCGCACATGTGTGTAAGTCCACTGAGATGGATTGTCTAGGTCTGAGAAGACCGAACACCCAAGCAAAGAGGGCAGGAACCACGTACCAGAGTAATAGAGCAACACAAACAGCCATTCATGAAGATGTCTTGTCGATTTTTGTATGAACAGTTACTCAATCAATATACCCATCTTTTGCAGGAAAAGTACAAAAAAAAAAAAAAAAAAAAAAAAAAGAATACCCTGTCTCGCCTATCGCCTGCCTGCCACGCTATGCCATGCATGAAAAAAGAGAACAAATAACTTACCCCCAGCCACACCAACCAACCAACCAACCTTTTTCACCCTCTGATAAACCCTATACCACCCACCCATTGCTTTTTCCTCTTCCTTCCTTCAAAAACTTTCTACTTAAAAGCCAGTCCAGCTATAGAATGAGTAGCGAAAAAGAAAAGCTGATGATGATGATGATGTTGATGATGATGGGTGGTATATCAAAGGCTTGCAAGGTCGTGGTTGAGTAGGTATATATATGTGCAAAAGAAGCAAGAAAAAGGGAATATATGTAAAACAATAGTTTGGTACAGATAGTTTTCTTTGTTGGCCATGATCAGGTTATCCAGGAGTCATCGACGCCGTGGAGCCAGCTCTACTCCCCGTCTTGCCAGCCGCCGACGCCCCCAGGCTGCTCCTCACGTGGGCGGGCAACGTAGAAGGGATATCCTCGTCATCACCCGATGAGTCCGAGTCGTCATCACCATCGTCGATAGCGATGGGTTGCTTGGAGCTGTTCCCATTCTGGCCATTCAGCGCAGCGGTCGCCGCAGCGGCTTGCGCTGCGAGGTCGGCGTGATTGGGGGGTTTTCCAAGCGCGGGATAAGGATTGCCGGTGTTCTGAACATCTGAACCACCTGCCCCATCAAAGCTGACCGAGACCTTGCGGGTGGGTGTATCCTCCACCCCAGTCCTATAGGGCGTCTGATACCCCCCATTCGTGTCCGTCCTCCTCCTCTTCGCATCGTGCTCCTCCACCTCGGCAGCACCAGGATTTGGCCTTGGCGTATTGGCAGCCACCCACCCAGCTGCCGGTGGCCTAACAGGCACAGGGACATCGCTAATGACCACTGGCCTATCCTCTGTCTTGCCAGCAGGCCCCATGGACGCCCTCGCTTGGTCCTTTTCAGCCTGCTTGATGCCCAGACGCTCCCTCTCAGCCTGAATCTCTGCCTTGGTACGTCGTTCACGCAGCCTGACTCCGTACTTCTTCCGGATCATCGATTGCTTGGTGCCGAAGCTGTTTCTGAGACCCTCGACTCTCTGGCGTCTTTCGTTTTCATCAGGAATGGCTTCCGCCTCGGCAAATCTTGGTCGGTATTTGATCTCGGCCTCGTGAAGCTCTTCGTTCATCGCTTGGAATTGTTCAGGCGTGAGGTGAGCATATGGATCGCCCGGGATGGGTGAGGCTGTCGGCGTTCCTGCCAATGCGCGATTCACGAGCTGGGATCGCGCTGGAGTTGACAAGGAAGCGTTAGGGGTCCCGTTTGGCGCCGATGAGGCAATCGGTACGGGGCTAGCATGCTGAATGGGAGCAGCTCTTGGGGGTCGACCAGGCCCACGAGGAAGTTTGACCGTATCAAAATGACCGCAAACTCTACCGTTGAGGTGGCCATTCAGATCTACTAGTTCTGTGAAGCCCTGACCGCAGTATGGGCATGAGTGCTTGAATCCAGCCGAGGTGGGTGGTAATATAGTGCAAATGCTGTATGCAGTGTGCTACACATAGCAGGTCAGCACGCTAATTCTTTGTCAAAACCGGCATGTACTCACATATTCAAAAGCCGAAGTCTGAGCAAAAGTACGGAAGCACCTAGCACACTGAAGCATTGGATGTTGCGACGACGGGGGAGCAGACGGAGCAGGAGGATAGCCAGCCGCCGGTTGGGTAGGGTGAGCTTGGTGGCCATTAGGAGCAGCGGCAGCCGGATGAGCTTGGCCCTGTTGTTGTTCTGGGATCACATCGCCCAGCTCATACCCCAGCCGTTCAGCTTTCGCGAGAGCATTGGTCAGTGGAGCGGCCTCGATGGTTAAAAGTCGCTTTTCCAGACATTTGTCGAGGAAGTTGTCGCTGGCCTTGTCGATAATCATGTCGGCGACCTTGTCGATATCCGCGGTAGTAAAGTGGTTCATAATGTCGACAATGGAGTCGGCCACCATCTTGGCTCCAAAGTCGCGGACGGCACGTTGTGTGATGGACGGGACCGCATGATGAATAGAAGCATTGAGCTGTTGAGCGGTTAGTGGGAACGGCACCGGACCACATTTGTTATGCGAAGTCGGGACAATGGTCGAGCCGGGCGGAGGACGGTATGGCGATTCGGGCATGGCTGTGTGAGAGGGAGGAGGGAGGTGAGATGAAAATCAGATCAAAGGTAGAATGAGACGTATCATAGATACGAGGGTATAAAGAAAACAGCTGGCGGGCAGGCAAAGAACAAGCAAGCCATCCACTCTTGCCCTGCAACTGACGAGAGTATCTTTCCACAGCTCCCCACCGGCAAGAGCAACTCTGCCCATTACAGGGAGCAAGCGCGAGGACAATAGGCGAGGGCGAGGGCATGGGTGCTCGGGATGGGGGCGCGTCAAAAGAATGGATGAATGAATGCGGGTAAAGTGTGGAAATACCGAGACATAAAGAGGGTAATTAATATGAGATATGCAACTTACGATGAAAGCTTGATGAAACTCTGTGCCCAACAGGCATTTTTCCCAGTGGTCCCGCACAATGCGTCGGACGGCCTCGGGAAGACTCTGCTGGATCGCATAAGTCATGCGCGTGCAGTCGTCGACAAACTTGGGGTTGGCGCTGGCATGGTCTAGCGTCGGCGATGGGAAGCCTCCTGAGTTTTGCGCCGGCATATGGCTGGTCCTCCGAGCAGGCGGGTCCATGATCACGGGCCGGTCAGTCATGGACCGCCGGGGAAGCGGCTGCGATGGCAAAGTATGCTGGGGATAATGATGGGGCTGTGGCTGGTGATGGTGCTGGGGCTGCTGGTGCGCGTGGTGAACTGCCGGTGGGTGATGGGCAGATGGTGGTGGATGGCTGGGCGCGGTCCAACGGTGCCAATGTTGGGGTTGCGACTGAGGTTGCGACTGTGGTGGTTGTGGCGGCGGCGGCGGAGGAATTTGTTCACGCGTTTGTGGAGACACGACACGCACTGAAGGGTGAAATTGGGGTGGGTGCACAGGGTGCGCTTGATGCGATGGCGGCTGCGCTTGCCCAGGATGCGCAAGAGGTTGCGAAGGCAGGGACGGGGCCGGGTGATGATTTTGTGCTGCCGGAGTCGGTCTTGGTGGTGGCAGTGGTTGTTGTTGCGGTGGTGGAGGCTGAGAATGTTGCTGTTGCGAGGGTTGTTGCGGAGGTGGAAGTTGTGGGGCCGGGCCGGTGGGAGCGGGACCTTGGGCAGGCACTGAGACGGAAGCTGGGGTTGGAGCTGGAGCTGGAGCTGGAGCTGGGGCCGCAGGTGGAGGGGCTGATGAGAGGACTGGTGGTGCTGTTGCTGGTGCTGGTGCTGTTGCTGGTGCTGGTGCTGGTGCTGGTGCTGGTGCTGGTGCTGGTGCTGGTGCTGGTGCTGGTGCTGGTGCTGGTGCTGGTGCTGGTGCTGGTGCCGGCGCTGGAGCTGTTGTGGACGTTTGAACCTCCTCACCGTCCGGCTTTACCACTGGTGGCTTGTTCACACTACTTCCAGGCCGGCCGATGGCCTCTGATATCGAGGCCACAAGCCCATTTACTGTTCCTGGTTCCCGGGGATGGGAGAAGGGGTTTTCGGAACGCGTCTCCGAACTGGCCGGTTGAGCACCGACCACGGGCACGGCATTTTCAGTCGTCCGTGACGGTGTTTGTTGCCGGATACTTGGGACCACCGGACTGGACTCTGCCGGCGGGTTTTCGTGTTGCCCCGTGGACGGTGAGCTTGTCACTGCCGCTGCTGCTGATGGTTCTTGTCCATGAGTCTCCATGGTTTTTACTGTCTGTTTGGCTGTGGCTTCCTGGTTCTGTGGTTGCTGCAAGTGGCTTTCATGTAACTGTGTTGCGAGCCGAAAGCATCCAAAATGCTCCTTCATGACCCTAGGACCTTCCACCCTTCACAGATGCAGCTCAGTGATGTTTCTTGGCTGTCTGGATCTGCATCGAGTTTGAGCTTCCAGCCAATTGCTGTAAAGTGCAGGACGGGCTTGGACGCGGCAGAGGTACCCGCAGTGCTGCTGCTCAGTAACACACACACACACACACACACAGAGAGAGAGAGAGAGAGACCTCGGTACTGTGCAATGTGTCACACTGCCAACCAAAAATTGTGAAGCAGAGAAGGGAGGATGGTGATGGTGTGTTGTGGTGATGTCTGCGGACCGCAGGGTAAAAGTAAAACGTTACTGACGGGGGCGCTATGGCCGTCCCCTTTGCTTTTATCAAGAAAAGTTTTCCCTCGTTTGAGAGTAGCTTTCTTCGGTTAAAAGGGGAGGCCGATCGTGTTTAATAAATAATTAACAACTTAATTAAATTTGCACAGCCAATCCAGCTAGCTTCCGGCGACAATTATATTTGCTAACCAGTACATAACGCTACTTCGAGCCCTGGCCGTGCACGGGCAACACACAAACTTTTTCCCACGGTTCCACTTAAGCATCAATTGCGTCCAGGGATCCCGTCGTCTCACGCGTTTGCTTACAACATCATGATCAATTCCTTGTATCCAAGTCATCATATCATGTATTGTTGCTTTTTTCCCCCCCCTCCTCTCTTCTTGCTGCAGCGCTTCGGCTTTGAGCTCAGCTTCATGTTGTCACCCCCAAGCGACTCGGGCTTACCTAACAAAAAAAAATATTTCAACCATCATCGTAGATTTACCCGCAATCTGTGTCAAATTGTACCCGTCTCATATGCTGAAACACAAAACGCTGAGAGTAATCCCACGGGAGAGCTGTGACAGGTTGCATCAATTCTGGCTTTGTCATAGCTCGAGTCTAGGGGTCAGGAGTACTCTGCCGTTGAGAAGGGTCCTTTGAGATCATCTGGTGGGGAGGTACTATTGGGGTTACATGTCTGCGGTGGTGGTATATGCATGTACCCATCGTCATTACGCAGTCTGTTCGCTTTCATGGCACAGCCAATATTGTGACATCTTTTCGTTGGCCATTCCCGTTTGTTCTCACTCTGGAAAAGCCACCGACAAAATAGTATTGAGGTTGTGCTTAAAGCCCGTCATGCGCCAACGCTTAGCTCATGCATATTGAGGGTATAAAATAGCAAATTGGTATCATTACATGTCTGGCTAGAAATTAAGTAAACCGCCCAACTACGCTTAAACAGCCTCGCCAAGACAGGCGAGCAACAGCCTCTCATAATCACCACTGGTTTCACCCCTGACTCTGCTAACGAGACTTCTGTGATATCTCTTCTCGTAGGCACCGCGCACGTTCTGCATGTGAGTGCGGTCCCAGTGATATCTGATAATGCGGCTGGTCAAAAGGTGGTCCTTGGTCCCAGCGCCAGCCATAGCATCCTCAAGGAGCGCAGCATGATGCATGTACTTGTCGAGTCCCTGCCGAAGCTGGAAAAGAAGAGCATCTTCCATGTGTCCAGAGAATTCCTGCAATATTGACGTCAGTAAACAACCAAAAAAAAAAACAACAAAAACATATGGTATGGCAAAATTTACCCTGCGAATAACATCCTCCAAACTCCTAGCATACTTCTGCTGGTACTCATACGCAATAGCCCGAATCTGGTTGTCGTTCCTCGTGCTCAAAATACTGCACACCTTCATCTCATCCGTCCCGACCTTGCCCTCGGTCGCATTGTAAAGGTCATTCACATCCCTATCAATCTCCATCTTCACCACCGGCGCCGAGTCCTCCGCCCTCGTCGCCCCCAGCACAATCATGAAATGCCTCTCCGTCTTCATGCTCAAATCACCCTTGACATCATCCTCAAGACGCCTTCTAAACACGCGGTGATATTCACCCTTGATGGCGTTCATATCGGCGTTTGACCTGCCAAGCAAGACATCGTTCAGAACCGCCTCCTTTGTGCCAATACCAGCCATGGCATCGCGCAAAAGGTGGACATCGTGAAGGAGAGGGCCGCGGACGATGGAGATGAGGCCCGTCTCGAACCAACCGGAAACTTCACTCTTGATATCCTTTTCGAGATCGCGACGGTGGATTCGGCTGTAGGCGTCGCGGAGGGTGCGGATCTGGTGGGGATCCTTGTTGGCGAGGATGCGGATTAGAGCTCTTTCATCTGTGCCAAAGCCCTTCATGGCGGCCCGCAAGCCCTGAGCGTCGGCATCGGGGCTCCAAGCGATGATTTGAGGGGGGCCATAGCCTGGCGAGGCAGGTGTCGGGGGATATTGATGGCCGTACTGTGTGTACTGGGCAGGAGGTTGACCGTAAGCGCCTTGAGGTGGTGGGGGTTGACCGTATCCTTGCTGGGGAGGAGGAGCGCCGTAAGCACCTTGAGCAGGGTATTGGTGAGCCGGGGAGGGCGCGCCGTACGGTTGCGGAGGAGGAGCGCCGTACGGTTGGCCCGGGGGAGGAGCGCCGTATGGTTGGGCAGGTGGAGGAGCACCGTATGGCTGGGCGGGTGGGGGAGCGCCGTATGGTTGTGGTGATGGCGCGCCATATGGCTGGGGCGAGGGGGCACCGTATGGTTGAGGGGGGGGAGGCTGTCCGTAGCTCTGGGGAGGGGGCTGTTGATAGTACTGGCCTTGAGGAGGAGGAGCGCCGTATTGCTGGCCGGGCGGTGGTTGCTGGTAGTAACCCCCTTGTTGCGGAGGGGGTTCTTGGTTTCGTGAGTAATGCGCCATGATGCTCTGGGAGTCAGTCTCGAACTTACGGCCGTACGGAGGGTATCCTGAGTAAGACATTTGTCCTTGTTTGCAAATGCGCGAGATCTTTGTTGGCTCTGGCAAACAAGAAATGGATTCGTAGAGGGTAGCGGTTAGGTGGTTGGCAGCAGAGGAGCAGCCAAGAAGCAACAAATTTTCAAGGTGGATGCAAGTGGAAGGAAGGACAGGAACAGGAGAATGGTTGCTTACCCATGGTTATATACTATATACTACATACCTATCTCCCAAACTAGATGTGACCTGCAGATCAATGGCCATCAGCGCGAGGCACCAGGCCCGGCTGCCTCTGAGCCTCTCTGCCCCTCACCCCGCATCGCACAGCCATGAACTGCTGAGAGCCTGCCTAGAACTATTGCGTCAATGTGTGGCTCAGCAGCAGCTTGCTGGTTGCCAAGCGGCTCAGCCCAACGAACATCTTCCCGAGCTTCGGCCACCATGTGGACGGCTATAAAGAAGCGCTGCCTCGCAATGCAATGTTAGCAGATTGTGCCCAATTGCTACTCCTCGCTCGCGTGGTCTGGACAGTGACAGCAAAAAGTGAAAATGTCCAACCTTGGAACTCTTGTCAGGGTTGCCCCTCCATCTGTACCCCGAGCGGCATCTGCGCCACACCCGAATCCCGTTTGTCACACTCAATACCAGCCTCCCCCAGGTGTCGTCGGCACCTCTCTCTCTCTCTCTCTCACACACACTCTCTCTCTTTCTCTCTCTCCCTCTCTCCAGTCTGACAATACTATTGTCTCGGTATGGAGTACAAAAGCAGCCCACATCTAAAACTAGTTTCACACAGTCAGTGACAGTCTCTGCTCCTCGATAAGACTTTTCATCTCATCTTCTCTCTTCCTCCCCTGCCCATCAAAGGTGGCTGGGGGTGTGTGGTCGTGGAGGGGTACTTTAGCGCTCCCGAGCGGGCGGGTTAGGTGGGGCAATGCAGGGGTGGAGCTTCAACCTCCTCAATTTCCAAATCAAGCACTCCCCGTCGCCCAAAACACTTTCTCTTTCAGCACACAAGAGCCTGTGACTGCGACTGAAGCCAGCCATCTGAATTATCATGGCCTTTCCTCGACTAAATAATCCTGCACCATGAGTGCTTTCTCAGGTTTGTTCCGCTTCTCTCCTTCTCTACTGTCTGCCGTCCCTTGAAACGCATGCCTGTCTGCTGCAGCTTTCCAGCATCTCGCTCTGGCTGCTGTGCGCCTTGCCTTCGGCCATTTGCATCTTGACACATCAGACACATCAGTGCCTTCAAGATGCATTCCAACCGAGCAACTCTATTTCTTTCAGCATCCTACGTTCTCTTTCTTCCTTGTTTCTCTCTGCCGCTCCATGAGTCGCCGTTACAACAACCAGCAGCCCTAGCGCCCAGGGCGACCTATGCGGTAGTCAATATCGATGGAGGAGGTTCCGGCACGACTCCGGGTGGGTCTCCGGGAGGGTCCCCAGGAGGAGGGATCGGCGCTGGCAGCCCCGGCACTTCCGGCCCCGGTGGTTCAGGGGGCTCAGGGGGGTCCGGTACCGGCAATCAGCCCGCCCCGAACCCCGTGACCATCACCGTGGTACAGACGCCTCCTACCAAGACAGCTGTTCAAACAGTTTTTATGACGTCGCCCGCAGTCACAAATCGTATCACAGACACTGTCGTCGTGACGAAAACGGTTCAGATTGTCAATATCGAGCCCACATCCACGCCTGCAACTAGCACGGCTCACCCTCTCCCGACATCGTCGGCCCAACCAGTGGTACCCATCGAACCCTCACACTTGACGTCAACACTGGTGTCGATCTCGTCCTTTTTGAGCTCGTCAACAGCGACACCAACTTCAGTCCTACCCTCAACCACCGATGTCATAGTCGTCACTTCGATTGCTGCTGTCCCCGAACCAAGTTTGAACAGCAGCACGACATACGATGACGGAAAATGGCACACCACATATCCAGCTTGGAACGGGACCTTGGACCGCCGGTCCAATCGTTCTCGGTTCCGGCAACGGGCTGCCCCCTGAGCGCGGCATGTTTTTTGGCCAGCATGGCACCGATGCTGCACGAGAGGGCGTTTTTGACGGACACGGCGATGCTGTATGTTTTGATGAGCCACGACGTAATGTATGAGGCACGCAATATATGAGAAGGATAAGGAGGCGGGGGGGGGGGTTGATCTTAGACTATCGTGAACCAAGAGCTGGAACACGTATGGCAGGCACGGCCAGGGGTAACTCTGCTTTCTTTTGGTCTTCGGCTGGAGTATCCGGTACGTCATGTCATGTAGGATAGCTGCGAGTTGATCGAGTCAGGACACGAAGAGAATGTTGATATTGCACCCAAGGTCGGCCGCTGCCTTATGCCTCATGCCTTAGCTTGTTGTTCCCCAGAACCCGGATGGTGGGTGGGGCCTTGACAGAAGACACGACGGCTCCAAGTCCGAATCACGTCAACTGCCGTCACGGCTTTTGATGGTTGGCGTGACTTGAAGCTTATCATCAGCCGCGGGACGCGGACGACAAGAGCACGACATCACGACAGGTAGCGATAATAGGCGCCTTGGAGAGGCATCTCGATGACATGTCTCTCCATCTCGATGATAACCGTCGCTCAAGGGTGATGGTGTGTATCCAGACTCTCACGCTCGAGTAGCCGGTCGCCTGCCAAAACGGTTGCACGTGCATCTTGGTACTGCGTCGTTACTCGATTGCCTTGACTGCCACGATGATGCCTACGGCAATCTGCAGTCGAGGGTCATTCTTTCCCCAGCTTGACAGCTGTCACAACTTGATTTCCTGTACCATGCTGATGATGGGAGTCTCAGATATGTTTGCCTGAATGGCATGCGCGTTTTTCGAGAATGCCATCTGACGATACCACATATATATTTTAACGACGAGCGAAACACCTTAAAGGAGGATGACACCAGGGTAAAAACGCTGTCTGGCTGTGATACCTTGTCAACGGGCAACGCCATTTGAGTTCTGACAGTTATCATGCTTCCCATCACCGGTGCGAACCAACCTCATCTCTGTGGTCAAGGACACCACGACGACCCTAGTGAGGGATCAGGTACATCCGGCAGAAGGATGGGACAGAACCGAATGTGAATTTGGGCGGGGGGCTTTGGGACGAAGGGGCGCAAAGAATACCATTGCGACCTGCTGTCCTCGCGACCTGCTGTCCCACTTCTTGGCTCGCAAAGCTTTTTCGGCCACAGCCTCTCCCCTTGGCTCGTTGGCTTAGGTTTGCACCACTGAGGGCGTGTATCACCAACTCACAAAGGCAGAGCCTGCCATGCCAGGATTGGTACCGGCGGCCCATTGACACAAATCCGGGGAGGTACCTGGATAGGTCATCCTATGTACATACAGTTCGCGGCCAGTCCGATCACGGTGGTCTCGCACCATGTCTCTTTTTTTCCCGCTCATGGTCCGCACGAATGCGGCTCAGAAACCGTTGATTCAGTTCAACGTAACGACACGGGATATTTCCCCCCCTGTTGTTGTTGTTGTTGTCCCGGCAGGTTTAGACGAGTTTCCCTCTTTCCGATTTTCAAGGTTACGCTGCCACACACATCGACATTCACATGGAGATCCAACCAGACTCGGAGGTGGTCCCCAAACCCCCTGTGAGTCCTTTTGTTGTACCCGACTGGGGTTTGGTTTGGGGTTGCTGATTTTCGAGACAGGCGACAAGAGTTCAGGTACTTGTGCCTACGAGATGGGTACAAGACTTTTGATCTACCTCGATTACCACACCGCCGCCTAGCCCGAAAAGGCGCCGACTCGCCCCAAGTGTCTGTCAGTCGCTGTCAGGCACATAGATATAAAGCATAAAAACAAGAGATCTCTCCTCCCTCCCTGATCTGATCTCGAGCAACAACCACCGCTTTCATCTCAAACACCACTTCAGCCTGAAGCCACAATATCAATACGGGACCCTTTGGTCTTACATCTTTGTCTATCACACACCTTCTTCTTACCTACCTTTTCAACATGAAGATCTCGGTCCGCACCACGGGTCTTCCCCTCTGCCGGGCTGCTCTACCCGGCAGAGCCGTCAGAACAATGGCCACAGCCGCCGTTGCCGCCGCCACCCATGTCTCCTCAGGGTCGTCGTCACCCATGAGCATGCCACCACGCTTGTTCAACGTCCGAGCCGCGCAAAACGCCAGACTCCCTGTTCAACCTGCCTCACCCCCACGCCAGCCCACCACCACCACCATCACCCCCCAAAGTCAAACCCACCCCCTCATGCCCCCGGGCTACATCGCCACAACTGCCACCCTCCCCACCTTCACCATCCCCAGCGTCATCCTCCCCACCCCATCCCACCACCTCCTCGCAAAATCCATCATCTCGGCCTTCCGACGAGACGGCATAATTCAAATAGCCCAATCCCCTCTCCAACAACGCCTCTGCAAAGAAGCAATGGCAGCCTCAAAGAAGTTCTTTGCACTCCCGCCCGAGAAAAAGGCGGCTTGCGTGGATGAACGGTCGTATGGGGGTTACATCGCCTCCGGGGAAGAGGTCACCGACGGCATAGCCGACTACAGCGAGATATTCACCATCACCCGCGATTTCGCCAAGACTGACTCGAGGGTCAAGGCGGGGTGGCCTTGTCATGGACCTGTTCCCTGGCCTGAGAATGGGGGAATGAGGGAGACGATGATGAGGTATAAGACCGAGCTAGGGGAGGAAGGGAAGAGGTTGGTGAGGTTGGTGGAGATGGGGTTGGGGCTTGAGGAGGGGGAGCTGGGGCGCTGGATTGGTGATGATGGGAAACAGGGGGAGGGGGGGTGGCATCACGCACGGGTCTTGCGGTTTCCTCCCCGGAACAAGACTAATGGGAAAGGGAAGGAGGGGAGGGGGATTGGCTCGCACACGGATTATGGGCTGCTGGTTATCTCGGCGCAGGATGAGGTTGGGGGGTTGTTTATTCGGCGGCCGAGTCGGGAGGAGAGGTTTGCGAATTGGGAGGAGAGTGCTGCGGGCTTGAGGGAGGAGGAGGAGGGGTGGGTTTTTGTCCCGCCTGTTGGGGGGACGCATACGGTTATTCTTGGTGAGTTTTTTTTTTTTTTTTGACTCCTTCTACAACCTGGAGGATGATTGGACTAATGAGGGGAAAATAGGGGATATGATGCAGTACTTGACGAGAAACTACCTCACCGCAACGCCTCACAAGGTCGGCCTGAACACACGAGAGAGGTTCGCGTTTGCGTATTTTCACGAGCCGAGCTTTCAGGCTGTGTTGAAGCCCCTGAATGGTGGTGTCATCCCAACAGACCTAGACGACAGCAGAAAAAAAGACAAGGGGGTGCACTACGGGACGCATTTCACGAATATGTTTATCAGGAATTATCCCGAGAGGATCACGACGAAGAGGTTGCTGGCCGAGGGGCGGTATGGGTTGTTGGAGAGGCCTGAGTTGAGGACTATTGGGGCGGTTCCTACTACCACCACTGTCGAGAAGTCGGTATGACTCGGAGATGATGAGTTGTCAAAGAGGTGGTGGCGTTGGGGTGATGGTGCGTCATGCTTGTCTTGGATACAGCAGCAGGTGGGGTGATATCGGAGTCTGGGGTGGTGGTCAGGGGGTCAGGGGTGAGGGAGTAGTGCATGTACATCATATTGTTTTTTGGGAGTTTGGTGGGGAGTTGACGTGGTACGATAGCTTGATTTGGATATGTGGGTTTGGAGTCCTGGGTATCTGCTTTTGGTAGTATTTCTTTGGTTGGTAAAGGGGCGGGAGCAAAACCTGGAGTTTATTTTGTTTTTTTGTCTATTTTTCTTTAATGTAGTTTTCTTTTGCAGATATTTTACGATACCTAAGTAATCATCATCTTACCTATCTATTATCATCTTCAATCCCACCCGGTCAAAGATCTTTGATTTGACTGTCTTGTTGTTCGTTGACATTACTGAGTTTGATGTCTAAGGCTGGACAGCAAAAAGAGATCCACAATTATTGGAATGTTACCAGGTTGGCCTTGGATGGTGACAACTTGACGGCCGTTTCGGAAGGAGTTTCCCTTCTCAAACCCCGAGCATTTACCTTTCGGATTCAGGTTGCCGGATCTGCTTACCTACCTTAACTTGGCTGGCCAAAAATTCAAGACATCCAGACTACGTTGGCTTAAGCACTGAGACATTGGTGTGGTGGTGCAGCAGCAGGAGCGTTACATCAAACGCACGCAACTGTCCGGCTGCTGTGCATCTGAAATGTCTGAGATTGGATATTGGTTTTGGCGTTGGGATCCACGGGTGGTGTTGGGTCAGGTAAGTTGAGATCTGAGATTGTTGCGATGAGAGTCAGGTTTTGAGATGGGCGATCACATATTGGTTTCAGATCTGAGGACGGGAGGGGGGTGGCTTGCGTGGTTGACTGAGGGTGGGAGGTTGGGTTGTTTGAGGCGGTGAGTTTCATGTCTGGGCTTGATTGAGGGTATCAGTTTGACAATCATGTGGCTTGATATTGAAAGGAAGTGAAAATCGTTGAACAGCCACATCGGTAGTTTTCTGGGACCACACGTTGTCATTATCAAACTTGACCGCAAATCCAACTTGTCCTGGATGCTTGGAAAGGTGAGTACCAACTCGAGATTTCAAATGTTCAACAACCCACCTCCACCCACACCCCCTTCCCACACCCTCCATTTAACCGTTACGTCCGTTGACAACACACAGACATAACACATTGGAACTCCCAGAGACACCTAACCCATCCCCTTACCTCCCACAACATCACCACCCAGCCCGGGCACATCGGACATGAAAGCGGTAAGCTTGCCCCCGTCACCATCCATGTACAGCTCAAACTGATCCCCTTCCCAGTCGTCCATAACCGGTCCCGACCAGTCAACTACCGATCCGAAACCCCTCAACCAAGCCTCCTTAAACCCGTTAAACACGCAATCCAACCTGAAACCATTTGCCCATCTTTGCGGGGAAACCTCACCTATTTTGGGATGATCCTTGGGCCCACCATCAGATCTAAGACATTGGGCGCGCTGATATGACCTGTCGGAGTCGGACCGCATCTGATGGTTGTGGGAGTCGGGTAGTTGCGGGGAAAGGAGATCGGGGTTACCTGCTTTTGGCTGATATAAGGTAAGATGAGGTGTACAAAGAGTGATAGCCGAGTTGGGGGTTGTGGAACGAGAGAAAAAGGTTGGAGTAGCAGGTTACTAGCCTTGTATCAGGGCTTTTTGATCTAGGCCAGAGGTTGAAAGACATTGTGATGTTGGGGACTTTGGAGGAGATTGCGGTTGGTGATGGTAGGATGCCTATCTTTGATTCTGATTTGAATGCACGAATGCTCTTGCCTGATCATCGGCCCTTGATGGTCGCTCCTGCCTACTGAATAGATTGATATGTGGTTTCCTTGGTGTTGATAAGATTTCAAGGAAGGTGCAGAGGTGTGGGTCAGGTCATCAAGTGATGGGTTTAGCTGGAATTCACTGAAAGCAGGGCCATCATCAAAAAATACCCTGCTCTCGCCCATAGAAAGGATGGCAATGCACCCCATAAGAGGCTCCTTGGATTTGGCAAATTCTTAGTCAACACACTCCCATGGACTGGTATTGTTGTTACAGTCATTAAAGTCCTTGGGTGTCGGGGCTTAGGGATGTTTGAAATTGTGACTCTTCGCATAGACGAGCTCTGGTATATTGAAGAGACGCAAAGGGAGTAAAAGCTGCGAGTGAACTGGTTAGGGGAGAAACGTGACTTTTTCGTGTTGTTAGAATGAAAGCCTACTATTGCCTGTACCTTTAAATTCCAGGTTTTGATGAGATACTACCAGGTACCTCCCTGATTAGGGTTGTTCAAGTCCAGAGGAACTAGAGGGGTGGCTTGAAAGGCCTGTTGCCATATTCACCTAATAGACAAGAAGCTGCTGACACTGGTCTCGAGGAGATTTGGGGGTTTGGCCTTGGGGTTGGTGCCAAACTCTAGATGAATAGTGTCGCATAAAAGCCAGAGCACTGGCCTCTGATGATGTCATTAGAGTTTAAGAACTTTAACAACTCTTATCAATTGTGTTCTGCTAATAGGGTACCTTATTCTTCCGATCAACATTGAAGACCGGCAAGCCAAAAATGCAGTGTGCTTTCACATCCAGAGATGCCGGCGCCGGGCCATTTAGACACACATCTGTGCCCCCCCCCCCTTGAAAAGCTCCGCTCCGAACAGCCAGCTGTTCTCTTCCAAAAAGTTCAAAACAGAAACAAGGTTCCCGCCAAAATGGTCCACACTCCCTTCGTCTATCACAAGCCGTCTCGCTGATTGCCCTCCAACAGTGCCTCCTCCTGAACCTATCTCTCCTGCTCCAACCGCCTACATCATCCTTGCCATCGTCACTTGATGCCCCGAATACCGCCCCAAACTCTCTTGCTTCCGCCTACTCCCGGATATCTCGTACTCCGATCCCAATCGCCCCTCACACCACTGCTTCAATGTTTTCTTGCACCGCTTTGTGATATCCTTGGCATTTTTCAAAGCCTCTTCGGCTAAGTCCATGTCCTCTTTTGCATCATTCATGGCCCATTCCGCATCCAGCTCCTCCTTGCAGGCCGTGAGTTCCTTGCCGTCCAAGTCTGCTTGTTCCTTTGCTGAAACACCTCTTTCTCTGGCTTTTTTGCGGCGTTCTTTGCCTATTTCGTGGGCCTTTCTCTTGGTTTCAAAATCTTCTTTGCATTTCTCGTGGTGTTCAACTGCTTCGTCCTAGTCCTCTTGGAAGTTGGTCATTGTGGGCGAGGGCAAAGGTGTGAATTTGTGCGAGTTCGATGAAGGTGGTTGAGCTTGGGGGTTGCTATGGGGGTTTGAGTGGTAGTGGAGGTGAGTTGCTTCTGTGTGACTGTGTGTCTCTGGCTGTCTGTTCGATGGCTCAAGGTACCGAGGACCCAGGGTGTTTGTAGTAGAGGGAACGGTGTTGAGGACCTCGGCGTTTGAACTATCGAAAGTGGCTGAGTGCGTTTGACGCTATCATGGGTTGCGGGAGAGGCACGCATGCTGCTGAAAGCCGTACGGCAATTTATCAGATGATGCTTCATGAGCTTGTTGGTTGTTCAAAGACATGACACTTAACGTGAGAGTTCGGATATGGAACGGTCGCGGCCCCAACAGGCCAACGAGCTACGTAGCAGGCTGTTAAGACAAAGCTTCATATGGCTGCTAGGCACGGCACCTGCTTTGAAGGTTCGGGTATGGAACGCGTCTGTCTAGCCACACCGGTCTATGATTGAGAAGATACGAACTGATATACAAGGCCTGAGAGTGATGTTGTCGGAGTGGCAACCTGTAATCATTAAACCTTGCCGATCGAGGGGGGTTACTCGGTCAAACGCCATTACAAACACCAAAGCGGTTCTAGAACACGTACCACTTCAATGAGATGATAAATGTATTGCTATTGAAAGACCTAAACATCAACTAGATCCTTCCTTCCCATCTAACAAGGTTTCATCATTGCTTGGTGACGCATGACTTGGTCTCGGCGTGTAGCGGCAACTTCCCATTCCCATACATTCAACTTCTTTATTACACATCGGCTCTCATTGACCTTTGCGTTGCAAAACTGCCTCGAGACTGCCCTTTTCCCAGCTGACCTTTCTGATTCTGCAAAGTCCAGCATCAGCAGTTACTCGTCGTCCCACGAAGAACTCAAATAATCAACACAAAGGATGACCTGCGTAAACTTGGATAACCAGCACAAGCACGGATAACCAACACAAACACAGACAACCACACAAACCGCCTCTCCCGCTCATCAGCCAGTCTAGCACTTGAACTATTTTTCCGTCAGTATCTCCAAGATCATCTCCAAAAATTATGAAACAAAGGCAAAAAGACTTACCACTGCAGGTCCAGGAACCTGATAGTTGGCCATGCTACCGCTGTAGATCTATTCCCCACCCCAGCCGTGTCAGCATCTCCCCGATTCGAACCAATTCAGCAATAAAGACTCACGTTAACATTATACCCCGGATCAGTACTCTTGAAAGCCCCTGGAATCAACGCCGTAGGACTCGGGTTCGTACTCCCCCCATTCGTGACCTTGACCTGCGCACAGCTAATGTAAAACTGCGGCGGCGCTCCCGGGTTGTGAAGACCGAGCTGCTGGATGCGGAGGAGGTACTCCCCGTCGGGGATGCATCTTGGGATATTCGAAGTGTACGAAACTAGGTATTCCCTTAATAAACCATCCCACCCTTTATCACATCTCTACTCCCAAAAAAACATTAGGGGACTCACTCCTCATCGGCCAAGAATTCCCACTCGGTCCCCAATCATAAATCTTGAACCACTGCCCACTCCCGTCATAATCCTTGACCAAGCCCGGCGCCTTGCTCATGTACAACGACACCGGTCCGGCGTGGTAGACCGCCGTGTCGAGCGTGAAAGTGAACTCATCCCCAGCCTTCATGGTCACAGTCTCGGTCCCGTTGCTCAACTGCCCTCCGACATTGCACCGGAGATCGGTCGAGGAGAGGTCTGTGACAGGGCCGTTTTGGAGCCAGGCTGGGTTGGAGTTTTTGCGGACGTACTTCCAGGCGGCGTGCTTGGTGCCGCCGGAGGTAAATTGTTGGAAGATGTAGTGAGCCTGCACGCCGGTGGTGGCCAGCAAGGCTGTAGTAAGCGCAAGGATGGACTTCATCTTGATGGGATTGAGTGGTGGTGGTGATACCGGGCTAAGACAAAAGAACTAGACTGACAAGAGACGGCACGGTAGTGGAAGCATAAGATGCAGGCGAGTTCTTGGAGGGGGGGGGGTTGAGTTGGGTTTATATCAATCAACACCGGCGCCCCCCGCCCCCCCCTCGGCTGCCTCTCACCGAGTTCCTTCGATGGTACTCCTTCCATGAGCTTCCCGGAATTCATCGCTTCTTGCTCCGTTGTGTGGTGGCTTGTGGGGTAGATACCCGCTGGAGGGTTAATTTGTATAAATTGAGTCTGGGGTTGGAGGGACGGGGGACTTGACTCCGTCGCGCGTTGCCGGATGAGGAAGTGTTCGGTCGTTCCAAAGCACTTTGGGAGGCCGAGAGGTAAATATGGTCGAATCAGGTTCTCGGACTGCAACAACAGGTCAAGGAAAGAAGTCCATTGTCGAGGGGTGATTCGTCTTCCACCTATGGGGTTTAGTTGCCATGTTTCCTGTCGCCGTGTAAGTCGAGTCGCTTGTTTGGGAACGCAAGGGAGCAACGAGTGGAGCCGCACTGTCTCATAATAGGTGAACTAGAACTGGACATTCGGTTTTCCCCCAAGGGAACAAAATTGCTTGGTGATGTTGTCGCGATGAATATGGCGTCGACTTTACCAAAGGTGTACAAAATGTCTAACATATACTTTGTTTTTAGCCCACAAAATCATCAACCAACAACCGGATGGCGAAGTGGCCGAGTGGTTAAGGCGCTGTGTTTAGGTAATCAGATTACCCGAAACCGCAGTGGGAAACCTCGCGAGTTCGAATCTCGTCTTCGTCAACTATCTTTTGTCATTTTTGCACCTGACACATAGCCACCGCCAAAAAAAGCCAAGGTAATAGTAAAGCTTCTGCTTTTTAGTGTACCAAACAACAAGTCAAAAAGAAATCCCTCTCGCTGCACGCAGAATGGTGAAAAGATATGGTTATACAGCTTTATTGACTGACAGGAATACAGCTAACGAGATACATTCATTATACAGCACACTAAAGATATTACAACAATCGTTCAAAACACTCAACCCGAAGCAGCTCAAGATAACACCAGTACCAAAGAAAACCCAAACAGACGAAAAGATCAAGCGGGTGACAGCAAAGAAAGGTTCGTCGCGATGACGTTGCCCACCCAACAAGCCCCAAGTCCAGCGCCCCTGTAACCCCTGAACCGAACCCATTTTCCCATCAACATCAATCACCATTAACCCTTCATCGACCCATACACCATACCACTCATTACATCCAACCCATCATCAATCACATTCAGAACAACCACCACGACCGCCTGGCAACATTAACATGATCAACCCCACTCCACCTCTTCCCCCCCTTCATCTCCACACTTCCCCCCTCCTGCTCCCCCCCACCAAAATACTTTGCAAACGAATCCCCATCCAACCTCCAATCCTTCTCTCTCGGACCAACATAAACCCCAATCAAATCATCCTGCTTCCCCTCCTTCCTCTCCCTCGCCCACGTCTCCGGCTTTGGCGCCTTCAACACACAGACATCCTTCTTGCTGTCACCCGCCGCTTTGAGCAGCCTCTGCTGCAAGAGCTCGCAAAGCGCGGTGAATTCTTGTTCGTGCTCATCCTTGACGAACCCGCCCTGTCGGTAGTAAGCCCGTCTCAACAATTCAAGCTGCCAGGTGGCCGTCTTGGCGAGGGTTTCCGGTTGGAGAGAAGGCTGTCCGCACAATTGAGGTTGCTGCTTCTTCTCCACATACGGCTGTCCACATGTCACGCCGCCGACCTGGGCCTTCTTCCCCTCAAGGTAGGGTTGGCCGCAGGTTGGTTGGGAGTATAACCTGACGGGGCGGGACTCGTCCTGATCGTAGTCGCGAAGGGCAGCCTCGATTTCGCGGAGGATTTGCTCGTGGATCGTCATGCACCGGTCTACACGCTGGTTGGTGGTGTACAGCTCCGCCAGCATCCTCTGCATCTCGACAGTAACCGGGTCGAGAACGCCACGGGACCGACGGAGGTTGTAGCACATTGTCTCGCAGAGGTCGATGGCGGCAGGGACGTGTTTCGCGGCAACGTGAGCGTGAACCAACATCTTACCCACTGCCAGCACCCTTTCGGCGTTCCAGTTCTTTTGCACCTCGCGCGACTTCCAGAGCTTGAGGAGAAGGGACTCCAGCTCGACAAAATTCTGCTGGCTGCCAAGGAGTCTGACGATGCCGCTGATGTCCTCGTACTTGAGGCGGATGAGCTCAATGTTCTTGTCCTTGAGGATGGCGAACGCTTCCTTGGTCATCTCTCGTGAGAGGCGGAGGTATTCCTCCCAGAGTTTGGCGTCGTTGGGCCGAGGGACGTCGATGCCGGCCATGTACTCCGCCAGCTTGTAGGCGTAGTGCACACGGGTCAAGTCGCTGTAGTAGCCCTGCCTGTGGACAAAGTAGAAGGTGCACCGAGCCACTTCGAGTGCCTTCTTCCACTCGCCCACCTTGAGCAAAGAGGCGACCTTCTCGTTACCGGCTTTGCAAGCAACGGCGTCAAAGTCAATCTTCTTGAGATCTTGCTGAAGGTAGGTGAGCACGGCGAGGTAATAGATGCGAGTGAAGTCGTCGTGGGTGGTGATGAAGCCTCCAAACTTGGTCTTGAAGATGTGGAAGAGCCTCTGGTCGAGGACAGCGCACATGTGCTCTTGCTTCTGCTCAATCCAGAAAGCGCGGAGCTTGGCGCCGTACTCGAGGACAAAGGTGGTCCTGCTGGTCTTGGACTCCGTCTCCCGCTTGTAGGCCTCGTAGAGGGTGATCTCACAAAGTGCCATGGCCATCAGATCGGTGAAGGTCAAGGCGTTGTTGTCGGTGAGGCTGTGCTGGAAGGCAAGGAGAAAAACGAGGGCGGTCTTGCTGATGGTCTTGTTGTACTTGACGACGATCTCGACGCTGCCCTCGAACTCATACCCGCCAAAGATGGCGAGGTGGCGGAGCTGTCGGACCAGCTTGAAGCCGTGCTGGATGATCTTGGCGGTGACAAAGATGGAGGAGAGGGTCACGGCGGCATAGTACAAGTCAGCAGACTTGCACTCTTTCTCGGAGATGATCTCAACGAAGGCGATTTGGAGCAGCTCCACGATCCTCACATGCGACTTCTCACCACCAAGCCTCAAGTAGAGAACGATAACATCCTTCAGCTTGAGCAATGTCTCCTGGTGCCAGCAGCCGAGCGTGAGCTTGAGGTGGAGGTACGCCTCATAACACAGCTCAATGGCCCTGTCAAGAGTGGTGGTTGTAGTGGCACCGCCAGAAGTGATGATCGTAACATAGACCTTTGAAAGGCGCTTCTTGACTGTGGTGACGGTCGTCTCCGTCTCTGTCACGGTGGTTGTCTTGGTGGTCTTGATCCGTGTGATGACCTCCTCGTAAATCGTGACAGCCTCATGGTGATGCTTGTGGTTCTTCTCGCAAACCTTGGCCAAAGCAATCATTGCTGTGATGATGATGTAGGCTTCGGTCCCAAAACAGACTGTGACAACCTCACGAAACTTGACCGAGATCTCATAGAGAATGGACCACTCGACTTTGGCATGAAACTCCAGCACGTGCATGTAAGTCTCATAAACCAGAATGAGTGTCTCTTGCTCGAAGCGGATCTCCTTGTGGCAGTGGACAATCGTCTCCCAGAGGACGCAGCAAATCTGCTGAAGCTCAGCCCATCGCTGTCTCTCCTTGTAGAAGTGGATCAGAATCACAGCAGCCTTGATGGCATCGTGATGGCAGTGTTTCCGGCCCTTGTTGAGGATGGCGACAATCTCAATGTAGATGTCATAGCCCTCCTTGCGTCCCAGAAGCATGTAGTGGGCTGCCAAGGAGTACATGATCTTGATGGTGAGACGATGAGTGTGGCCGAGGTGCTTGCGGTACTTGGCAAGAATCTCGATGAACAGCTCAATGATCTTCTCATGGCGGTGGTGCTCCTCGTAGAAGCAGATGAGCACGGCGAGAGACTCCTCGGTCCTCACATCTTCCATTTGAAGGGAGATCAAGCAAGCGCGGAAAATGCGCAAGTAGATGGCTTCAGCCTTCTCAAAGAGGTACTGACGGTGGTAGCAGACAGCAAGGCGTCTGGCAACCAAGATGCACTCTGTGACAAAGCGCTCCGACAGCTTGATGGTGACCTCTGCGGTCAGGATAGCCTTCCAGGTGATCTCAAGCGACTGCGTGATGATGACCTCTGCCTTGGACCAGTGTCCAATCTTGATGTAGAGATTAATGAGCGCCAAGCAAGACTTGAAGAACGCCTCATCCACCTTACCTCCTTTGCATCGCTCGTAGTGCGCGACAAAGACCTCCCGGATGATGGTCTCAGTGACCTCAGTCGTAGTTGTGGTTGTGGTCTTGGTGGTGGTCGTGGTCTCGGTGATCTCCTCGACAACCTCGGTGATGAGGATGGTAGTCTCGTGTGCATCCTTGTGGTCACACTTGCCCTTGCCCTTGAACCACCCCCAGACCTTTCCAAACACCGAGATGGCAATCTGAAGAAGACCACACGCCTTGAAAAGCACCCCAATCTCCTTGAGAAGGACAATGATGGCCAACTCCTCAAACTTGCGGTGCTCATACTCCACCCACAAGCAGATGAGAATGTTTGAGGCCTCCTCATACCGACCAATTCTCCTGAGGAACTTGACATACTTGATAGCAATCTCGAGCTTGCTGATGTGCAGCTCAATGGTGGTGTGAACGCGGCAGAGCTCAGTGATGCGCCTCCAGAGACTGATGTAGGTTCTCTCGGCCCAGAACCACTCCTCCTGAGACTCGTAGAAGAAGGCCAACTGAATGAGGATCGAGATACACCGGTGGTCGTCGACTCGGAAGCCGTCGGCGGTTTCGAGATACCAGCCAACGTATGAGCTGATTTCCTTCTCCTTGACCTGACCCTTGAACTCAATCTCCAAGCCGCCAATGTATTCGGCCAGCTCTCTCGTCTTAGGGTGGTTCTTTCCAAAACGGCCAATGTAAATCTCCCAGATCTCCTTCTGAATGACTCTCGTCCGCGTGGTATCCTTGATGTCAATGTACAGCTTGGCCAACACCTCGAGCCACCGGATAACAGTGTCGCTGGTGGCTCCGTGCTTGCCTTTGCAGATCTGGATCATGAGAATGATCATCTCCTCACGCCATGTGACAATCTCTGTGCGCTCCGTGATGGTGATGGTCTCGGTATATTTGAGAAAGTAGTGTGTGCATGTTACAACAACAGAGCTGGAGGTGGAAAGGATAACCTTCCCAAGCGAGGCAGCTCTGTAAAAGAATTTGGCACCGGCCAATGCATCAGAAGCCTCAACATGGATATTGCCGAGGATGATGAAGGTCTGCAGGACACTGATGTGACGCTCGCCGAAGCAGGCCTCTTGAACCCTCAAAGAAAACTCATGGTGCTTGACGTGGACTGAGACGGGCTCGCCATAGAGGTAAGCCGACCTCTCCAGCAGACCAAAGTGGCAAGAAGTTGGGAAGTACTCGACAAAATCCTTGCCCAAAACCAGGTCCCCATCAGCATAGAGGCTGGATGCCCGGAAGTGGGCTTGCCAGTGCCTGACGGCATAGTAAAGCAGGGAGTGTGACTTAAAGTACCCGTCCACAAATCCGTCATCAAGGCCTTCAAAAGAGGGCTCTGAGCCATCGGTAAGGCTGAGCTTCGAGTACAAGAGTAATGCCAAGGTCAGGTTCCGATGAGCATCTCGAACTGAGGGCAGTACCTTGCCATCCAACAGGGTCTGCATGTAGGAGCGGATGGACTTGCTCTTGAAGTGAACACTGCCGTTTTGGATAACGACAATGTCTCCGCAGGTTGACCTGATGCGTGCCACGACATCGATGGGGCCTCCAAGCTGACAGGTCTTGGTCTCAATGCGCAAGAGCTCGCCCAACTCATTCACGCCGAGGGGTCTATCGGCAGCAAGAACAAATGCCAACAATGTCTGTGTGGTCTCATGCTTGAGGGAGATCTTCGACACAATCTTCTTGACGAGCTCGTCCAACGTGCCGTTGATGCCTTGGGCGGCCTTGACAAAGGCGTCAGGAGACTGTGTTGGCGCATCCTTGGCAAGCAGCCGCACGGCAATGTAAGCCCACAAGAACGAAGCCTTGGCCTTCTGTGTCAAGTCGTGGACTGTTTTCTCCTGAACCTCGGGACTCAGCTGAGTGAAGCCGGGAAACTTGGAGAAAGACTGGCGGAGGTAGCGCTTGATGTCACCATGGAGGTGCTGAGAGGTGATGGTGAAATGAGCGCATCCTTCGCTCAGATGTGAGATGGCACGCGACAAAGTAATGATGCGGACGTTCCTGTACTTGGCAACGCAAGTCCTGAGTTTGCCATGGAACTCAAGCGGGCTGATACTGCCAGTGACATCCTGGAAACCGTCGACAACGACGACCACGTTGGTGCGACGATCGTCGAGTGACCGCAGACCCGATTCCAGGGCGGCCCAGAGAGAAGTCTCGAGCTTGGAAGAGCTGCGGTGCTGGTCATACGACTCAAAAGCGCTCGTCAGCCGCTCGTACAGCCCGACATTGCCCACGTTCTTCTCAAGAAGCTGGAAGAGGATGCTCTTGAGGAAAGCAAGAGCTGTGCACCTGGAAGGGTAGTCATAGGCTAGAAGATTGGTCAGCTACCAGATCTTGTGTGGAAAGCAAGGCTCAAACTTACGGAAGCTGTAGGTAAGCGTAGTGTACTGTGTGTGATCCAAGGGTCTTTGAAGACGCTCCTTCATCCAACCGGCAAGAACTGTCTTGCCCGATCCAGCCTCACCAGTAATAGTCAAAGCCTTCTCCTTGCCCCTGAGAAAGTTGACAAGAGGTGTTTTGACCCATTCACATGTGTCTTCGGCCCGCTTGATATTCTCAGACACTTGGTCGTAAAAGGCCCCTGTGGCAGACCGATCGTTCTGAAGCCGCCTGCGAACAGCATCGACACCAAGACTGTGAGTCCTGTTGCCCAACTTCAGCGACCACATCTTGGCAATGATGGAATCCCTCCTCCTCCAGATGCCAGCCACGTGCTGGCCAAATTCCGTCTCAAAGTTGATAACGACAGACTTGTGAGTGTTCTGTCCAAGGCTGCTGATCTTTTCTCTGTAAAGGATCGAGATCCGTCCAACCAGGTCAACGAGGTCACAGTACAAATGAGCAAGGCTCTCCTTAACCTCCTGAGAGGCATAGAAGATATCTTGAATCTGGCTGACATTGGTGATCAGGATGGCAAGCTCGTAAAGTGCCTCAAAGGTTGGCACAAGGGCCTGAGCCTGCTGATGTCCGATCTGTGATAGTCATTAGCGTTTGACCAAAGCTGCACATGGAATGGCATACCTCGAGAAGAATCTGAGTGCTTCCCAAAGCGGTGATGGAAGCCTGATGAGCTCCAAAGCAGAAGTCTCCGACATTGGCTCCGAGGCCCCAGAGTTGAAGCCCAAAGAACTGAGCGGATTTGAGAACGCGGTCCCAATCACTACCCCGACGGGGCATGTGGATAAGACGCTCATCGGAGATGTACGCAAGATAGGACTCGATATCGACATGCTTGAAGTAAGTCTCAGTGTAGTCACCAAACTTGTAAATGCGTCTCCGGATCTCTTTGCTGGTCTCGAGAACGCGAGTCAACTGTATGGTGACGGTAGACAGTTGACTCTGGGCGACGGTTGAGGTCGCGGAAAATGTCTCGTCGGCGAGGGAGGCAGTTCTCTCCGAATCGCTGTGCTCGCCGTCCGAGATCGGTGTGACTTTCACAGTCATAGGAGCATCGAGAGGCTTGCTCTTGACTGTGAGTCCACTGACGGACTCTTGGAGTCCAGCGCGAATGGTGTCCATGGCTGAGCGGTTCGAAGTCTCTGCTGGTTCTTCGTCAATGGTGTCGGAAACAAAAGATGATGCTGAGCTGCGCTTCCGAAGTCTTTTGCCTGGAGCGGGTCAAGGTCAGAGACTGGCTGGGGTTGCGAGTAAAGAAAAGCCCGGCATACCTGCAAATGTTTTTCTCAACCCCAACATAGTCGACGTTTATAGCATGGAAGACGGCACTGCTAGAGGAAGCTAGCCAAGTTCTTGTGTAGTAGCCAACAACGCCAAGAAGGATGTCGGGTCAGTACCTGAGTGGCTGCCCAAGCATGAAAAAGGAGCGTATTGTGACTGAGCTTGACGCCTGAAGAGACTCTTCTGCGGTTTGCCGTGCTCCTGAAAGGGACACAGGAGAGGAGCTTGGGGGGTTGGGCAGCATAGCATATGTAGTGGAAAGCAGCAACCGTCTCCTGAATCCAGACTTCCATGGACACAAGCCACCACAAGGCGTTTAGGGGCCACATTTGGAATCAGACCTCGCCTTGCCACTCTCGAGCTAGATTCTGGATCAAATGATCAGTATATTGTGTAGCTGAAGCGGGTGACAGTGGCTGCCGCGGTAGATGGAATCCGGAAATGACAATTTGGCCGTGGGATATTCGTCCAGGCAGCCCAAATCAATGTAGCACAGACTCTCTGTATGATGTAGACGTCACAGACCATGTCCGTTATCAGACGCATTTGGCCAATTGTTCGTGTCTATCGAGGTCGAGATCATTTGAAGTGGCGTCATGTCCAATCCCATGCTGTTGATAGCTTCTACGCTTCTGCAGGAACAAATGTCCCGAGTCTTCAGCTTTCGTGGGGAAAATTCCCTGTCTGGCGATTCCAGCCTGCTGGTTCTCGATAGTCGTCGACTTTCAGGTGACAAAAGCCGTTCCCGCAAGCCACGTTCTAACCGTGTTCGGCCCGTCGACAGGGGTCTGCTGCAGGGGGACATCCGAAGACAGCGGGATAAAATCAATATCGATGTCTAGACCTTTCCGACTGGCCTCAGGTGCAATGCGAACTGGTAACATCGGGCCAAGTTCCTGATAGGGATGCTAGCGTCGATCATTGACGAGCAGCTGAACTGGTCAAGCGCGCAGGCCGTGTTGATCACCCGCATCCCGCTCAGCACACAGCCCCACTGCCCACGCGAGGTCAAGGAGTCGCCTGAAACCTGTTTCGCAGACTCCTCTGAATGTCGAACGGCGACATGAAGCTGATTTTTATGATTCTTGTGATGTTTGAGGAGGCTGTACAGCTGAGACGACAGTCATGTCAGGAGAACATCTTGAAACAAGGAACTTGCAGGCTGAGATGGGATTGAATAGCACGAACCTCTGGTTGATGAGTCAGGGTAAGTGTTGGAGGGTCGAAGTTGGGATGGAATCAAATACCCTCAAGTTGAAGAAGACAAGAAAGAAAAAATCAACGAAAGAAATGCAGGTCTCTTCCTTCTAGAAGAAGTGGAGCAGTGCACGGCTGCAAACACCTGACAATCTGCTCTGGATGACGAACGGGAGGCACGATGGAATATTCAATGTCAGATTTTGATTATTTACAGATTACCTAATAATTGATGTTGTTTCCTCATCTCATCATCTCCCATATAAACTATCTACTTGTAAATATACATGCCAGGTTCTCGTTCCTCCCATCCCATCACCCTTTCTCCCCCAACAGCTCAAGCAATCGTCTTGCCATGATTCTTCCGCAGAATCTCGGCCGCAATCTTCTCAGCCAGGACATAGACCGTGCTCTGAGGATGCCCCGGCGGCAACAACGCAAAGCTACTCGCATCTACCACCCTCAGCCCATCCACACCAATCACCTTGGCTTCCTTGTCCACAACCGCCCAACGGTCATCCCTCTTCCCCATCCGGCACGTGCAAGAGGCATGCCAAATTGTCTGCACCGTATTCCGAATCACAGCCAAGATCTGTGCATCCGTCTTGACGTCCGGGCCAGGGAAGTACTCCTTTGTATCCGCCAACACGCCCTTCATAGCCTTTGACGCAAACGCCTGACGCAGACGCTTGTACAGCGCGACAGCTACCTCCTGATCGGTCGGGTCGGTAAGCCACTTGGGATCGATGAGGGGGAGGTCCTTGGTATCGGCTGACTTGAGCGTGACGGTGCCCCTCGACATCGGAGCAACAAGACCACCAAGGATAGTCGCGTACATGTACCCGTCCTTTGGCTGAGTGGTGAACAAGTTGGAGAAGTCACCAACGTAACCCGGGGCAGTCAAGTACTCAACCTCAGGCCAGTCAGGTGGGAACTGCCCATCCAGAATCGTCGAAGTATCCTTCGGGATCAGCCCACGTGGTACCTTCTCCCAGCCCAGGAAATCACAAACGGGATTGGTCAACGGGCCTTGCTTCTTGAACGTATAAGGCCCCGCAAACTCTCCCAACACAAACAATGGATCATTGGCAATCCTCGTCAGCGTCTCGACCTTGACCCTCCAGCTCGGCCCAAAGAAGACATGATCTTGCATCCCCTGTCCAACTCCAGGTCTATCCGCGATGAGTGGAATCTTGTGCTTCGCCAGCTCGACCCTAGGGCCAACACCAGAAACCATCAGCAACTGCGGGCTTTGGAAAGCGCCGGCTGAGATGATAACCTCCCTCTTCGCCTTGAGAGTGTACTCGAACAGTCCAAAAGGCCTGCTCTCCACCACAACCCCGGTCGCCCGTTTGTTCTCATCAAAGACAATCTTCTTCCCCAGCGTCGTCATGTAAACCTTGAGATTTCTCCTCCCGGATGCCTCTCGCAAGAAAGAAGTCTGACTCGAGTCACGAGTCTGGGTCTCAGGCCGGATAGTCGAAGCACAATACTGCGCGCCCATCAAACTCCCGCTGTTGAAGTCTTGCGTAGGTCCGATACCGATCTCGTTCAGCGCAGGTTCCATCCATGTGCTAAAAGAGTTGGCGTAGTTGGCATAAGACACTTGAAGGGGCCCTCCGCCAGTGGTGGAGAAGGCATTGATGTTGAACTCGGCCGAGGCATTCTTGAACCGGAGGTCCTCTCTGGGAGGTGTGAAGCTGACACTCCTCTTGAAGTGCGGCTGCAGCGCCTCCCAGGAGTAGCTCTCGTCACCGACGGCCTCTGCCCATTTCTGGTAGGACTGGACGGTACCCCGTTGGTAGATCATGAAGTTTCTTGCCGAGCTGCACCGTCATTAACCACTTTTTCGATATCCCAAGGTCACCGAGGTGCGTAACATACCTCCCACCAAGACACTTCCCCCTGGCATAGTGAATCTTCCTCCCATTCGCACCCCTCTGGGGCTCGGTGACAAAGTTCCAATCAACCAAGGGGTTGGTGTCGCTTGGATCCGACCCGACAAACAAGACATCACCCACTGGCGTCTTTCCCAGCAAAGGATTGGTGATCTGGTAAAAGCTCCCCGCTTCGACAACAGCGACAGAGATGCTCGGGTCCTCGCTCAGCCTGTTGGCAAGAGTCAAGCCGGCGGTGCCACCGCCGACAATGACATAGTCAAATTCCTTGGAGATGCCAAACTCCCCTTCGAGGTTCCTCGGCAGCGCCTGTTCGTGTGCTTGCTCAGCCTCGATGGGAGCACCGTAGACGAGGTTTGTCGTCGCAACAACAACGAAAAGGGACAGAATCCTATTGGTGCTAAGGAGATGCATCTTCACGGGTCTGAGGGGATCAAGGGGGAAGATGGGGAGGGAGGAGGAAGGAAGGAGAGGGGGCCTGGAACCCGGAAAAAGGTCACATCACTGCAACACGCTTGCTGTTCCCCAGGTCCTTTATACCTACAATCCTACCCCCCGACCAACACACCGGAACCTGAACGACAAATCCAGACCAACTCGGCGATCTTGATGTTAGTTGCGGAGACGTCAACTCCGTCCTCCCCACGATCTCACTGCCCGCCCAGGCGCTAACTTCCTAAAACCCGGTTTCATTGGATTTGTTCGTCGTGATCGACGCTGACTAGAGAAGCAGACGGTGGACCACTCTGTTGACCACAATCAGAATTGGGGAAGCTGGCACTGGCAAGAGTGCAGAATCTTGGTCACGACAACCAGAAAACTCACCTCTCTGGGTCCATTCCTTCTGCCCTAAATATGCACCGAACCTCCCGCTAACAATCCCACGCTAAGCACCCTGACACCTCGGCCCAACAGTTGACGTTCAAGGGTGTCACTGTCAAGCTGTAAGGACCACCTAGGTTATTGGATCCATAACCACCAATAAAACCATCATCCATCGCCGATCTTTGCTGCGGACAGAGTTCAATCGATCAATTCCAACATGTATCTACCCTAACTCCTAGCCGTATTCGTACCTGCATTATGATCATCTCGACTTCCCTCCTCAACTCCCACCACCCCCAAAAAAAAAAAAACCTCGGTTGTTCTAACCATACCTTCATCAGACCTTTATCCCCCATCCCCCGTACTATCAACAACAATGTCATCACGCTCAGTCGGTCGCCGTTGAGCCTTCACAACCCCCGCCTTCCCAATAACCCCGGACCCCGAAAAGCTACCAAAACAACCACAAATGCCGCACACCCCAACGCAAAATTCCACCACTCCGCTGCTCGCAGACCCGCGAGCGAAGCCGAGTCCCAAGGAATCACCGGCCCAGCCTCCTCGACATCGACCCCCCTATCACGCGCCATAACAGCCGTCTGAATCGCCGTCGCGACAGCCAAACCGATAGCCCTTCCCACCTGACCCATGGCATTGACCAAAGCCCCCCCCAAAGCCTGATCCGACTGAGGTAACGAATGGCTCGTAAACAAAATCAAAGACGGCCACGTAGTATCAGCTCCAAAAACCGACAAGACCATAGCCGGGAACCCATAAGCCCAATACGTCGTCTCGGGCGGAATCGGAGCAGCAAAGAGTATCGACGATATCGACACGCAAAACGTCCCCACCGCCAAAAGCAGGTAAGTCGGCACCCGCGCCAAAAGCTGGCTGACAACCAGCGCGGTGATGACCCCCATGATCCCCGTTGGCAGAAACCTCAAGGTCGTCTGCAACGTCGACAGGCCCTGAAAGTCCTGGTAAAAATACGTGGCATAAACCAGTAACCCATTGAAACTGCTGAAAAAGAGCGCCATGATCGCCATGGCAGCGCTGAATTTCGTGCTGTGAAAGACCGAAACCTTCATGATCGGCGCGCGTTTCTTCGTCTTTTCCAAATGTCTCTGCCAAAACACAAACAACGTCACCAAGATAAGCGAAACCACAATCAACACCGGTATCCACGGCGTCCTCCACCCAACTACATTTCCTTGTGTCAAGGCAAAAAGCAACGCCAGCAAGCCCACAGTAACCAACCCAGCCCCCAACCAGTCAACCGAATTCTTCACCGTGACCCCCTCATCATGCAAAGTGTGATTCGGCGCCGGCAGGATAAAAAAAGCCGCCACAGTCACAATGACAGCCAACAAACCCATAATGACAAAAACCCATTTCCATGAGGTGTACTCCGAGACAAAGCCCGCGAGCAAATTCCCAAACACCGCTCCCACAGGGGCACCTGCTGAGTAACAACTAAAAGCATAGTTTTTCGCTTTGCCAGGTCGAAAGGTAGTTCCTAGGATTCCAATCGCCGTTGGAACGTTGGCTGCCGCACCCTGTAGACAATTGTTAGCATAACTAGGCGCTAATTTCACCCATTGTTCAACCTACAAGCCCAGAAAGACCACGAAACAAATCAAAGGCGATTTCGTTTGGTAAAAAGGGATTCACCAGCATGGTCATGGCGAACCAGGCCGAGCCAAAGATGAACATCCTTCTTTTGCCGTAGATGTCAGCTATCCTGCCCCAGAGAAGGAGGAAGCAGCCAAAGGTGAGGGAGTAGGCCGAGACGATCCATTGGAGGCGGGTGTCGGGGATGGAAAGGTCGCGGCCTATGGTTGGGAGGATGATGACCACTGCTTGGCCAGAGAGGGTCTATTTTAGTCGTTAGTTGTCAAGTCTGTGCATAGGTAGTGAAGGGAAGACGCGTACGTTGAGAAAACTCGCGCCTGTGACGGTAGCCACGAGGGCGATACATCGCGCTTTTGAGAACGGCAAGTCCGATTTGGGCGGTTCATCGTCGTCGTGTGGTATTTCTTGGGCGACGTTGGTGGTGTCGGTGAGCTCATCGCTTGACTTCGAGTCACCCCCTTCCGATCTCGCTTGGATTCTCTCACGGGCCGACGATGCTGATGCTGCCGCCAACTGCCGGTGCGGAGAGATCTTGTCATGGTCAACTGCCGGTGTTGCCATTGTTATGCAGGCGGCTCACACTCCAATTTTTTTTTTTAATTTTTTTTGGATGGAAAGGAAAAGCAACGATGGTGTTGTGATGAAGGGGATGGAAATATTTTTTTTGAATTTGAGTAACGTACATTATCAGCGAGTGACCCATATCAGCGAGTGACCCACCTCCCACCACACCCTAACAAACCATCCTCAATTATACCACATCAACATAAGGAATTAACTATAATTACATCAGAAACAGCTGAATCAGATGCTTCTGCAGCCTCCTGGCAAGTGCGCGCATTATGGCCAGGCTTGCCGCACACACTACAGCACCGAACCTTCGTACGAGCCCCCTGCATTACTACTTTCCGGCTGCGTTTCTTGCACTCCCTCCCTATCCACGGCCTTCTGATCCAGTAGATCCTGTGCCTCTTGTACAGTAAGTGACCCTCCAAGCCTTACGCGTGTTTTTAGCTCTCCGGCGTTTGCTTAATGCCTCATTGGCCTTACGGAGCGACGAGACCTCTGCACGAAGGAGAGCCACCTGGTGCATTATAGCTGTTGTACCCTTAGTAAGCTGGTCTACCGCAGCCAACATTGAAGTCGGAGAGCTATTTTGATGGTTGGCAATGCGAGTCTTAATAAGCGTTGACTGTGAATTGGCTTCTCGAGGGTTGTGTGGTGTTTGGGAGACCCAAGGTTGTGCAGTGCCGGGCCGTGAGTTTGGAGGTGTTGGCGTACGAAGCTTTACATCTAGCTTAAAAAGCACCTTCTCTGGATCGTATAGTATAAGGCCAGCACCTGCAAAGCCACCCTGTATATTCTTCTCCGTTATAGAGGCGTAGAAGGCCTCGCGGAAGGCACAGAGGAACTCGAGCTTGCTTACGTGGTTGATATGCATGCGCATCAAGTCCTCGATCTGGCGGCCGTACGCCTGTTTTAGCGGCCCAAAGCAGCCAACATCGAGTGGCTGGAGGAGGTGGGAGGAATGTGGAGGCATGCAGAGCGTAATAATATTATTCTGCTGGCAGTAGCGCTCGAATTCGGTCGAGTGGTGGCTTTCGTGGCCGTCGAGGATTAACAACCGGTATTTGCCCTTTATACGGGACGCTGTATAATGGTCGAAGTGTTTGATCCAATCTAGGCCTACCGCATTGGTAGTCCAGCCATTATCGGTAGTTGCGATACGCCAGGTGGACGGTAGGTTGCACTCGGTATACCAGTTGGCAAGGTGGTACTGCGCGGCTAAGATAATGAAAGGAGGGATGGCCCAGCCGAGGGCATTAACTCCCTGGATTACCGTTGCCCATTCGCGGTTGCCAGGCTGGGCCAGTTTCGCCTTGCTAAGGCCGTCTGAGGTCGTAACTACCATACCCGCGAAGATAATACCCATCATAAACCCAGTCTCGTCGAAGTTGTAGATATCGTCATCTACAATACCGTACTTGGCCTTAGTGTTCCGTATAAGCGCGAACCACTCGCTAATAACTTTTGGATCCTCGCATTTGGCCCTCTGGTAGTCGTATCTACGCGTAAAGCGCGTACGGAGCTCTGGTTGGCGTTTAACAAATCGATGTACCCAGAGCTTGCCGACAGGGGGCGCATCGCGTACGCGTAGCAGTTGGTTGGCCATATCTTCCACACCACGCAATCTGGGTGGAAAAGCTCGCGCACATAGCTCAATAATGTATTGGACAATAGCCTCCTCTTCTGATTGAGTGAGCTTCTTCGAATTAGGTGTTATATCGCGTCGTGCAGGCTTGCCGATGCGGCGACGCCCTAGTGTTTTACGGTCGACTCCGTAAATTTTAGCTGCAGCTCGTTCGCTTAGATTCTCGTCATTTTGAAGAGCTTGGAGGGCTAAGATTATCTGGCTTTCGTTTGAAGTAGTGGGCATTTTGGATGGTAGAGGAAAGTTGTTGTGAAGTGCAAAGATGTCGCGTCGCGTAGAAAGTGGGTCACTCGCTGATATGGGTCACTCGCTGATAATGTACGTTAGAGGTAAACGATATCCTGCCGGCCCCACCGGCTCGGTTGGGGATAGCGCGGGTGTATGGGCCATCACGACATAAGGTAAGGTATGGTACATGGTTCCTTCCCGAGTAGTAGTAAGATTTGGTCTGTGGGTTTGGAGGGGACGGGAGGAGGGAAAAGATGGGCGGCGGAATGTGGGACTCCGGAAATATCGTGGTGATGCCGGAACCGGGAGTGTCAGTGTGGCATGGGGATTTGACATGTTTTGGGTGAACTTGGCATGCAGGTAGGTCTCAGTCAGAAGATTATGCTTATGATCGCTACCTTTCCCTTGCTTGGAGTTGTAGCGAGGCTTTGAAATGAGATGAAGGGGTGGGGGCTGCTTTTCATGATGTTTCTTTCTCGACTTTCTTCGCTGTGATGACCTTGCAATGATAGATAATTCGGTACCTTGCAAAAACAGCTTGATTTGATGGTCTCATCAAAAGGCCCAGTAAGATCATATCAATCGCTATGTTTCTATTGCTGACAGGCTTGATTCTCTCGAGTCGTTATTGTCATGCAGCACACCTACTCAAGAATGCAATGACTTTACAAAACCACTTTGCGCCCTCTTCTACCATTGCGTTGATGAGTGGTTTATTGCAACTATGATATTTGACCAACCACAGCCATATGACTTGCGCACTGCTCTTAATCTCTTTGTACCTAGTCAGAGCAACCTGAAAAGCTGCAGTCTCTCACTCAAGTCAAACAAACGTTTGGCCAGACCAAGCTGCTGAGCCTAGCCCATTGTAACAGACAGAGCCTTTGTCAATTCACAAGACATCAACGTAAAAACAATGACTGGTCTTGGTCACCAAGGAAAATAACAAGAGCCCCTTGGAAGCGCGTCGCAATCTTGACAACCACTATGCTTCTTTGTGTTCTTCATCAGTCAACAAGCTGGCAGTGCCTCAAGGGGCAGTTTGGCTTTCACAGGACATAGTAGGCCCGACAGCGTCAAGCAAGCGCACATCCAAATGCTGAAATATTTGGACATATATAAGCTTGCTTGACACATAACCATCCCATCACCAAAACTTCATCCTCATCGGTTCTACTTTACTCGACAAGCTCACATCAGGAACTGTTTTGCCTCATCCTGACTCGATCCATCCCGCCTGTCTTCATACTCGTCGTCACTCTTCACTCCAGCCAACTTCATAGGTACTTCATCTCACTCCAGCCCACTTTATACTCCATCTCACTCCAATCATAGTCTTAGGTTTGACATCAGTCTTGAACTCAGTCAACATGTCTTCCTCAGAGAATAATCATGTCTCTCGGACTCCAGACACCGAAGGAGACTTCAGGTCTCCCAACTCGTTTGTCTATGTCCGCACACCTATGGCAACAATCAGCAACAACACAGGGCTTAAGTCAACAGTCTACACTACCTCCGTTGACGAGAAGGACTCTTCCCATCAAGAGGGTCAGCAACGCCAGTACCAAGAACAGTGTCAACATCAGTATCGACAGCAGTATCAACCGCGGTATCGCCAGTCCAGCTATGCCAGCAGTCGCAGCAGTCTTGCCAATGAAGTCATCTTCGACCATGAAGACTCCCCTCCTCCGCTGAAAGACAACAACGGTCCCTTTCACCCTGCCAGCCCCTATGCCAAAGATGATCAAAGCCATGGCCTGGGCATCAACGCCGAACAAAGCTGCCTGCATCAAGAACAGCGAGGCACACGAACAGTCTCCAGCCCAGTAGGCACAAGCGGCAAGTACGGCAAGACCACAGAACAACCCCTCGCTGGGGTGAACTGGCGAGACCGCAGCATGAGCTATGGTGACAGCTACGGGGGACAGTGGTCTTCCAACCTACGGGGGTCAGCTGCCAGTGAGAGCTATGGCCCAAACAGGTTCTACCCCCCTGGTTACTACTTCTCACCTGCGAACCGTTGTAATCCAAGCTTCCGCTCTTACAAGTCGTCAGCGAGCACCGATCTTCTTGCCAGCCTCACAAGCAATGCCAGAAAAGCCCCTTTCGCTGCACAACCTTCGACAAACCGATTCAACGTGTTCCAGACGTTGGATAACAACAACAACAACAACAACAACAACCAGACCGACGAGAACGACGAAAAGATGTCGCACTGTCACAACAAGTCCGGAACCTTCGGCGTTGTCGGAGACGGCCGCTTCGGTGCCAGACCCACTCCCGCTGCCCCCGCCCCGCCTGTCCTCACCTCGATCGGTGCCTCCGGCTTTGCCTCAGGCAGAATGATGAGTCACCCCGGCGGGAACGACTCTGGAATCCTGGGCTTTGCCCAACCCCAACCCTCCGGCCCCGCCTACCACCCAGACGCCCTCTCCTCCCAGCTCCGGTCCTTGTCCTTCCGCTCCGGCGCCGCCGCCGTCCAAGCTCCTGGCCCCTTTTCCGCTGCCCAGCAGCACCCCTTCCCGGGCCAGCAGCGCCCCTTTTTCTCTCAGCCTGCCGCCGCCCCCTTGTTTCCCGCTGGCTTTTGCCCCCTCGCGTCCGTCCCCGAGACCGCCGTCGTCCGAGCTGGTCCCTCCTCCTCCGGCGCCCTCGTCCCAGCCCCTGGGCAGCCCTTTTTCTTCCGGCCGATGGAGTGCCGCACCCACCGCCGCCTGACCGAACTCGAGTCCTACGACTTGATGATCAAGGGGTTCAGCCCCAACTACAAGGGGAACCCGGACCTGGACCGGAACCGGAGCGCGACTATCCCCGAGGACATGAACTGTTCTCTCTTCCTGGTGGGCTTGCCCGCCGATGTGACGACCCACGAGCTGCTTGCTGGGGTGAGGAACGTGGGACGGGTGTATGCCACCCACATCAACCCCCCTGAGCCGGAGAAGGGCCACGAGCAGAGCGCGGCCAAGATTGTGTTTTTCGAGAGGAGTGCTGCCGGTACGTGTTCATTCCCTTCCCCTTTTCTTCATATGCATTCAAGCATTCCCACCACGCCTCAGAAAGTTCTGAGTAGGCCTTCCAAAAGTTTGGATGGGCCTGTTGACCATCTTTTTAAGCCTTTCGAGCTATCGAATAGGCATATCATGCTGTCAAATAGGCCTTCCAAACTCTTGGACATGCCTTCAAGATATCTTCAGACCCCTTCCCACTATCTTGAGACGCCTCTTGGCCATCTTTTTAGGCCTATTGAACTCTCGAATAGGCCTAAAAGATGAGTTGGCACGCCTTCAAAACTCCTTGACAGGCCTCTCAAACCCCTTTTGACGCATGCAACGTTCTTCCAAACGCATGAAACCAGAAAGCTAACCCACCCTTCCCACCAGAACGCTTCTTCCGCCAAACCACAACCCAGGGCTTCCGCATCCCAACCCGCGCTCCTCCCCACAACCCCGCCCGCGTGACCTGGAACCGCATCCGGTCCGCCGAAGTCGACATCAACGGCTCAAAGTCTCGCGTCCTCCTCATCTCCGGACCCCCCCACATCGTCAACGAGCAGCACCTCCGCGAGTACTTCGACAACAAGCTCATCTACCAAGTCGACGAGATCATCGTCCACCACCCCGGCGCCGTCCCTGCCGCCTTGCCCGCTCCCCCCGGTTCCTCTGCTGCCAATCCCTCGACAGGCAACCTCTCTAGCTCTGGTGGTCCCCGCGCCCCAGCCGGCCTATTGGCCTATAACGACGTCCCTTCCGGCGCTCCCGTTACCAGCTACAGCAACATCCCCCTCGCCGCCGGTCCTCTCATCCTCGGCAACAACGACAAAAACGACAAAAACGACAACAACGACAGCAACGACAACAACGACAACAACGACAACAACGACAACAACGACAACAACGACAACAACGACAACAACGACAACAACGACAACAACAACAACAACAACAACAACAACAACAACAGCAACGACGACGACAACGACAACAGTGGCGCCAGCGGCTTCAGCCCCGGCCACTCCAAGTCCGCCTCCAGCATCAGCTCCGGAAGCCACAGACCCAGCTCTCTCCTGGGCCAGCTCAAGGGCGATAGAGCCCTCATCGAGTTCCGCTTCGGCAGTTACCGCTGCCAGTCCGAGGCAGCCCGCATGGCTCTCGTGAGAGAGTTTAGGGAATTTGGGGTCTTGTGCGAATTTGGGAGGGATCCTTGTGATCGTGTGAAGAAGAAGGAGGAAGGAAAGGGGAAGGGGAGAGAGGAGGAGCAGCAGGTAGAGGTTTATTTAGGTGGTGGTGGAGATGGTTGTGAGGACCACCACCCTTTCTGGAGGGGAGGAGAAGCTGGGATGGGTGGTGGTGCGTTTGCCGGCGGTGCTGGTGTGGGGGGTGATGCGTTTGCTGACGGCGAGGGGGGCTTCGGCTCCGTGTTCACTCCGGGTGCGGGCGCGCACCTGTCCGCGACGACCCTGGCTGGGAGTTACTTCCAGTCGCGGGCTCAGAGCGACAGCGTGCGCGGCCTGTGGGGTGGTGCTCGTGAGGGGGCGTGAGGGGAAGTTTGAGTTTTCGGGGAGGATTCTGTTTCGGGGTTTTTTTTGTTTGGGTTTTTTTTTTGTTTTTCTTCTCTGCGATGGCAAACGGCTTCCTGAGTTTGGAGTTGGGGTGAGAGAATGGTCGGGGGGGTTTTGGTGGTCTCGCCGGGAAATGCCAAAGTTGCGCCAATTGGCGCTTTAGTATCTTTTTGTTTTGTCCTTTTGCTCATGGATAATGGCATCTGAGATGGGGTCAGGAGATAAATAGCATTGCAACTGTGGGAATACCAAGACTGTTCGGACATCAAGAATATGGACTGCTGTGACTGTGGTTTGTGATGGTCGTGATGTTCGTGATGCTCTTCAACATGCCATGTTCTATTATGGCATTGAGAACAACTGACAGGATATGACCCGTCCACACACATTATGACCAGGTTGCATTGACACTGAAGCAGACATATTGCGGATGGTGACACTGCGATATTGATGGAACATTGAACAGATGAAGTCTCATCAACCCTAACCCAGCAACAATATGGCAGTACAGGGTGGGGCATGGCGTTCCAGATCTTCGGGAGAGATCTTGGCACAGTGACGTCATGGGTCTTTCATGATGCCATCACCCAACTAAAGGATGGTATCTCACGAGACGCGGGTTCATTGATGGCAGCTCTTTGGTCCAACGTGGAGGAGAGTCAAGTAAATCCTCTGATATTGTGTCACCGGGGCCAATCACAGGCAGCCACTGCCCTCAAACACACGCGTTCTGTTGGCGAGCAGCCACGGCAGCCCCCCACCTCGACGCTGGTGAACCACGACAGCCATTCGCCCCTCCCCTTGTAGCCTTCATTACGTCACAACGGAGAAATATGTCCTTCAACGGCGGCACTGGGCGGCCAGCATGTGAGAATTCCTTTCCCACTCATGTCGGTACGAGATGAGCAGCTACTTCCAGCTGATTCTTTGAGCAGCTAGCAGCAACTCCCGGTGTCCCCAGCTGGCAGATCATTGCTCCCCTGCCAAAAAAAAACAAGCAGAGGTAAAACCCACTTATAGCTAGATTAGGTAGCAGTGACGTCTTGGACTCTTTCTTTCACAGACCCACAAACAAACCAACAGTGAACGTCTGGAACCGACCCTCCAACGTCCGCCAATATACTGCGCTTTGCACCTTCAACTTCCTCCTTTTCTCCTCTTCCTCTCCATACCAATTTGATACCCAACCACCATCACCAACCGCGATATTTTCCTCAGCCAGCAAAGAGGCATCTCCTTTCCCGCCTTTACACATCTACAACTACAACATCTTGCTGAAGAAAAAATAACACCATCATCATGAGGATCGCCAAAGCGCTCCTGTCGTTGGCCCTCGTGGCTGACGCAGCTATCGCTAGCTCTTGGTTTTCCAATGCTGGTAAGTCATGACTTGTGTTTTTTCTCGACTTCTCCAGCTCATTATTAACAAGATCTGCAGCCTACAACAAGTGGCACGAGACTGAGCTTGAGCGTTGGCTCTCCGATCACGATGTCCCCTATCCCACTCCTGCCGACCGCAAGGATCTCGAGAAGCTTGTCCAGAAGAACTGGGAGTCGCATGTCGTAACACCATACAACAGCTGGGACGCTGCCCAGCTTAATAGCTATCTCAAGCAGAAGGGTGTCGAGACCAAGGATTCCGCCCAGGCCAGTCGCGATTCTCTCATCAGCCAGGTGAAGGGCTACTGGTACGAGACGGAGGACAAGGCTCAAACCGCCTGGACCAATGTCAAGGACTGGATTCTGGACAGCTGGACCGACAGCCAGCTAAAGGCCTTCTGCGATCATTATGGTATTCCTGGTAAGTTGACATGACGTCATGTCTTGAATGTTTGAGGCGTCGACTAACACCGCCATAGTTCCCCAACCCCGCACCCGTGATACTCTCCTTCAGAAGGCTAGGGTCGCTTACGAAACCGCTGCTCAAAAGGCCGGTGAGACTGCTGCCTACCCTGGCAACTGGTTGTACGAGACCTGGTCCGAGTCTGATCTCAAGGAGTGGCTTGATACCCATGGCATCCCGGCTCCTCAACCTACCACCCGCGACAAGCTCATTGCCTCTGTCCGCCGCAACTCCCGACTTGCCTCGCTTCGCATGCAGGAGCAGAAGGCTGCTGCTCAGAAGAAGGCTCAGGAAGCTTATGCCACCCTCACTGACAAGGTTATTGACGCCTGGAGCGAGTCTCAGTTGAAGGAGTTCTGCGACAAGAATAGCATCCCCGTTCCTCAAGGTACCAAGCTCAACCAGCTCCGCTCTCTTGTCCGCAAGCACCGCGCTGAGATCATGGGTGACACCGTTGCCTCAACCGCTGCCTCCGCCTATGGTGCTGCTACTTCCAACGTTGGCGAGAACGTTGCCAAGGCTACTGATGTCACTTCCCAGGCCGCTCTGGATGCCTTCAACGCTGCCGTCAACACCTGGTCTGAGAGCCGTCTCAAGGGCTACCTTGACGCCCGTGGAGTCCCCGTTCCTCAGGGATCCAAGACTGATGAGCTTCGTGCGCTCGTACGCAAGCATGCCCACAAGGCTGCTACCGGCTGGAGCGCCTGGACCTGGGACGATCTGACCCTCGACAACCTCAAGGCCTACCTCGCTTCCTCTGGAGACGCTGCGGCGAAGAAGGCTGGTGAGAAGGCTGGCGCTACTCGCGAGGAGCTTGTCCAGGCTGCCAACGCTGCCTACGCATCTGCTTCTTCTGCCGGTGGTAACTCCTTTGCCTCTGCTACCAGCTACCTTTCTCATGCCACCGACAATGCCAAGGCTGCTACCTTTGATACCTGGAGCGAGAGTGATCTCAAGGCCTACTTGGACAGCTATGGCATTCCCGTCCCTCAGGGTTCAAGTCTCAATGAGATCCGTGCCCTTGCTCGTCGCCAGTGGACTTACTACAAGTACGGCACCTCGTCTCCTTCCGAGACCATCTTCGCTAAGATCAAGGAAAACGTCTTGAGCGGCTGGGACTGGGTCACCGGTCAGGTCATGGCTGGCTCTGATGCCGCCAAGAAGAAGGCTGAGGAGGGCCGTGCCAAGGCGCATAAGGAGCTCTAAGCTGGCTTCCCTCAGCCTACATCACATCACGACAAGGAACTCTGTCAAGGCCGTGCATTCTGATCGGGATTGACGCCGAGTTTCATCTCTGTACAACATTTCTTAGGGTGGATACTCTTTGACCACCACACATGATGGCATTGACACGGGACAAAACTGGCTTGGAGGGTTACGAGTGGTTATCATTCAGGGGCTGCGGGTTTTTTGCAGCAAATGTTAATACTCGGGGTTATGTCTGGAGTTGGTCGTTGTTTTCTTTTTAGGTAGTTTCGTCTATCGGCCTCCATAGCAGGGGTAATGAAACTTTGTGAAATTGTTTGGTTCCTTGGTGGTGAATGATGGGCCATACGAATATTGTGTCCGGTGCTATGTTACACGACTCCCAGTTCTCTTCCAGATCTACTGGCCCTGGCCAATGAACAGCAAGACATATCTTTGACGGCATCTTGTGAACCCTCCTCGTGGAGGTCATAGTACAACTCATGATCGTGGTTGCTGAGAATCCTTCATCGAGGTAAGAGCTTCTTCTGTTGTTGCATGATGAATAGGGTAGGTAGCATGGTTGTTCCATGAGAGCTGAAAAAAGGTGAGCCTCGGCGAATGATGAATTATGTGTGGCAGGGCTGTGTGCACAGAAACAGGAAGCAAGCGTGTGTGTTGGTGTATTGAATGGGTTGATGGGTGATGTAAATGGAGTTTACGTAAAGGTTATTTGGGAATTGGAGTGTTTGAGACTGTGTGGTTGAGGGTGAGTGAAGAAGTGTGAGAGGATTAGTAGGAGTATAAGGTTATCTGTTTACTGCTTAAAAGCACCGAAAATCTAAGGCATTTATATCTTGGAAAAGGCTTAGACTAAAGATGTACAAAGATTGAATTAAGTCTAGGAATTCGACATATAAAGCTCGGATTTAGCTCAGATTAGGTCCACCAGGAGCTTGGATTATACGATGAGTTTGAAAAGGGGATCCTAAGGATGGCTAGACATTGTAAAGTGAGAGGTGTATGTGCTTTTGCTTAAGGGGCCTCTCTCTTTACTATCCAGTAGGGGGATGGCGGTATGTGGGATCTGGGCATTTCGAAGTTCGAAACTAGCCGGGTATTATCAATGACCATCATCCGGCAGGAGCAGCGCATATGCTGTTAGAAATTGTACGGCAGATATCAGATGACGGTTCATGTTTGTCACAAGATAACACACCGGGTTTGGAAGGTTCGGATATGGAGTCTCGGCGATTGATAGGTTGTTTATTTGGTTATCGCGCTTGCGACGGAATCTTGTTTCAGAACTTGCAGTCCAAGAGGTGATTTGCTTATGATGAACCACTCTCCGAGAGGTTTAACATCAACCACGCCCTCCATCCCATCCAGTTTAGTACCGTGCCTCCATCACTCGGCAATGCGTGACTTGACCCGGGCAGCGTATTCATTGTCACACTTGAAAGTTCAAGTAGGCAGGTAGGTATGCAACCGCGCACTTATCATCTTGGTACGGTCTGGGTATAATTATTAGGTATTATTGCGCTACTAAAGAACCAGTCGACCAGATCGCACCGTGTTCTCAAATGTTCGTGTCGCTAGATAAAGCAAATGCCCAAACTCAAGTAAGGTACGGAGTTGCCGGGTGCCAAAATTCCTATGTCCCCAGTCCCAAAGTGTCGAGGGAAACTCGCGCTCAAGTCCCAACCCCCAGGCCCCAGTTAGGTCTCTAGCCTCAAGTCCCGAACCACAAATCCCATAGAAAACACTGTCTCCCTTTCCCAAAGCCCAAATTCCGAATTCCACAAGCTGGGTAAACCGCAGGAGTAGTTACCAATCCATGATGCAGTCATAGATAGAACTAAGCACCCCATTGATACTCTCCCAACACCAGCCTTCACAAAGTCCTCCCTTGTCTCCATCTCAAAGGCATCCCATAGAAAAGGCAACGTCCGCGCCAACCTCGAGTAGCTAAGTATGCTTAGGTGAGTAGCGGTATGCGGAAAGAAATCTCGAAGCCTCAGAACCTAAGCCCCAGAGCCCCATGGGCCAGTATTCCTAGCCTCTGTACCCCCTCCGCGACCAATTATCCCCCACCTGATGGTACTTCCCCCCCCCATGGGCCCATCCTGTCCCCCTCCAGGCCTCAACCCCCACTTCTGCCACAATGACCAGAAGGTGACCATCTCCAACCCAGGCAGCTGCTTCATCACGCCCTCGCTCGTGAATCTCATTGCTTCTTTAACCGCTTTCTCCTCAAAAATAGCATCGCTGTTCCTTTTCAGATCCCGATTTCCAGATCTGGCTAAAACCGGGAAGTCAATAAGGGCAAAAGCGACTCTCTTCAAGTTGGGAATATCCGACGGCGGAGAAACGAGATAAGCAACGGCATCCTGCGCATTCTCCCAGCTGTCGGCTCCGCTGGGGGGATTTGTAATCCGAGTCGTCAAAGTTGGCGAGCCACTCAATGACCTCGCTGATAGCTTTGTTCTCCTTGACAACGTGATGAAGGATGTCGGCAGTGGAAATGACCGGCGCGATCCATGACGAAGGCGCCAGAAGAGATGAACAAGCGCTTCAGAGCGTGCTGCGAGGCCAAGGTTTGGAAGATGGAAACAAGAGCCTCGTCTTCGGACGGGCGAGAACCGCGGATCATGTCAAGAGTACCAGGGGTTGGGTGGGTTGGGTCGAGAGCGCGGAGCAGAAAGGCAGCGGTCAGCTTACCCTATGTTCCGGGGTCGTAGCCGTGCTCCCTGATGCCGTATTCCGAAAAGTTGAAACGGAGATTCTTCGGTGTGACGAGCTGATCGAGCTTCTTGGCCGGGAGTAGACTGGTGATGTGGTCGAGTTGTTGGCGGTTCAAGTTCCGAAGGTCAAAAGAGAGACCCTGTAGGTGGATTGCGTTGGAGGAAGAAAAAAAGACACAGTCTCGTCACCAAGCTGGAGCGGCTTGGATAAGTCTCGCTCCCGAACAGAGGAACTGTCCTCTCCTTTTAGCACAACATTCAAGGTTCTGTTCGAGGAAGGAGAAGCGGTTAGCCGTGTTTGCCATGAAAAGAGGGAAAGAAACGGTAGTGAAATTATTCAGCTGAGTCTTTGTTGGCCTCGCCCCAGCGCGCTGATGAGCTTAAGCCAGTCGCGCCCCAGCTGTATGCTGAGGTATACAGTGGACGGAGAACTTAGTTGGTCTCGTGGATGAAAGGGCGGGTGGCATGAGGCCCCTTCATCTCGTTCTCGGCGAGTCTCATCAAAGACCAGAGACCTTTCATCAACTCCGCATCTCTGCCGCGTGGATAGAAGGACTTCCAAACGGTGCTCCGAAACCAATGATAGAAGTGCTTGGATGTTCGACTGACACTGATGGCGTCTCTTTTGGCAAGGTATCCCCCACCAAGGAAATAGAGCTCAGGTGGCAAATCGTAAAAAGCTCGCATGGTTGTTTCTGTTACAAGGATACATATGTTAGTAAAATCTTCAAGGTCGAGCTGGCTTGGTCAATGAAGCTGTAGAGTGCCAAGTTAGATAGGTGAGTAAAGGGTCTAACCTTGGACGAAGCTGTAGGTGGAAATGCATAAGGGGCAGCTTGGTGGCTTTGTGTAAGCCTGGGTGAGCTGATTGATAGTAGCCCACGTCCTGTTTCGTGATGTCTGGTGGAAAAGAGAAGAGGAATTCAGTAAGCCACAGACACCCTCTTTATATCTTCTCCTCCCACCCCGTCGGCTTGCCAGGCCCACTTACATGACCAGATTCACCTCATCTGCTATTGTCATCGCCCTCCTGTATTCACTTCTTCCGATGTGCGACCCACAGAGCGGATTCACTTGCTTTCAGAGGTGGATCAAGAGCAAAGATGAGGTGAATTATCGCGATGGAGCTGCCCAGAAACGTTGCTCTTCCAGACAGAGCTCGGACAGAGGCTCAAGTGAATTTCACGAAATGTTTTAGATATGCTTTCCATAATTCACTGCCCGCTTCACTGTGAAGGAAGTGAGAGTTGGTGGGAGCGGTCATCAATATAAGATGGAGCGAACCAAAATTCCTGCCATGAACCCTCTCATGATGACCAGTAGGACACCCAATCTATAGGTATACCTTGATGGTTTGGTGGCTTTAACCTAGCTTTTGCCTCATTACTTCTTTATGTTTTTTTTTTTTTAATTCTCTGCAGAAAGTATGATCAACATTGAGCACCCATCACACAAATCGGTGACACGGAGTGTGGGAAAAAAGAGTCCAGCCAGTGGGATGCCAGGTAGATGCATGCCCTCTACATAAACTACATAAACTAGGTGTGAACGGGCGATTGCCTCCTCGGTCACCACCAACCCGCAGTTTGCATTGATGAGTAAACTCTTCTGACAACATATCCCTATATTTGTGTCTTGACACAATGATAAGCACCAAATGATTGTACTTTGGCTTGAACAACCACCTCACCAGTCATACCTAAGGTACCCACCCAGATCAAGAAACGATTGTCCTAGTACCCCATCAAACCCGCCCATGTCTACACCCTCTCTCCCGTTCAAGAATGACCACCCCCCAAATAAAAGCTCGAACAACAAATCCCCGAAGCCATGGCAGCCATCCCCAGGCTCGAGAAAACCGTGATAGAAAAGGATCAGACCGTTGAAGCACCACGCAAGGAATACCTTCAACAAGTCCCGTTGCGAGCCAACATGACATCTACTTACACAGAGTACAAGCACCAACTCCTGCCATGTGATCAAGCATGGCAGACCGACAAAGCCCGGGGACAGAACGCTGATGACGATTTACAGGACGCATTGTTGGATTTAAAGGGAGCTAAGAAGGAGTTGGAGAAGTTTCTTAAGGATGGCTAAGAGACGATGGGTAATCCGCTAATAGACCACTCGAATCGAGGTGGGCCAAGCGTTGGTGGTACATAGAACAGGTACGGGAGTTAGGGGAACTCGAATATGACGCAGCACAGGGGGGGCACCGCCAGTCGGGTCAATGGCGGCGGCGGTGACGATGGTGTCAAGAGAGATGGGGGCAAGAGGAGGTGTCGCTAGGTAGCCACTGAGGGGGCCTGTGATGGATGGGGTATATGGCCCCAATCTTGGTGAGAGGTTTCTTTCTTTTTGTGATTTTGACAATAGGACAGCTGTGTTTGGGGAGTGTTGGATGGGGACATAGAGCACCCAGGGGTTTGATGCTAGGAGGGGTAGTCATGTTGGATCTGCTGTAGCCGGCATCTGTAGATTTGAGAGCTCGCTGCATTTTTGGCTTGACAATTTCTTTTCATAAGGTAGTTACCGAGAGAGTATTAACAACATGGCTTGACATCCTATCTTTTATCCCATCATGAACAGCGCCAGGGGCGTTGCCATGTGTGATATCTGTATGCCTCTGGTCTAATAATAGTCCCACCGACAAATAACCCCACCACCCACGTTGAACCAGGACGCTCCCTTGCCCTTTCGCCCCATGTAAGTACCCGTGCGAATCAGCTGTGCGTCATATGAAGTGTGCCCGTACAAGTTCCAGTTGCGTTTAATAATGGAAGCGCCAGCTGATTCACACTTGCCGCCTCCACGATCCACAGTCTCCGACTCCTGCTCGCTTTCCATTAGAAAACTTCCAATATCTTCATGCAGCCCCTTCGGCGGAGGCTTTCCACAAGTCATATGGCCGCACGTCAAATAGGAGTCCAAGGCAAGTTGACTTCTCACAACTTTGGCACTGCAAGGCCAGCACCAAGCCGCAAAATGTGACTTCTTATGTTCAGGATAATATGTCAGAAGCTCATCGCTGACAATTGGGTCCAGTTTCGAACTGCAAATCTGGCACGGTGCAAGTGACAGTAGAAGTTGGGACTTTGGAGTCAAGGCCACTGGTACAGTAGCAAGACTGCTCTGATTCCGGGTTTTTCGTCGATGCGTTGGGTTGTGGATGCCTTTTTCGAGTGCTGATGATGCTCCAAAATTATTCTGGAGCGGGTCTGGAGGGTGCTCAAAGTCGAAGCTTTTACCCACTGCTACTCCAGCACGCAGGCTGAAGTCGAAGCTGCTGCTTATCCCGTCGAGAGGGCTGACAGCCAGTGCGGGGGTGACTTGTTTTGCAGTCGTAAGGGCAAGGGGCTTTCGGCTCCTGGGAACTAACACCTTTCTATTTGTTTGGATAAACTGAGTCCGATCCGTGGTAGCGAGCAAACCCAGTTCATATTGTAAGATAACGGGATTCGAACACGGTCGGTTTCTGAAAGGCTTTCTCAGGGCTTTCCTAGAGGAAACCCAGACACTCATCATGAGAGGAAATCCAGCAAGGATGACCAAGGAACCCGGAAAGGTATCGAATCTCTTGGTCACGGTCTGTTGAAGCATTCGTGCTTTCAATCTCATTCCGCTCAACGGTGGTGGCCCTAAAGATGTTGCTTTAATCTTATCACAACTATCCTCCTTATATCCAGTCTGCAAAACAGAGGAGTGTTAGCATGGGTTATTTCACCTCATCCCTTGGGGATCTGCCAAGTGACTTGCAGAATGGCAATACTCAAAAAAGTCCTTCCTGGCCGTCCACTCCGCGAGACTGACAGCTTTTCTACCATCTTCCATGGCGCGGATTGTTGACCAAAGCGCTATGCAAGCGATCAAGAATCCTCCAAATGCAAAGACCATGTTGCCACTTTTAGCGCAGCGTCTTCTATCCCGCTGTAGGACACAGGTCGAAAATTGAAAATACCGACACACGTTACAGACATATTTCGACTGTTTGACATAACGGAAGAGTGCTGAGGGTGATAGACAGGATGAGGCAGTACTGTGTTCCGATACGGTTGATATTCTGTCGAATGAGGTTGTAGCCGTTTGGGTTGGGGTTGTTTGAGTCGGGGTTGTAATGGACGCAGATGGCGGGGGTGCCTGATGAAGTCCAGCCACCATCGGCTGGACCACTTCTGGCATCCTCACTCCCTCGCAACCTGATGCGATTGTTGCGGAGTATATAAAATGAGCGCTGGGCATAGAGAAAGTCGAGCTATTCAGCACGTTAACGAAGTCATCTGGCTCGGGGTGACATGCGGTTGCCTTGTTGGTGGCGGTGCATTTTTATAGCTTACCTGCATAACGTGCGCTTACCTAGATAGGTACCTAAAGTGGCTTGGGGGCTTGATCCTTTTGTACGCCAAAAGCTCGGATAGGATACGTCTAAAGCTTAGATTATAAAGACTAAAAGCTTGGACATATAACCTCCCGCATTAAACAAGCTATCGAGCTCATTCTATCCTATAGTCTGGCCGCTAAAGAGAAAGCCTGGCTCAGTTTCAAGCTCTGCTTCTGGCTCGGCTTGGAGCTCGGCTTGGATGTCTGCTTCTGCCCCCCGGCCTGTTTCTGGCTTTGTTCCGGTCCCGGCCTCTAGCTCTGTTCCTTGTTCTGTTCCTTGCTCTGTTCATTGCTCTGTTTCTGCTCTGCTTCGGGCTCCTGCTGTTTCGGGTTTTGTTTTGACCTCTTCTTCAAGCTCTGCTTTAGGCTTGGTACATAGACTCGAATGCTGGCTAAATATAGAGCTGTAGGCAGTATCCAACACCCACCCGAATGCCTCCTGTTGATCTGTCATATGGTCTCTGACTCTGAACCGCTGGGCCTAGTGAGCCCTTCCCTCTTTCTCCACCCTCCTCCAGTAATACAGAATCCCGCCAATCTTATCTATCCAAGGCTCAACCATGCGCTTTTTGGATCCGTCATCAGGATAGGGCGGCCCCCCGTGCTTTTCATCACCATTGTAGACAAAGTACACCCGATAGAGGAGAGCTTCGACAACTTGATTGAAGTTCCTTTGCCATGAGATCTGTGTCAGGTCAGTGTCGACTTCACCACCATCATCTGTTGTTTCCGCATTTTTTCTGAGAATATCATTGATATGTAGGACCATACCACGAGGACGACTGTCTACGCGCTGGTGAGAAAGTCCATAAAGAGCTTCATCAATGCATGACCAGTACCAAGAAACAAAGTAACAATTATTGTGATCCCAGGGGTGTTCTGGTGGCTCATCAAAACCTAATTTCAGTGTGGCCTTGCAGATACGACACGAGAACCCCGGCAGAGGAGTTGATGCTTGGATTAACGGCAGGTCCGATGGCCAGATTGCCGCCGGGATTGACGGCAGAAGTCGTGGTCGAACAGGTGACGGAACTGAAGTTGGACTCTGTGAAGATAAGATTGACGACCCAGCCGGTAGTGAGCAGAAACTTATTTGAGCATCCGACTCTGTAGATATATTTTCCACCTGGTCTACTCCGTGGGTAGGATGTCCTTCTAATTCCACAGACTCCAGGGACAGTTTCGGTATGTCACTGACATAAAGATGTAACTGGTTCCGTTGACGTTTCCGGCCCCCTTCTCGTCTAGATACGTCAACGTTTATGAGGGCCGAGGTCATTCCGGTGTCCATTCGGAGTAAAGGAAGAGTGGTTGCAGTGGGCTTGAAGTCAAAACTGGTTTCCAACCCACTGCCAAAAATCACTCGGCGTGAAGTGCCTGTCATGGAAGAATGGTGAAAATCAACACCCGAGCTGTTTGCTACTCCGGTGCCAGGTGACTGGGCAGGCTGGAGCTCTCCGGCTTCTCCAGCCAGTAGTCCATTTTGTTGATTGTCTCCAGAGAACGAGTGCGGCGGTGGACCCAGGGGTGCTTTTGTTACTCTGTCACACCCGTCCTCCTGGTCTTCAATCTGTTTGAAGAATTAGCTTATGGTAACGACCAAGTGTGTCTTTGAAATCGACCTACTGTTTCACAAGACTCCCAGTAGTCTTTCCTAGCCGTCCACTCAGCTATTCTCACAGCCTTCCTACCATCCATCATAGCACCAATGGCTGACCATAAAGCCACACAAGCAATAATAAGTCCAGTTGTGGTAGTAAGAAGCTTACTTGCTTTGTTAACTGAGCCTCTGTACTTTGCCACAACGACCTTGGAGTTTTGAAAGAGGGCGTATCCTGCATCGGCTACATACCTACCCATGCTTGCCAACCTCGATCCGAAACTGTGAAAAAATAGATCAGGATGCGACTTTCTCTGAGGCGATGTTGCTGTCGTTGGCGGCCCTGGTCTTTGAGAAGCTCTAGATGGCAAAGGCTCGGATACGGGGAGAGAGGAAACACAAGGGCTTGCGGCTGCTCCATTCAACTGGTTAAGCTCCTGTTGCAAAACACTCGCCAGTCCAAAACCAGTTCCCAATTCGACGAAATCTTTTATGAAAATCTTGCAATCGGGAAGTTTGAGGCAACTAGTTGTTCGGCAGGCACAAGGGACTTGGGCAGCGTGGCTGTGCCACATATTGGCACAAGCCCACCATCACAGAGATCATGCATGAATGGCCCCGAAGTTCACGCTGCCATAGCAGGCCCGCTCGCTACACATTTGGTTGGTCCACATTCACCCCTCACGTCACATCTCACCTCACCTTGATCTTTCACCTTCACCTCTCACCTTCACCTATCACTCACCACCCTCACCACCACCCCCCGCAACCTCCCCAATCAACTTGACAAACTCCCCAGCATCATGCCCAAACCTCCCCAAAAACAACCCATCCACCTCCCCCCCCAACCTCTCCCACAACCCCCGTCCCGCCGCCCCCCCGTAAATAACCCTCACCCTCCCCCCCCTTCCTTTCACTCCCTCCCACTCCCTCAACCCTCTCACAACCCCCTCAACATACTCCTCCGCAGCTGGCTCCCTCCCCCCGATAGCCCAAACAGGCTCATAAGCCAGCACCACCTCCTCCCCCTCCCCAACCCCCTTTAGCACAACCTCAACCTGCCTCACCACCTCCCCAACCGCCCCTTCAACCCCCCCATCTTTCCTCATCTCACCAACACATATCACCGGAACCATCCCATTCCTCACCACCCCCCTAACCTTCTCCCCAACCCTCCCATCACTCTCCGCAAACAACCTCTTCCGTTCCGCATGCCCCAATTCCACAAACTCCACCCCAACCTCAGCCAAAACCGCAGGACTAACCTCCCCCGTATAAGCTCCAAAATCCTCAGAATAACAATCCTGCGCCCCTACTTTTATCCTTCTCGCCACCGACCCCTCAGGAGCAGATCGTATGATACTAATGACAGACGTGAGGGTGACAAAGTCGGGGATGATGAAGATGTCGACATCGTCATCACCCAGGGTTAGGGTATCCGTAGGGCTGGAAAGAAGCTCGACAACGGACCGGGTGAAGGCTTCCGTCCGAGAGGCGGAAAAATACATTTTGGTGGATACCCCGATCAGACGACGCCTTCTTCCTCGCTTGTTACTGCTATCAACCGGCGCCGTCGACGCCGCCGCCGCCGTTGCTTCGGGGCCGGGAGAGGTGGGGTTGCCGGACATCACTGAGGACAACAAACACGACCGAACAAAAAAGGGGTGCCCGATTTCGGTAGTCTAAAAGATAAATGCTGTGTACACTAAAGTCTGAGTTACCGAGGAGATAACACTACATTTTAGTCAGTCCTTACCGTCACAAACAAACCTGATCATTCGCCCTGTCGTGACGCAGTCCATTTCATTCATTCACACACGGGAAAGGTCCCCCCTCACCCATCAAAGCAAGCAGCACCGTCGATCCCCGCGGCTCGGGAACTTTTTAGCTTGGTCCCATCCACCTGGTGCCACTGTAAAAACCCGCTGTAGCTCGTCCCACCAACGATTTACCCGCCCCCAGACATAGCGGGGGTCCCATCTTGATATCCAATCAACAGGGTAACAATAGCAGCACCACAACAACAGCATGCTCCAAAACTCGCTGGAACTGGAGCTCCAACTGCCTGATAGGGTTCGCTGAGCCGACAAGTTCTTCTTGGCCCCCCCAGAATGTGGATAACCCGAACAATCAACAAAGTGGAAAAACGCAGGCAAAATGGAGCAAACTCGAAGCTTGTATTCCTCGCTGGATCCCACCCCCCCAAGAAGATCTGTTCTGGACCAAAGTGGCGCCTTCAACACCAAACATCCTCGGATTACCCTTTTGGGAGCGCCACTCTCACATGTATCCTGTCTCGTCTCTTGGAATCCAACTCGCTATTCCCGCCCTCATCAGCAACCCTTCACTTCCTCCGCCGCCCCAGAAAGACCATGTTCCCCTTCTTCGTATTCATGAATGACAGCCACCTTGGTAGCACTCGCGCTCTTCTCGTCAAAGACATATCCCAACCACTCCTTTGCGAGCCTCCTCGCAAGCTCCAGTCCCACCACCCGCTCCCCCATGCACAACACCTGGGCATTGTTGCTGAGGACCGCTCTCTCGACCGAGAAGCTGTCGTGTGCGGTGACTGCCCTGATCCCCTTGATCTTATTGGCGGCAATGGCAACGCCGAGGCCAGTGCCGCAGATCAACAGAGCTCGGTCGACCTCTCCCGAGGCCACGAGTTTGGCCGCCGCCGCGGCGATGTGTGGGTATGCCGTCTTGTCCTCCTTGCCCGTGGCACCGACGTCGACGACTGAGATGACCCGGGGATCGGCCGCGAAGTCTTCTTTGATTTTGTTCTTGTAGCTCACGCCGGCGTCCTGTTTGTAAATCAAATCATTAGCCCGTGATATTAAATCTGTCCCAGGAGTATACTCACATCGCAGCCAACGGCAATCTTCCACTGTGGTGAGCTCATGTTGAATGTGATGATGTTGCGATGTCGTTGACGAACTTCCAGACCAGCGGCTCCTTGCTGCTCGCCAAAGTAGTAATGTAATGTAGTCCCATAAAAACAACTTGACACTGCCTTCCCACTAGGGAACTCGGCAATCGCTATTTATCCAAGCCGCCTTTCCGTTCCGGGTATTCCGCCTGCGTCCTGGAAGCACCAGACTACCACCCGGTTCCAAGAGGCTGCATTGGGGGGAGGGGGAAACCACTGCACGCTGCCCCTCTCCCCGTACGCCCCTAAACGCCCCGCATACCGGCAAGTAGCCCATCATGAGGCGATCATCGAGGGGGACATGTGTTACTCGCTCGGCAAGGTTCAAAGGGGGAGGGAGGGGGTGAATTATCCCGGTGGTGATTTCCATATCCGATCAGATGTGCAGGTTCTGGCTTCTGCACCGGCTGCCGCGTCAGGCCTCCCCGGTGTTGTGTCCGGGAGTTGACTTGAAATATTGTGTCACTGGCTGTTGTTCGCTGCTCGACTTGGACTCACTCCCACTCCAACGTGAACTTTCACACACCACATTTTGACAGCCAACATGTCCAAACGACACCTCTTTTCCTCACTCGAGGGGCTTGTCCCCAAGGCCCTTCGAGGCATTGTTGCCAGCAACCCAAGACTCAACCTCGACGAGACCAACCGCGTAGTCTTTGACCCCGAATCCCCCAAGTCGATCGTCAGTATCATCAGCGGTGGCGGCTCCGGTCACGAGCCAGCATGGTCTGGCTATGTTGGCACCAACATGTTGGCCGCCGCCGTAGGCGGTGATGTCTTCGCCTCTCCAAGCACTAAACAGATTCTGGCTGCTGTCGAGGCCGTACCATCAGACAAGGGGACACTCCTGGTGATCACCAACTACACCGGGGACTGCCTTCACTTCGGCCTGGCAGCCGAGAAGACAAAAGCAAAGGGGAACCCGTGTCGTATGCTCATCTGCGGCGACGATGTCTCGATAGGAAAGCAGGGCTCACTAGTTGGTCGTCGAGGACTGGCTGCTCAAATAGGAGTGCTCAAGGTTCTCGGTGCTGCAGCTGCAGAGGGTCTCTCGCTGGACGAGCTATTCGATCTCGGCACTGCCGTCAACGGCCAAATCGTCAGCATTGCCGCCACATTGGACCACTGCCATGTCCCCGGTCGAACAGAGCACGGTGCCCTGGACCCCGATGTGGTGGAGATTGGTACAGGACCACACAACGAACCCGGCTACAAGAAGCTCTCACCGGCTCCTTCAGCGGAGGGATTGGTGAAGGAGATGCTCAGATACTGCCTGGACGAGACCGATCCTGTGAGAGGATACGTCAAGTTCAACCCCGGAGACGAGACGGTGCTGTTGGTCAGCAACTTCGGCGGCATGTCAAACCTGGAGATGGGAGGTCTTGTCGATGAGCTCCTTCAACAGCTCCTGGCCGACTGGAACATCGAGCCCGTGCGTGTGTACGCTGGCTCCATCGAGACATCGCTCAACGCGCCCGCCTTCTCCGTTTCAGTCATCAACCTTTCAGGGGTAGCAGCGACCAGCCCCTATTCGCTCGACCAGATCAAAGGATTCTTCGACCTCAAGACCGATACAGCATGGGAAGCTGTTGCTGGATCCCAGAGATACCGTCGTCCAAGAGCCGATCAGCTTGTTCAACCGCCAGTCGAAGAGCGTAAGGTCATTGATGAAGCGAGAGATATCAAGATTGACCCCGTGCTCCTGGAGAGAATGCTCCGCCGGGCCTGCAATGACCTCATCAAATCCGAACCAGACCTCACACGGTGGGACACCATCATGGGAGACGGCGACTGCGGTTTGACACTCGAAACTGGTGCCAAGGCGTTGTTGGAGGCCATTGATGGGCCACACAAGATTGCTGCCAAGGGATCAGTAATCGAAGTTCTCACTGAGCTCGAGGAGATTCTTGAGGGCAAGATGGGAGGAACACTTGGTGGTATCCTGGGCATTTTCTTCGTGTCAATGAGAACCGCGCTACAGGAGAACCTTGAATTAGCCAAGACAGAAGGTTTCGTATCGCTATGGTCAAAGGCCCTTTCACATGCCATCCATCATCTCGAGCAGTACACACCAGCCAAGGTTGGCGACCGAACTGTCATGGACACATTGATTCCGTTTGTCGAAGCTATGGCGGCGACCAAAAGTTTGGAGGAGGGTGTCGCTGCTGCGGTAGCGGGATCAGAGAACACCAAGAAGTTGAAGGCGAGATTGGGGAGAGCGACGTATGTTGGTACTGGGACAGACGGCAAGGAGCTGCCACCAGATCCGGGTGCTTGGGGCGCGATGGTAGTGATTCAGGGACTGCTTGCTGCAATTTCAGAATAGGAAGCGATTGGGGATGAAGGATTTAAATTTTCTCGTGGTTGGATTGATCAGATTTAGAGATCAGTAATTCGGAATAAGTTTGGGTTGTACTTTACTGTGAATTTATGGATTGTGTGTGGCTTGTATGTCCTGATACTTGGGCGCCCCTTCCTACTTCCTCCTCCAGGCACCCACACTCAACAAAGTGCTCTCTTCATTTGATCACCGAATCAACTGGAATCCGCGATGATGCCAACGTCTTGGTTACGTTTCCAGGATCCATGGGATCCAAATGAACTCCTGTGAGCTATTAAGCTTTTCAAAACCATACCTCGCATATAAACCGTCAAATAGTGAGGTGGTAGTTAAAGGAGAAAGGATATCAATGCAGAAATACACATGATAATTGAATTCAACTATTCTAGGCAGGTCTAAAAGAATCCTCAAGCCTTCCCAGCACTCCCCAACCAATGCATATACCTCTCAATCGCCACCTGCATCGCCTCCGTCCCCTTCTCAATCACACTCGTCAACGGCTTCCCCCTCATCTTCTCCTGCGTCCACGCATAGTGATTATTCATCCCCTTGTTGATATTCACCTTCGTCACCCCCCCCGCCATGCACTTTCTAAAAATCTCCTCATCGAACGGATCAGCCCCATGCAGCACCAACCTGACCCTATCCCCGACCTTCTTGTTGATAGCATCAAGCCGGTCATACTCCAGCTGGATCCCCCTCGGTCCATACTCCCCATGCACATTCCCAAACGCCGGCGCCAACATGTCAATCCCGGTGGCAACAAACTCCTCCGCTTCCTCGGGGGTAGTCAGCAGCCCCTCGAGGTCAGCAGTCTCAGCTACGCCGTCCTCGCCACCTTCGATACGCCCTGGCTCTGCCTCTGCGGCGATACCGCGCTCGTGGCAGTATTGAACCAGTTCGGCGGTGAGCTTGAGATTCTCCTCCTTTTCGTAGTGCGACATGTCGCACATGATGCTGTCAAAGGCGTCCGGGATGTCGGCTGCCCTGCGGACCAGCTCGGGTGTCTGGCAGTGGTCCAGGTGGAGGGAGACTGGGACCGAGGCCGAGTGAGCTGCCTCAGCGGCGGCTTTGACGAGAGCGTCACCAGCATATTGAATCGCCCACGGGAAGAGCAAGACCATAGCTGGGGAGCGGGCGGCTTCGGCAGCTTTGACGGTGGCGATGATGGATTCGATGTTGTAGCAGCACATGGCTGGGACGGCGTACCCCCCAGCGAGGGCCTTGTTGAGAATGCTCATGGAGCGGTTTTCTGAAAGGGGGGGTCTAGGAGCCATGGTGGGTGGTGGTGGGTTGACTGAGCTGTCAACGAATAGTGATAGTGGTGATGGTGTTGAGTGAGTGACACCAGTAATGTCTTGCCAAGACTGAGTGTGAGATGCTGTAAGTTCTCGACTTAATACCCCCCCTGAAAAGGCACTGGCTGAAAGCAGACTCACTCTTTTGCTCATCAATTCATCCTACGGGATATCATCGGCACCTCTTTCTCTGTCGTGCCCAGATAACCCGAGAGATTTGCCGCCCCCTCGGGTTCCTCAATACAGGAAGGTCGATGATTGACCTGCCAAGGCCGGCTGACGGGACGCGCGGTGATGCGCCGGTGCATGTAAGAATATTAGCCAAAATGCGGCAGTCCGCCTGCGGGGACAGGGAGTCACGTCATAATTAGTTCTGGAGGATTGAGGGGGTGAAATTGATGTTCAGAGTTGAGTTGCAAAAGTTTACAAAGCGGGGAAGCTCGTTGGGACTGTGGGCTAAGAAGCGTGGGTCAGTGACCAGCTCCCGCGGGGGACTTTGCGTGGGACTTGGACTTCATCCGGACGGGTCTCGGCATAGCCCAGCGTGAGATGATATCCCAAGGGGCGACAAAATGATCAAAAAAAAAACATGTTTACGGGCAGGCCGGTTGGATTGCATGGCCGAGTGTCGGAGTTTCTGTTGTCGTGGTTTGCACTCAGCATCTTGACCACCCCCCTACTCATTGTTTCTCACTGATATTGCATGCAAAGTCTTGGCCGAGTTAGCAGTCACCAACACCAGTTAACCCCCCGAGTCCCTCAATTGTTGCACTTTGAACCAAACATTACCACCATGGCCGACCAGAAACCACCTGTTGCCTTCATCGGGCTCGGAGCCATGGGCTTCGGCATGGCCACCCACCTCATCAAGCAAGGCTACCCAGTTACCGGATTTGATGTCTGGGCCCCAACTCTCAAACGGTTCGAGGAAGCAGGCGGCTCAACCGCCACAACACCAGCAGAAGCCGTCCTCAACAAGGAACATGTCGTCGTAATGGTGGCCACCGCCCAGCAAGCCCAGTCTGTTCTGCTGGATGGCCCCAATGCTGCCGTCCCGAAGCTTCCCCAAAGAGCCGTGGTCCTTCTCTGCTCCACCGTCCCCTGTGACTACGTCCAGGCTCTCCAAGTCCAACTCAACAGCATCGGCCGCAATGACATCTTGCTGATCGACAGCCCAGTCTCCGGCGGAGCCGCCAGAGCAGCAGATGGCACTCTTTCCATCATGGCAGGCATGTCTGCTGCTGCGTTGGAGAAAGGACGCCCGTTGCTCGCTGAGCTGTCAGATCCAGCAAAACTGTACATTGTCGAGGGTGGCATCGGTGCTGGCAGCAACATGAAGATGGTTCACCAAGTTCTCGCGGCAAACCAAATCCTGGGAGCAAGTGAGGTGATGGGTTTCGCTGAGAGACTAGGCCTAGATCTGGCCAAGGCTCAAAAAGCAGTGCTGGAGTCTGATGCTTGGAATTTCATGTTCGAGCACCGAACACCCAGAATATTCACCGAGTTCCAGCCTGTTGCCAGTGCGGTTCAGATTATCGTCAAGGATACCAGCATCATCACCTCAGAAGGGCGAAGAAGTTCTTTTGCCACGCCGATGACAAGTGCAGCGGAGCAGATCTACTTCACTGCTGTTGGGAGAGGGTGGGCGATGGACGACGATAGCAGTCTCGTGAGACTCTATACCGAAGGAAACGGAAAGGTTGGGCCAGTTTATGGCGCTGCTGAGTCAGAGGAGGATAAGATGGCTTTGGTGTTGGCTTTGATGAGAGGTATCCTGCTTTGTGCTGCTGCAGAGTCTCTTGCTTTTGCGCACACTGTGAGTCTGGATTTGGATCAGGTCTTGGATCTTTGTGTCAACGCTGCTGGTGGTAGCAAAGTGCTGGAGAAGCTTGGGCCTGCCATTATCAAGGAGCTCGGGGGTGCCGGCGATGCTTCAAGTGGCGAGTCGAGCCTTGAGGATGTCTTTAGCGGACTGAGTGCGGCGGTCGAGGAGGCACAGAGGATAAAGACTCCGTTGTATCTTGGGACCCAGGCGTTGAGTATTCTCCAACGTGTGACGCAATCCAAAGGGACAGGCTCTGCTGGTGTTGTCGTCAAGGCGTGGGTTTGAGATATTGATAGAGGTAGATAGGTATCTTTTAATGTTTGTCCCTGTTTTTGGGTATGCGTCTAGGGTGTCGTTTGCAGATAGAGATTAAAAATGTCATCGAATTTGCTGGATACTATTCCACCAGAAGGCTACTCACCCCACCAACAAAGCAAACCCGCCTGCCCCACTTTGTACCGCTCAATTCCAATCCCTGCTCCTAGTCGCGTCTTCTCATCGCAACACGCGTCTCATGATCGAATATCATCCAGAGCATCATCAACCCCAGTCGAGCAACCTCACCAACTACCCAAAATGGAGGAGGCAATGAAACAGCACTTTTTCTACCACGGAAAACCAGACGTAAGCTCACGTTATCCCCTCAATCTCTCACATCATGTCCCTCTTATTGACCAATCCCCCAGACCGACCCCTCAGAAGCCGAAAAATGCCACTGGTGCCAGATTCGTAGTTTCAAAACCCACAAGAAACTTCCCATCACCATCGTCAACGAAGCCAAAGGAGACGAACGCAAGGAAGTCCTAAATCCAGACTTCAAATTCATCGACCACTCAATCCCAAGCGACGACGTCCCCATCGCCGGGGCCTCCTTCCGCACTGGCTGCAATTGCGCAGACGACGAGCAGTGCATGTACTCAACATGCGAATGCCTCGACGAAATGGCCCCCGACTCCGACGAGGACATGTCCGACGCCCCCCCAGCTCGTGGCCGCAGGATGCAAAAGTTCCAGTACCACCACTCCGGCACCAAAGCCGGCTTGCTCAAGTCTAGAATCCTCGACAGCCGTGAGCCAATCTACGAGTGTCACGATGGCTGCAGTTGCAGTAAAAACTGTCCGAACCGGGTGGTGGAACGAGGCAGGACGGTGCCGTTGCAGATCTTCCGGACAAAGAATAGAGGATGGGGGGTCAAGTGTCCGGTGGATATCAAGAAGGGGCAGTTTGTGGATAAGTACTTGGGGGAGATCATCACCAGCGAGGAGGCCAACCGCCGGCGAGCTGAGTCGACCGTCTCGGATAAGAAGGACGTTTATTTGTTTGCTTTGGACAAATTTTCTGACCCGGATTCACCTGACCCGTTGTTGAGGGCGCCGCCGTTCGAGGTGGATGGAGAGTGGATGAGTGGGCCGACGAGGTTTATCAACCACAGTTGTGACCCAAATATGCGGATTTTTGCTAGGGTGGGGGATGCGGTGGATAAGCATGTTCACGATTTGGCGCTGTTTGCCATCAGAGATATACCGGCGGGAGAGGAGTTGACGTTTGACTATGTGGATGGCGGGTTGGCGGAGGAGGACGCCGGGGGATTGGTACCGGATGACAAGAAGAAGGATATGACGAAGTGTTTGTGTGGGACGAAGAAGTGTAGGGGGTTCTTATGGTGAGTGGATGAACAGGAGAAACAAACGAACAAAACTGCTGGCTTGACAGGGCAATGATGCCGAAGCCTTCATGTCATGATACGAAGTGGTGTACCTAATGACCAGCGTGCTGCTGGGCTGCATGTGGCTGCTTGCTTGAGAATGCGGGGTGCTCCCCTGAAAAGATCGATCTCGTGGGGCCGCCGTCTCGTCCCGTCATGGATCATGGATGGTCGTGACACAAATCGGATTCCATCAAAGTTTGGATGTCCTGATTACGTATCATGAGTGCTCTGGACCGCATGGCAAGATTAGTAGCCTTGAGGCAAATAGTGAACTGATAAGAGCATTGTAGAACCTATCACAATCTGTTGTCCTCGTCACCTTAAAACCTGGTTGATGTGATGCTCTGAGCAATGCTTGTGGAATTGGTTGTCCAATCAGGACCTAGCTTCCGATGAACAGCGATTTGCTGTTGATGTTCCGGATCCGTGCGCGTGCAGCTGTTCCAACGTCGTCATGGTCTCGTGTCGACGGAAACACTGTTTTGGACACGAATGCAAGACATGAGTCTGTCCGGGGCATTGCTGCTTTCCGTATTCTGAAAGCGTTGGAGTCTTGTTGTTGTGAGGTCTGAAATGGTGGAATATTCCGTGTCTTGTCATCGGCTGACAGGGAAAGGCGGTGCTGGGCTCGCCGCTAAGGTTCTAGCCCCGCAAAGCTAGGTCCACTGCGTGCAACCGAGTGGACCGTGCATCAGGCCGGAGATCGCTGATCTCAGTGGGGGCTTTCAGTTGGCTGGCAGTGACTGACTGGTGTGAGCTCACCACGATAACACACACACACACACACACACATCTGGGACCTTTCTTGACCGCATTAGGTCTTCATGCTCCCCATACTGTTGTTGTACATCGACTGGCTGCCCAGGACCTTGGCTCATGCTCCCTGAGGAGGCTGGCAGTTGAGCATCTGTGATCCTACTTCTCTCCACTTCCCACCTCGGGGTCTACCTAGCCTTTCTCTTTTGCCTCAGCGATACCACGAGCCAATGTCGGCAGCCCATCGCATCGCAACAGCACACACTCATTCCTTCAGCCTTCTCTCTGCTTATTTTCTTAGCAAAGAGCTGACTCTTCGTTTCGGACGCCCACTCTCGCTTTTCCCTCCTCGTCGTCATGAACTAGATATTCAAGCGGCTGGATCGAGCGGCCCACGAGTTGCGAAATCGAGTGCAGCGGAAACCCCCGCGCCGCCAGCAGCAATCAGATACAATGGTATGTGTTGGAGGAAATTTGTGCTACTGACTTGCCCGTTTAATCCCCTTGTCTCATCAATTGTCCGAGCCGTGTTTGTTCTTTTTATTGCAACTGCAACTGCCAGACGGCCACCTGCCTGCTTTCACATACCTGCTGATGTTGACCATACAACTAATGCGCAATAGGGTTGCTGTCTTTCCCGAGAGGGCGAATCGGGCTCGCCCTACACAACTGGCGGCGGCGCATCTAGTTCCGCGCGAGCAATCAATGAACAGCCCCAAACAACCCGAGCTCACGTCCACGGTGGACATGATGGGCACGCCTCTGGATCGCGCCGGCGGCATAGACACAGTCAGCAGCCTCTCGACCAACATATCAACAAGCCTTTACGACTGCACGAGTGGACCAGCTACAATCGGACGTGGACCTCCAGGGAGCTGCGACAGGAGAGGATAGAGTTCTTCGATACTCGGGTGGCTGGGCGACAGGAAATCTGGCAAACACTACACGCTGTGTTGGAGGTTTTGTGGGCATCCGCAGAGGCTGTGCGCAATGGGCAGGTTGGGAGGAGAAGTGAAGATGATGGGCCTAGCGAAGAGGACCCGGCGATAGCACTGGCGACAGCCCAGAGCATTCTCGATGCTGCCGATATCACACTGCCGACAGGAGACTTGTACAATGGGGCCTACGATGCGTTTGGAAACTACTACCAACTACCACATCACATCGTGGCGGATCCAACGAATTTGGAATGGCGGCCAGGCTGGGAACATGAGGATTTGGATGACACCAAGGCAGACTTGACCGCCGGGGAGGAGACCACCGAGGAACGGGACGATCTCGAAGACGAGGCCGAGAGGAGGCGTGAGGAAAAGGGCAAGGGGGTGGTTGATGTTAAGGATCTCATCGCCATCAGAGCCAGGCTGAGTGATGGATCGAAAGATGTCAACGTCTCAGTTGGCAAGGGAGACTCTGTAAGAAGTCTGGCTAGACAGATCGCAGAGGATGCAAATGTGAGCCAACATCTTTTACCCCGGATTTAACCCACCAGACTCCCGCATACTAACAACAAACAGCTACCTCCCAGCAAGAAGATTCGCATTGCCTACATGGGCAGGGTTCTGAAGGAGAGTACGCCTCTGCTCGAGCAGGGCTACAAGCAGGGTCATGTTGTCAATGCTTTAGTGTTCAACCGGTAGGACCGCTGTTCACCGGCGGACGACCAGACACCCCATCATTTGTTTTCCTCAGGCTCAGAGGTCACCTTACCTGTTCCGTTTACCGCTAATAGTCGGTACACTGAACCACTGCCGATCTCTGCTTCGTCGCTCCGTCCAAACTGGAATAATCGGAGACGCACACGCACATCTTCAGCCATTCGTGCTTTGCGTGACCGCCTCCAGCGGTTCCAGGAGCGCCGCCAGGAACGTCTTGCCCGTTTGACCGAGGATATTCTGGATGACAGCCGGGCACCTCTGCTGTATACTGACGCGTCTGCATCTGGTAGAGTCGAGGTGTGGAATCCGTATGCTGGGCTGCTTCCTTATCACGTTGTGCTCTGCCCGACGTGATTTTGATGGGGAATCAAACCATTGGCGCCGACATTTCAACTTGTTTCAAGTCGCTGTAACATTAACGCTCCCATTTTCACCCTAATTCCGACGACTACACGCAGACCGACACTCGATCACAGAACGTTTCAGCCCGCACCCACGCACCATTACAGCACCATTGACAACCACACCACTGGCCGTCTTGTCACTAGTCTTATACCCTCCGAAGTTGAAGAGTAGCAGCATGAAACAGGGTGGAAAGCGCATCAAAGTTTAGGTTTTTTTTTCTTTTTTTTTTCCCAGGAAAGGGGAGGTAGGAAGTGGGTAGTGGGGGAGGTAGCAAAGCGCAGGTTCTCTTAATTATTTCCATACCACGAGCTTCGTTTTTCTTTCATTCTTCTCTTGTTGACTGAGTGTATGAAGGTGGGAAAGTTTGGCTTCATGTTTTCATGGGACTACCTACTCAACCCAGTCACTGTTTGTTTGATTCATTCTCGAAACGGCGTTTCGCATGGGGCGGGTTGGGTGCATCAGGGTTCGGGTCGGGTCGGGTCGGGTCGGGGGGGGATGGAAAGATAGTTTTTATTTATCTAGCGGAATACCCAAGTATGATACTGTTTTTTTTTTTTCGTTTTTTTTTTTCTTTTTGTTTTCTTTCCTCAAATGGCTCCCTACCTTGCCCTACGGGGGTATTTTATCGTGATGATAAGCCAAAGTGAAATGGAATGATAACAAAGTGAAAAGGTTTGATAGAGTCACAGGATGATCTCACATCTTTATCACCACATCAGAAAACCCAACAAGATAAACACCACACCCTCTCTATTTTCCCTAACCCCTATCCCGTCCGACTGACTGACTGATTGCTAACCCCTACCTAGACAAACAAACCCAACAAAGTACCTTTTTGCAAAGCGCTTCAACAAGCTGAACAAACAACAAACAAACAAGCAAACTGTTCATTACAGCCTTTTATCACTGACTTCAAAAAATCCCCATTCCTGCTCTAATCCTATCATTTCCACCCTTACGCAGCACTCCCAATCTTATTCAACCCCTTCAAACTCCCCAAACTCAACGCCAGCCCCTGCGACCTACTCCGTATCCTCAAAAATCCCGTAATCGGCCCATCCTCACCCTCCTTCTCAATGCTCAAGTTGGCCAGGGCATCCTCACCTAATTTCCCCCATCGTCAGCATCATCATCTCACCCATGATCAAGAAACAAAAACTTACCAAACACACTCCTAGCATACAAATTCGCGCTCAAAAACTGGCAATCCCCCTTCAAGCTCGCCTCAGGCGTCAGGCAGTTCATATTCGTGCACGCCATCAGCTGGTCCAAAAAGTCCCTCAGCGTCTTGGCCTTGCTGTTGATGTTGACCTTGTTCTCCCACTCAAACTCGGTCCACATGGTCCTGAACTGCGTCTCGCTGCACGTGGCAGGCTGGATGTAGTCCATAATGTCAACGTGCAGGTCATTCAGAATAACGACGTTCGTGTCGGTGGAGTGGGCGCCCTCGTAGACAACATTGCCGAAAATGACACCCGTGTCGGTGGACGAGACCTTGATGGTGCACTGCACGTTGTGGAAGTCGTGGGGGCCGAGGGACTGGCTTGTTGGTCTCTCAACCACCTTGAGGTCACCGAGAGTGGCAAACTCAACCGAGAGGTTCTGGAGCGTGTCGGTTGTCTGATTGACGAGGAGGACGTCAAGAATGATGTCGAATTGGTGCACCTTGACATAGGCTTCCGCGTAGACAGGGTCGGAAAAACCGGTGAGCTGAACCACACGGCTGAGCTTCCCCGACAAATCCTCGCCCGCACCGCTGTCACCGCCAGCGGCGCGCTCAAGGTCAAGCTCAACTGTGTCCTCGCCACCGCCGGTGTTCTTCTTGGAGAGCTGACGGATAGAGACCACATCGTCAACCTGAATGGCCGATTTGGCCTTCTCGTGAGCAGCCTTGGCCTCGCGCTTCTTCTCCTCGACTTGGACCATGGCGCGGAAGGCCTTGCGGGTGTCCTCGAGGTAGACAGTTTCGAGCTCCTTGTGCTGTTTGAACTCGGCAAGCGAGCGCACACAGCTCATGATGCGGTCAACCGAGTCCTCATCAATGGGAGCCTTCACGAATTGGGATTGACCAACACGGATGACGGAAATCATGATAAGCATAGCCTCTGCCTTGAGGGCATTGGTGCGAGACTCGGCCGAGCCAACTTCCGAGTAGCGCATGACCAACTTTGTGAGAGTCGAGGCAAGGACGCTGGCGAGATAGTAATCGCCATCGAGAATGAGCTGGCGAAGAGGTGGTTTTTGAGAGGCCTTGACAGCTTCCAGCTTGGCAGCAGCGGCAGACTGGCTGGTAAGGGCAGTCTCAGTCGCATATGTGCCATCAGCGTTAACCTTGCGCGAAGTGGCGGCCGGCTTGGGGTGTCCATTGGTCTGTTCCTGTTCCTTGTTCTCCTCCTCGCTGTGCATGTTATCCAGCAACCGTTGCTCGGAAGCCAAGATGGGGATTTCACCCAAGCTAGCCCTGATACCTTTCCAGGCATCACGGATATCCTTCTCCTCAAGAGAGTACTCGCCAATGATCCACAGAATGCCCCGGTACACCTTGCCGGCACGGACCTCCTTCAGGGTGTCGACTAGCCTGGACACAATGGTTGGGCGCAGCGCTGGGAATTTCTCCACGACCTCCTTGACAAAGTTGATGACATCGACGGCGGAGGCATTGTTGAAGTCGGCAATAAACTCCATCAAAAGCTCCACAACGCTGGCGGCCACCTCGGAGAACTTGACGGCGCACTGGTGAATAGAGTGGATAAGCAGTTGGCGATACTCGCTATTCTTCTCGTATTCTTGGTCGACAGTCTTGGACAGCTCCTTCTTGAGGAGCAGGACTACCTCCTCAACATTCTTGCTGGAAACCATCTCCAGCGCAATCTCGAGGGCCTTCTTGCGCACATCAATATCCGGGCTGGAAAGAACGCGCAAAATCTCCATGATCAAGTCGTCCAAGATGCCCTCGTTTCTTTGGCGGAGCTGGTCGACGCGATCCAGCACGATAAGCTTAACATTGTTGTCGGCCTCCTTGATGGCAAGCTCAATGAACTTGCTGGCGGCAGCCTTGACGGCCACAGGATTGTTGGTGAGGGCCGTCAACGAAGAAGCAGCTTCGTAGACGACGGTGGATGTGTTGGACTCCAGCAGGTCAAAGATCAGGTGCAGATATTTGGTCTTGTTCTGAGAGTTCTGGATGGCGTCCTTCCTGATGAACTCGAGCTCAACCAACTGCAGAAGCTCCTCTGCGTTGGGGATGCCATCAAAGACAGAGCTAAGGTACGCCAGCGCCTTGCCGTGGTCGATGCTGGCAAGCGCAGCAAAACCGTTCCTCTTGCATGTGGGATCGCTCTCGCCTTCCAGGAATGTGGCAATGAGGTCTGCGGCATCGGGGATCAGGGAGGGCGAGTGTTGGAAGATGGATGCGACGGCAAAGACGGCGTTCTTTCGTACGTAGGCATGGCGATGTTCGAGGCATGATCGGGCTGAGGAGAGGAGGGGCTCGAGAAGCTCTGGTTCGCGAAGTTTGCAGAGGAAACGTAATGTGTTACCGCGGATGTACTCGTTCGGGTGTTGCAAGTCGTTCCGGATACCGTTGCATACTAGAATGTACTCCTGCTTCAGCTTACCTTGGGCGTCAAGCTTCGGGCAGATCTCGTAGTAGAAATAGAGGAGCTTCTTCAGAGGCTTCGACTTGGACGGCATGACGAATCGGATGATGTGCATGAGCAATTGCGGCATAGGATCGCCATTGAGCATGATGGTCAAGATGCGCCTCATGGTATCGAGCTTGGACTCATCGGTGCCCTTCTCGAGCTGTGTCTTAAGCTCCTGCAATGTCGGTGTGCCATCGATGGAGTTGTCCTTCACTAACGTGTACGCATTTTCGAGAAAGGACATGATGGGCGAACGGGGGCGGCAACGTGCCGTGGAAAACTCGGGAGAGTGTTGGATGGGTGGTTGTGTTTGCGAGTTCGGGTGGAATTATTGGTGTTGACCCCGTATGGGTAGTAATTATTGCTGAGGGGCGGAAAAGATAGGGGAGTTGTTTCGTGGCTCCTGAGCTCCTGCAGAATAACAGCCCAGTAACAAACAGGTTGTTTGCCTAATACCGGCCTGTGCAAGTAACCCCTGACGCCAAATGCTCGCTCGTAAAGAATTCGTTTGGTGGTTCAGAATGGACCTGCAGAGGCGAGGTGTCGTCGCGTAGGTGGCCGCTGGGGGTGAAATCGGGCAGCGGAGCTTCACCTTTCTCTGGGCGAATGTGGTCACAGTTGGTGAGAGTCGGTCAATATCAACGGCGGTGCCTGTCTTGGGAGATGTGGCATTTGGGGGACTGGGTAGCTGGCCTATCGTAGCTCTCAGCCAGCTGGCGCCAAGCGGCAGCCGGGCAGGGAGTTGCTCAATCACGTGAAACTCCGACAAGCATTTGGTGGGGTCCCCAATGATGCCCCGCCGATGCTCTTGTGCAAGTCGCGGCTTCGACGGCCACCAGGGTTCCCAATTAAAGATTCCCGCGTTGTCGCTGTCATCAACTGAATCGTTGGAAAGCAAGTCAACACCCACCACCCAACATGTCTTCCACAAACGAGCCATTCTATATTCGCTACTAGTACGGCAAACAGCATGTATTCAACATTTGATGCTTTTGCTAACCTGGACATAGCTCTGGCCATCAAGGTCGTTTCGGGCACGAATTCTTGGGTACGTCTTGTCGCAATGATGATTTTCCGAACGGGGAAGACTAATATTTTCCATTTCCCAGAATTCGATTTCCGCGTGGTCGGAGATGGTCGCAGTGCCACAGCCCGCTATGCAAACAACTCGAACTACAGAAATGATAGCCTCATTCGCAAAGAAAGTACGGCGCATCCCATGACCTAAACCGCAACCCTGGGACGGACCGACTGACGAGATTGGGACGATAGTGTTTGTGAGCTCACTAGTTGTCGATGAGATTAAGCGCATTGTCAAGTCGAGCGAAATTATGAAGTACGCAAACCAAGGCTGGAAGCATTGCATAAACCAGAGGCTGACAGTTACCCAGGGAAGATGACGGAAAGTGGCCTACCAAGAACAAGGACGGAAGGCAAGAGCTGGAGATTCGGCTTGGAAACGATCACATTTCCTTCGAGGTATGAAGTACCCCATTGGCAGTTTTGATGCCCAGTTAACGATCCCCCAGACCGCCAAAATTGGCTCGATCAACGACGTAACGGATTCTGCCGACCCAGAAGGCTTGCGAGTATTTTACTACCTCGTGCAAGATCTCAAGGCCCTCGTCTTCAGTCTCATCGCCCTTCACTTCAAGATTAAACCAATCTGATTTACCTACCGCCTGGTATTCGATGAACCTGGGGACGGAGATGGGACACGATGGCCAATTCGAGAGTTGTGCCTCTTGACGGGAAAACAGGGCAGCCCACAGGGTTGACTACCCTGCCAAGCCTGGAATATGGATTTGAGAAAAATGGGTTACGGAGATATAAGGTTGTCTTGCATCATCAAAAGTAGAGATGGCTGGGAGCTGTCAATGAGGCCGGAGTTAGGTGCGAGCCAATCATGAATTCTTACCGGATGGAGGCTGGAGCTGGGAGATACCCCAATGAATAATAGAACGCTTACGACTGGCTGTTTGTCCCTTATAGATATCCAGCTCAGCAGCTAATGCTGAAGGCGAATGAAAGAAACCCAATCATTCGTGAACAGTTGTGGTTAAATGCGGGAGTGAGCTCAGTCACCGCCACATTCGGTGGTGTCGACGTCCAGATTCGGATGCTGGCAGACCCTGTACAGACAGGTCTGTCAGACCTACAGATGTCAATAGGATGCACGATCTAGGGTTCGGGAGAGGATGTGTCACAGCCATCCATGTCTTGGATATTTTGCCAACATCGTCTATAAAAGTAGACATACTGGAGCTGGTTGCTCAGCGGCGGGAAGTTTTGAAGGTCTCAGAAGACGATGACAATGGAACTGGGTTTGCCCTTTGACAAGTAAAAACCGGGGCCACCCTGCCAAGCCAGCCTCCCGCGATGCTCTGCAAGTGAGGTGTGGACAATTCCCTTGAAGACGTCTGTCTAACGTCTAACCACCGGGAATTCCATCCGTTTCTTACCTACCTTTCCCAAGGTACCTGTTCCTAGGTCTATCAAGCCCTTGCCTCTCCCATCAGCATCCATCAGTGTTCTCGAATCCTGTTCCCGAACTCTTCCTATCTAGCCCCTCCAAATTCTCAAGGTCTCAACCACAGCGCCCACTCCTTGGCTTGACCCCACGGAATCACAGCACCGCGCGCCCGTGCCCTTCCCCGCGAAAGCAGCTCTGTGGCACTGAATTGAAGCTCCACCGCTCCGCGATCCGCCCACGAGACCATCGGCAACTGTCATCCGTCGCCGCTTCAACCCGTTCGTTCACGCCCAACGACCACGGACGGCCCCCGGCCGTTTTGTTCATCGCGCCCGTCGCCGCGACAATCGCAAACTCTCTCTGGCAGTGTGCCAACACACAGCGCCGCTGGCTGGTGCATCCAACAAAATCCAGAATCTAGATTCTTGGCCTGCCTTTGCCCTGTTGGGCTAGTGCCTAGCCAAGGGTCCCTTTCCCACGCTCGCACGCCCATCTCCACAACCACAGTGTCCCCCCCGGTTGCGCATCGGCCATCAATTCAACATCTCAACCTCCCCGTCGCCGATACCGTTCCTCTGTCTTTTAAACTCACGTAGCTGTCAAGAACATGCCCACGCCCTCGTCGAGCGCGCCCGAACCCCAGTCGCCTCGTTCTTTCTCCTTCTCATCATGTCCTGATCCTGAGGAGCTGCTGTCTAACATGCCGTCCACATCCCACTCCCAACTGCCCCCAGCTCTGTCTCCGCAGTCGCCCGAGTCACCACAATCCCCCTCGAGCTGGCATCCCCGTCCCCCGGTTGCCTACGAAACAGATGTCACCATGACGAACGAACCGATTGCGGCGCAGTCTCCGCGATCAGCCACCATGTCGCCGCAGCCTCTGTCGGAGAGACCCCTTCCGGAACCAGAGTTCGAAGTCGAAGGGATGGTGCCCGTGCCAGATCAGCCAGATGAATCACAGAAGCAACCTGACCAGGATGAGGAGATGGTTAGCCTTGAGAATGATGCCAGTGGTGGTGGCAATACTGGTGAAGGAGCGGTCGCAAGACCACCAAACACAACAATGGGGGAATCATCGAGTAGGAGGAGGTCAAGATGTGAAAAACAATCTCCGGTTGTCGGGGAGCTTTACGAGGTGGATATCTGGGGGCCAGTAGGGAACGGCCCTCGATGGGTTGAGGACAGAGGGTTAGTGGGACTGGGGCACGAGTTCTCTCTCATGAGGTCCATACCAACCACACCTTCGTCCTTCTTGCGGCCGGGAAGCAAGTTTGAGGGGTCTCAGGAATCGGAGCGACAACGGTACGATGTAGAGGTGGAAATCAAATACGTCGACATGCGCGAGTCGTTTTTGTGTGGTTATCTGAAGATTCAGGGTATGACAAGCTTTTCTTTCAAGAGACCACGGAGTGGGCCGCTAATACGGGTTCTACAGGTTTGACCGATGACCACCCAACACTTACGACCTATTTTGAAGGCGAGATTATCGGCCCCAAGTACGGCTTCATCACACAACACCCAACCTGGGGCGCAACAGACAAGATTGATCTCTCCCACTGGGGAAAGTTTGCGCCTTTCCGTCCCTATGCTAAGCAAGCGCGTAAGGGCGGTCAGGTCCTGGTCAAGGACATGGCCCATCGGGAGAACATCTTCATGCGGTGGAAAGAGCACTTTCTTGTGCCCGACCACCGGGTGAGGACGATCAACGGGGCCAGTTTTGAGGGGTTCTATTACATTTGCTTTAATCAGGTGAAGGGGGAGGTGAGCGGGATCTACTTTCACAGCAAGAGTGAAAAGTGAGTTGCTCTAGACCAGACTGATACTTGTGATTCCGTCATATGCTGACACACACTATGCAGGTTTCAACGGCTAGAGCTGAGACATGTACCCAACAAGGGGTGTTATGGCGCCGTGGAGTTCAGATGACGAAGTCATGATTTTGGAAGCAGGGGACACACAACTGCAAAATACCTATGGGCGGCGTCACTTTTTGCGACACACACAAAACTGATACCAACATCTAAGGGATGATTGATTTTTTCACGAATTCAGGCAGGGAGGTTTCACGAGTGGGCGAGGTGAGGGGTCACAGCGTTGCCTGTTTGCATTGGTCGGATGAGTTTGGCTTTGTATACTCTATTTGGTTGTCTTTTACTTTGCATTTTTTTTGATGGGGGCAAGGAGGCAGGAGGGAGGGGTGGGAACGAATATTACACCTACTACTAGCACATCTGTATTGACAGAAGACGACACACACACATGAAGGGCAGAACGACAGACACTTTACAAGCGAGAGCGTGGCCACTCCCAAGAGGGTGATGATGATAGGCGGGGGGACAGGCCGAGGACACACAAGCACATATATAGCCAGGAATCTTTGCGCTCTATTATTTCTTCCCTCTTGAGCAGTTTTTCATTGTACATGCTTTCATTTTTTTATTTATTTTCTTTTTAATTTTTTTACAAAATGGGTATCTTTGATAAAGTCTTGTTTTTGACCTAAGAAAACAAGAGACGAGAGATCACTCATTTTATCTATTTCCTAACTTGTGTCATTTAATTTGGGGGTGGCGTCTCTGTTGCTGGTGCAGCAGGTGTTGATGTTCCAGTTGTTGCGGGGGGTGTTTGAAACCCTTCAAAGTAGGCTTTTCGAAAGGGATTGAGCTCGTCGGCTGTTTTGCCGACTAGTATGCGCTCCTCGCGGGCTTTGACGGCTGCTGAGTCGACGTCTTTGTCGGGGATGCGGCGGTAGCAGATTAGACGGCGGGACCCTGGGGGGGGGTTAGCATTGGTAGGTTAATGAGGGTGAAAGACATACATTTGTTGAACACTTGGGTAGAAACTGAGAGTGTTTCCAGATAAGGATGACTCGGCACAGGCATCTCCTGTTCTTCGTCGTTCGCAGTCGGCATCCAGAACGCCACTCTGCCATTGTCGACAAGCGTCTGAGCCGCAAATTGGAGGATGTCATCCAGCATCGCCAAAAACCCATATGGTTTCCTCGGCGGGATGAAATCCGCTTGTCTGTTCGTTCCCTCGTCAGCCTTTTCCCCTTTTTTACCACCCCATCATGCGCAGAATGAACGTACTTGTACATCTCCCTCCCCTTCCTCTCCACCCAAGGCGTCTTCTCCGGATCCCTCACCCCCAACACCATCAGCCCCTCCCTCACCCCATAAGGCGGATCACACACAATCCCATCAAACACCCTCCCCCTCACCCCATCCCCATCACTCCCTAGTTCTTGTTTCCTAATCGGGCTATTCGTCAAATCAGCCGTGAACGTCCCCCCCAACCTCCCCAAAAGCCCATACTGCTCAAAATTCCCCCTAAGCGTCTTTTCCCTCCCATCTCCCCTGATACTCCTCCCATCAATATCACTCCCCAACGCCACCGCCCCAAACTCGGCAACCGCGATAGGAAACGACCCCGTCCCACAAAACGGATCATAAAATAACTTCCCCGGCCCGGCAAGCGCAATATTGGCTGTGATGAGCGCCAATTCGGCGTCCATGCTTGTGGTGGAGATATACCTCCTCTTTTTCAAATCCAGTTTCTTTGGTAGGTCACGGAGGGAGGAGCCGAGATAGCGGGTGAAGTACAAGTGGTTAGGCTCTGGTATTCCCAAAGGGGTGGAGTTGAAGGGCCAGAGTTCGTGGAGGGTGAATTCTTGGTCGGGGTGGCGCATTTTGATTGGGCCCATGAAGCCGAGGTAGGAGAAGGAGTTGATGATGGAGACTTTTTGATCCGAGGTGCGGGAGCCTTGGTAGGAGTCGAGGGTGAATTTGAAGGAGCAGGAGAGATAGGAGGGCCAGAGGGGGGAGGTGGTGGATTTCACGGCGGCGTGGACCGAGGCGAGGTCGGGGCCATGGCCCCAGAGCTCGTGGATGGACATTGCGAGGATGGAGCGGCGGATTAGACGGCGGGCGAGGGTGGTTGTGGTGATGGGAGGGGAGGAAGGGGGGAGGCGGATTATGCAGAAGGGGGACTGGGAGGGGGCGGTTAGTTAGGGTTTTTGAGGGGGGGAAAGGATAGGCTTACGTCTAGGCTGTAGGATACGACTTCCATGTCAATCCCTTCGAGAACGGCTAGGGCTTGCAGCTCAGGGAGACGGAAGGTCTCGTGAGACTGGGAGAAACGGATGAGATATTCCATTTTTTCGAGTGTGTGAGGGGTCAACAGGGAGTTCTGATCTTTGAGGAATTCCTCTTCTATATGGTGTAACAAGATAAGTTATCTTATGTCAGATGCATATTTCGACCAACAGAATATGCTGAATTTGGCGTATAAATGTTTTCACTCTAAAAGTCAAATGCAAGCAGTTTTGACTCACTTGAAGTTTTACACTCAAGTTTGAAGAGGACCCGAAGAAGAGGTCTTGGGCTGGTCTGAAAACACACCGGGGTGTATCTAGCGTGCCCACTCCACCAATGCCAATAGCTAGGCCCAATAAGCGTATGTAATGCATGAACTAAAGCCACCCCTCGTGCAGGCGTACCAATTCTCAAGATTTTGCCTAGGGCAGTTTCAACGCAACGACTGTCCAGCACCGTCTCACAGGCAGATATCCGAATCCATCACAGCACATCCAAACATTCAGCATCGAGGAGTCAGGTCAAAACAACCGCCCACGATGCTTTCTTTTCAGCAGCCAGCCTTCTACCAATCCTCAAAATGCTTCGTCACACACGGAGTCATGGGCCATGTAGACCCTAAACAGCCCCCATCCAAAGGCAAGCCGTGGACTGCCTTTGCAGCTCAGGATTTTGTCTACACAGTACGCAATCTACCTCATCACCCCACACAAAAGTCACCATGCTGACCAATTGACAAGGCCGATCTCATCTTGCCTCAGGAAGTTTTTGAGGTAGTCCAAGAAGAATTATTGAAGCATGACGCTGCTCCCCAGTACAAGCGGATTGTCATGTCGCTGCACGATATTCTATCTGGGGATTTTTACAGCAGTTACATCAAGCAAGGAAATATTTTGATGCTCTCTGAGGGAAGAAGAGGGATTGACAATGTTTTTGCTTTGAGGAGTGGTACGCATTGATAAGAGGCCGGGTAGAGGTTGACAATTGACTAACAGTATGTAGGGCACTTGACAATGTTCCTCGACAAGGAGGCATATGAGCGAGCCGGCTTGGTGGGAAAGCCGCATGGCGTGAAAGGAAATCGGGGGATTAAGCCTCGTTGGAGTCAGTCATATCTAGCATACGCATTCTTTGACTATTGCTAACAATCCTTTGTAGTTGTCGAGATCGACCTCAACAGCTCATCCATGGTCAAGGGAAAGAAGGGCTACGACAGACTGATCTATGCCAGCAAAAATGCCTTCAGTGGGGCTGTGACTTGGCTTTTCTGCAATATGACTTCCACAGGTGAGTTCTCTCAATTTTCCCATGACCTTCTTCTGCTAATTCGGATTTGCAGTGCCTGACCCAGACCCATTGGCCACCCTCTCCCCAACCAGCTGCACGTCTAACCCATCCATCACACAAGACATCGATGCTCTCGTACCGATCCTTACTCCATCAACAGGCACATCTGAGCAAATCGCCAGGGATGAGCTCGAGGACTTCTCATCCGAACTGTATGAATGGCTTGCTCTGGTCAGACTACAGAGTCCTCGCATTCTACAAAGTGACAGCATCGACCCGTACCTGTCATTATACCGCATCCCAAATGGGAGTAATCCGGCCAAAATCTGCAAGCTCAGTTGGCGAGGATTTTTCTCCCCATCATGGACCCGTCAGACCTTGATCGGCCTCTTCACAGTCCTCCCCTCCAAAACGTGGTTCTCTTTCAGTACAACCACCTTTTCAAAAGGCCTTGCCGGGGACAACACTGAGTGTACCTTTCTCCGACCGCCAAATCGGCCAGGGGAGTATCTCATGTGGGAAGTCAGGAGTCATGAGTGACAATAAATCTCGGGTATCAATTAGTCCTGTCTCGGGCGGACACTTCTCTCCTCAGCCAGGCCCTCTCCACCAATGGCTTCCTCAACAAGCTGGCGCAAAGCTGCTTGGCCCTCAGGTGTGTGGATATCGTCTCTGGCGGCCAGCTCCTCTATCCTTCTCCTGAACTCAGGGTCTGGTTGTTGTTCGCCCGCCTCGGCCTCATCCATTGTACCAACAGTAACCCTCAACCCTTGGGGCGCAGGCGGCAATTCTGTGCCATTAGCTACCCCGTTGGCGCCCTCTAAACCAGCGAGATACTCGGCAACCCCTGGGAATTCTTCTTCAGCCTCGATCTTTTCTCTGGCGGTTTGGCCTTCGTCGTTTGTGATCTTGGTGTCGAGCTTCAGCTCTTCGACTAGGATGCGAGCCGCTTCCACTGTCTCAACCACAAACAAGGCTGTTTCACCATCTTCGTCTTTGATATCGACTGGGACCTTGAATTCGTTGATCAAGCTCCGGAGGAGGTCGAAATGGTTGTAGCTGGCGGCAGCGTGTACGAGAGAGTATCCGTGCTCGTCCTGGCTCACGGCAATGGAGGGGTTCTCGCGGAGGAGCTCAAGGAGGGCCTGCGGGTTGTCGGCGGCGAGGAGGTAGGGGTTAGGGGACATGGTGGGCGTTAGTGAGTGGCAGTCAAGAAAATGGACAGGTGGTTCTGGGTTGTTCGTATCGTATAGGGTAGGATGTCGCTGGGAGTGTTCCTTTAGTTCGTGATCAAGGCTTGGAGGGGCAGTGCTATCAACAAAATTTTGGTGGGGGTTTACACCACGCGGGGCACGACAGGGATGCCATGCTTAAAAACAGTCTGGCAGAGAACGGGTCTCCACTGAAAATGCCGGTGCCTTAGCGCCACTTTGTCGGGAGTCGGCAGCTGGTGGGCCGACTTTCAGGCCCTAAACTTGGGCACACCACAGAGAGAACTCTTCTCTATAGCGTCATGATCTTCACCATTGTTCTTCATAGCTGGCTCTTAGTATTGATATAAAAGATGGGTAATGGTAAATTCAACATCATCATGCTAGAGAATAATATGCACGTTCTAGCCAGCACCAACAACGTATTACCGTGAGGCCTCGCGTGGTTGGTTCCGTCCTCAAAATTAAGCACTGCCTTTTTGTTCTCACCCACACAGTCGCCAATCCCCAAGGTGTGACTCTTATGCCGAATGGCTGCTTGTCGCTTACAGGGCCCCTTCACAGCAGGCACAGTGCACCATTGTCTGAAGCAACAGTCAAGCCTGTGTGTGTCCCTCTCTCTCTCAATCCAGGGGTGACTGCTATCGGCCTACCGCTTTCGTGCTGCCCTAGGCGTCGGGTCGTTGATTCCTTGGGCCGATTTGAGGCGTGACTGCCTTTGATCCGTCCCAGGTCCCTCTTCCCAGTCTTTACGAAGCCTCCAGCGAAAACATATATATGCTGTAAACTGCCGCCTTCCCATCTTGTCAAACTCTCGACGTTTCTTCACACTCTGCAACGAAAAAGGCTAACGCAGCTCTATAAATCCTTTCTCCCAACTCTCAGCCAGGAAAGCCTTCTGGTCACCGTATCCACCACAACTTCTTCACCCCTCATAATTCAACAAACCTCACCTTCCCGTTCACCATCACTTATCTGACTTGACCACCAAAACAGCAACAAAATGACAGCCAATATGACGGATATGGTAGATAACCCACTTTCGCTCAAATACAAGGCTTCGACCGACTACGCCAAAGATGCAGTCGACATGAAAGTCCCATACATCAGCCAAGATCCCCAGCAGATCGCTGGCCTTCTCCGCGGCCTCGATGACGGTGCCAAAAAGGGCAAGGGAAGGAGCGGCTTCCACGTCAAGAAGACAAAATACGCCGTTGCCGCCTCGCCAACCAAGGCGACAGTAGACTCGTGGAGATTTCAGGAGTGGGACTACAAGCGAAGAGATCTCCCAACCTACGCTCGTGGCCTGTTCACCACCAAACGACAGGACGGCACCCCGGAAATCGTCATTCGGGGGTACGACAAGTTTTTCAACTGCGGCGAGGTACGCGAGACGGATTGGGACAATATTCTGAGCAGAACCAAGGGCCCATATGAGCTCACGCTGAAAGAAAACGGATGCATCATCTTCATCAGCGGGCTTGAGGACGACACACTTCTTGTCTGCAGCAAACACTCGACTGGAGACCGGCAGGATGCTGAGCACAGCCACGCCAGCGTTGGCGAGAAGCATATCGAGAGACAGTTGCAGCGTATTGGAAAAACCAAGGAGGACTTGGCCAGGGAACTGAGAAGAAGGAACGCCACTGCTGTTGCTGAGCTTTGCGATGACAACTTTGAGGAGCATATTTTGGCCTACGGGCCGGACAAGGCCGGTCTTTACCTTCACGGCATCAACCTCAACCTTCCTGAATTCTTCACCTACCCTTCGCAGCTTGTCCAGAAGTTCGCCGAGGACTGGGGCTTCGTCAAGACGGGGCTCATCATGATTAACGATATCAAGGAGGTCAAAGCTTTCCTCGAGGAGGTTGCCGAAACCGGAGCACATGATGGGCGTGACGTGGAGGGCTTTGTCATTCGCTGCAAGATGAGCCACGATCCTACGAAGCAACCTTTTATGGATTGGTTCTTCAAGTACAAGTTCGAGGAGCCCTATCTGATGTACCGCCAGTGGAGAGAGTGCACCAAGTCTCTGATCTCGGGGAAGCAGCCGAGGATCAAGAAGCACGTCAAGATCACTGAGGAGTATCTTTTGTACGCCCGCAAGAGGTTGGCCGCTGATCGAAACTTGGGCAAGCTCTACCAGCAGAACCATGGCATCATCAAGCTGAGAAACGACTTCCTCGAGTTCAAGCAGATGAAGGGGTCTGATGCCGCCAATTTTGAGGAATTGCACGGCAACGGAGGGCTCACCGAGGTGACACGAGATGTCATTGTTGTTCCGATCGCTACTATTGGATGCGGTAAGACGACTATCGGAGTTGCTCTCACCAAGCTCTTCGGCTGGGGTCACATCCAGAATGACAACATCACCGGTCCCAAGCGCCCTCCGCGTTTCACCAAGGCTCTCCTTGACGAGCTTGACGAGGCCCCTGCCGTCTTTGCCGACCGCAACAACGCCCAGAAGCATGAGCGCAAGCAGTTGATCACGGATGTCAAGCTTCAGCACACCAATGCCAGGCTTGTGGCTCTCCACTTTGTCCACAACGACGTCGAAAACATCCGAAAAATCACCCGGGACCGCGTGCTCATCCGTGGCGACAACCACCAGACCATCCAGGCTGCCACGGACATGGGCAAGGTAGTCGGTATCATGGAGGGTTTCCTCCACCGGTTTGAGCCCTGCGATCCAGAGAAGGAGCCAGATGCCGGTTTCGACGCCGTGATTGACCTCGATCCTACCGTCGGAAGCAGAGCCAACCTCGAGATTGTCATCAAGGAGCTTCACCGTCTCTACCCCAAGCTTGTCACTGAGGTTCCTTCTCATGAGGCTATGGATGAGGCCATCAAGGCTGCTCTGGAGGGGCATACTCCTGATCTGAGACACAACATCCCCGATCGCTCCAACAACAAGGGCAAGAAGCCTCACCAACAGATCAACCCTGTTACTGGCAGGCAGATCAAGAAGAAGCCTCTCGAGTACATGTCTGTCGACGTCCAGACCAAGGATGTGCTGGACGCGCTGGAGAAGGCTTTCGCCTCGGTGGGCAACGAGCAGGCAAAGTTTTACAAGATGCTTCAGGGCCAGAGGAGGATCCAGGCCAAGTTCCACGTTACGTTGATGCACCGCGCTGGAGCCAAGGAGAATAAAGAACTTTGGGATCGGTATGTGGCTGTTCATGAGGCGGATGGGCAGATTCATGACGATGGGAGGCTGGGGGAGATGGAGGTTCAGCTTGAGAGGGTGGTCTTTGATGAGAGGGTTATGGCGATTGTGGTTAGGCTGGTGCCTGGGGAGGGGGATGTGATTACTGTTATGGGGAAGGATGGGAAGGAGGAGACGAAGCCGAAGTGGGAGTGTGTGAACAGGGTTGCGCATATTACTGTTGGCACGAGGAGCGATGGGATTAAGCCGAAGGAGTCGAATGATTTGTTGAAGAGGTGGTTGGAGGTGGGGAGCGGGGAGGGGACGGGGATTGGGGAGGTGGTTTTGGAGGGGAGGCCGGGGTTGAAGGGTGTCGTGCGGGGGGTGCTTTCTAGGTAGGATGCTGGGGAGGCTGTTTCGCGGGGGTATGCCAATGGTAATGATGGTGGTGGTGGTGCTGGTGGTGGTGGGAGGAATAGGAATCGCTGGCGGAGGTATGGGAGGGGGCAGAGGGGTGCTCCGAGGGGTAGGAATGGGAAGGTGAGGGGTGGGCGCTAGATTATGGGGGTGGTGGTGCCAAGTTGTAGACATGGGGAGGAAAGATTTTGGGATTGTATTGTTTGATGCTTTTTGGGGTGGTGGATAGCAGGTGGTTATTTTCTTGGGATGTATCACTAGAAAGAAAAGGGTCAGATTTGGTGGCGATGATTAAGTAGATTCATTTGGCCATTTCTAGCTAAAAAACTAAGACGATATCTCAATTGCATCGGCTGTTGCTCAAAGCTGCAGGAGCATGCGTGAAACGTCACACATATTCACTCCAACCAAGTCATATGCCTGAAACTTGGACTTTGATATTCACCGCTTCCCTTCCCGTTCCTTTTCCCTTTCCAGAATCGGTCAAAAGAGTTGACAAGTCTACTCTTCGGGAAACGAGTTTGTAACCTCGACAAACCTCGCCCACTGCCTCGCCGCCTCCCCGCTCTTGACCGCCCACCTCGCCCTTCTAACTCCTTCCTTCCACCTCCCCCCTCCCGGCCCCCTTTCAGTAATGACCTTCCCGTCATCCCCATACCCCATATCACTCGTCTCCGCCTCGGTAACCCCCGCAACAACAAACAACGCCGCCGTGTTGATCAGCACAAAATGCAAAATAGGATCATCATCCGGCACCTCCCCGTTCAGAATCCTCGTCAAAATCGCCGCATTCTCCTGCGGTTCCTTGCCCGGAGAGACCTCACTAAGCGGGTGAGCTGGCAGCCCGAAGTCTCGCGGATGCAACCGGAAATTTTCCGTCTTCCCGTCCACAATCCTCCAGCAGAGCGTCTCCCCCGCACAAGAAATCTCATCTAGCTCCTCATCACCACAAACAACCATTGCCTTTTTTGCTCCGGCCATAACCAAGGCAGAGGCGAAGACAGGACCGATATCTTTACGCGCTACACCGATCATGCGTGCTTCGAGGAGGGGGGGGGAGGAGATGTCAGTTGGGTTTGCTAGGGGGCCGACAAGGTTGAAAATTGTTCTCCAGGGGAGCTGGCGGCGGATGGGGGCGACGTATTTCATTCCTGGGTGGAATACCGGGGCGAAGAGGAAGCCGTAGTTGGAACGGGAATACAGAAGAGAAATGGTGGAGGGGGTGATGAGGGAGATTTTGGGGGGGAGGGGAGTCATGCAGTTGAGGAGGTCGGCCGAGCCGGATTTGGAGGTGGAGGCTTTGTTGCCGTGTTTGGCGATGAGGAGGATGGAGGAGGCGAGGATGGAGGAGGTGGTGGAGATGTTGAATGTGTTGTGGGAGTCGCCTCCTGTGCCGACTATGTCGACCTGGAGAAGGAGAGGGGGGTTAGTGAAGGAAAGGGAATAAGCGGGGGGGAGGGGGGACGAACAAGGCCTCCTTGGTAGTCGCCTTCTGGTCGCCGGCGGGAGTCGACTACGTTGCGAAGCTCATCTACGTCGATTTTGGCGGCTGATTTCAACATGGCTTGCGCCGTCCTGGAGAGCACTTCTGCTTGGCGGTCGAGGCCGGTGAAGTGCAGGCACATGAGGAGGGAGCCGGCTTGGACATCGGAGACTTGGTTGGTGAAGAAGTAGGAGATGGCATTGGCGATCTCGTCGGGGGAGACGGTGTCTGGGTGGCCTACTGGCCAGAGTCGAGAGAGAAGAGGTTTAATGTCGACTGGGGGGAGCTCGGCGGGGGCTGTTTGCGACGACATGGTGGGCAGTTTGAACTAAAGTCGCGGAGTTGGTCTGGAATAAGTGGGAAAGTGGCTTGGATTGAAACGGTTTCTATTTTATTGGGGAATGCCGAATTCCCAGCAGCAACTCCTGAAATCCAATGGCAAGAAAACAAAAGTGAGAAGGTTGAGTCATCTTGAAAGGAAACATGGCCAGGAGCTTACAGGTCTGAGTTGAATGCTTTGTCCCGCACAGCTTCCGGCGACGGCCCCTCGATTACCAAGTTACAGCGGGGGAAGTTACAGGGGTAGGCAGCCTGTCACTTTTGGCAGAATTTAGGCGGTGAGGCGCTATTGGGTCTGAATTGAAGGAAGCTTGGACCACCCTGCCGTTCCATTGGCGCCGCGGCCAAAATTTCTGGGTTGCCGGATTGGAAGCCGGAGAGGTTATTGAACGAGAGGGAGGCCATTTGTTGGACCAGGTTGGTATACTGCGCCATGGGAAAGGGGTGAACACCAGACTGACCGGAAGAAGCAAACACCATGCCACCAAGATTACGATGCACAGCGTCGGCCCGCGGCCTGACTGCTGTTGTCAAACCCTCCAGACCATCTGCTGCTCTCCTGCGCCCATCAACCCCAGCAGTGACCTCGGCCGCCAGACAATATGCGACGGTATCTAGAGGCCTGAGCCTCCCCGACGACTATGTCCCTCCCACAAAACCGCCCACGGCCCGTCCTGGCGAGACCCGGAAGGCCCAGCTACTCCGAACATATACCTCCCTCCTCCGCACCACCCCCGTGGTTCTCCTGTTCCAACACAATAACCTGACTGCCGAGGAATGGATTGCTGTTAGACGGGAACTCAAGGCCGCTCTTGACGCTGTACCAGCTACGGGAGATGCGTCTGCCGATATAGCCTCCAAGGCTAAGATCCAGGTCGTCAGAACAAGTATCTTCGATGTCGCCATGAAGCTGGTCGAGTTCTTCGATCCCTCGAAAGTCGAGCCCACCTCTGCTCCTACTGCTACCGGCAAGAGGGTAAAGGTCACGTACAACCACGATCTTTCCAAGGCTGCCTGGAAGGCCGTCAAGAGTGTCACCATGGGCGAGACTAAGATTCCCGAAACCTCCACATACGCTCAGCTTTCGGCTCTTATGGTCGGTCCTGTGGCAGCGTTCACTCTCCCATCTGTGTCGCCTCAACATCTTGCTGCTGCCCTCAGCATTCTCGCCCCCAGCCCTCCACAGTTCCCTGCGCCAACAAGAAAGAAGAACCCCGGTTATCATGAACCTATCACCCAGAGCGCCCTGCAGAAGCTGCTGCTAATTGGTGCCCGGATTGAGGACAAGGCGTTTGATATGGAGGGCGTCAAGTGGGTTGGTGGCATCGACAATGGTCTGGATGGTCTGCGTGCCCAGCTTGTGCACATGCTCCAGAGCGCGGGCATGGGTCTCACCTCGACGCTCGAGGGTGCGGGCAAGGCGCTCTGGCTCACGATGGAGAGCAGGAGAACTGTGTTGGAGGAGGAGCAGAACGGTGGGAAGACGGAGGAGAAGAAGGCCGATGCTTAAGCTTGAGCTGGTGGGTGTCTATCACATTTCATGTCTTGGCGGGCGTGGGGGAGCGTGCTGGTGTCATTACCCACGATCTTGCACTGCAGTATATGCGAGATCTGGAGCTGTAAAATATACTGTAAAGATTGAATGCAAACAAGTTAAACATCATTTGATGATGTGTTTCTTTCATGTGTCAGTGAGTGCAAAGCCCCACTAACATACCGTCCCTGCAGCTCAGGTGCCTACCCCGGTCGGCTTAACCGGATGCTTTCCTTGCGCGCGTCAACCCCCCCAGCTCAATGCGGCTCAGCAACGCAACACCAGCTTCTTGTGGTGCGAGGGTGATTTCCCTTGACACTTCAACTTCATATCACGGGTACTTCTCCCTCCCTCTCCGGTTTTGTTGAAGGAGATTCTAACCAAGAAATCTACCCACAGAGTCTAGACCATGCCGGCCAAGTATCAAGCTTGCTAAGCTCTTTCCCCCAACCAAGGCCCACCCAAGTCTTACACCCCTCCCCTCGTTCGCAACCCACCGTCCCACTTTCCTGGTCGGCGGTCTCCCCCGCAACACCACCCGCAGACCACTGTTCACGATATTAATCGGACCACCGCTGCATATCGTCGACCTTCAACAGGCTCGCTCGCTGGTGGTATTTTGCTGTGTGTTGGCAAGCTTCAAACATAACAAGCTAGACAGTGTTAGCTCCCTTGTTAGACACACACACACAAACATGGACTTTGCACCCTATCAGTCCTCCCCACCAGAGCACACCCGCTCCCCATCCAACAGCACCACCGCTGGGTCACCGAGAACGTCACTCGACACAACACGCAGGGGAGCGTTTTCCCCGTCCAACTACCAACACCGTCCACCAGCGAACTCACCTCCGCCGCTTCAACACCCGCAGCCGCAGAGGGCGTGGAGCGGGGATAATGTAGGGCGATATCAGAGTCCGCTGGCAGCAAACGTCTGGACGAGCGGGGATTCGTATCAGAACGAGACCGGGAACGGGGTGGCGTCGAGCGCGATGGGGGATTACTTTAGCAGTCTGGGGGCAAGGGAGGGGATGGTATCGGAGTTTGATACGAGCTTGGGGTTGAGGCTGGATTATGAGGCTTGTCTGGCGTATTTGGCGTTTCCGCCGCTGGGGGGGATATTGCTGTTGATTTTGGAGAGGAAGAGTGATTACGTCCGGTTTCATGCGTGGCAGTCAAGTTTGCTTTTCACGGGGTTGTTTGTCCTGCATTTGCTGTTTAGCTGGTCGAGTTTCTTGAGCTGGGTGATGTTTTTGGGGGATTTGGTGTTGATTGGGTGGTTGGTGTTGAATGCGTATCGGGATGCTGATACGCTGGATAGGTGGGTTTTCACTTTGGACGGGGCTCTGAGAAAGATGAAGATGACTGACTGTGATATAGGTATGAGGTACCGATTGTTGGACGGATAGCGAGCAGGATTCTCGATGATGAGTGATGGAAATGGGAGGGTGGTGGGCCATTACAAGGGCTCTGAGGACTACGGAACGATGCCGGCACATGAGGACATGGAGAGTTTTAAGGCGGTGCTTCGGAGTTTGGGAGCGTTTCAATTACACGGCGTACAGTACTTATTCGTTATGGGCCGTCTAATTTTACTCTATGTTTGGGAGGCATATGCTTTTGACGATTTCTGGTGCTGGGGGGGTGTGTTATTCAGCTAGGCATATCAGGCGTATAGGACTGGGAAGACTTGCAGATGATGGCTGCAGTGTCTAAGCCTCTGCAACAATACAATGCAATTATCCATGCTGCCTCATATTTGTACACATCACGGTCCATTGTCCCATGAAAGTCGAACAGAAAGAATGATGTGCTCAGCCTTGCATGGTACCTTTGGGAGCTGGTGTTAGTCAGCGATCCCCGGGCTGTGGTAGGCTTCTGGGCAAAGTGGATCCCGCCGCCTTGCTGGTTACGTCGCGCTTTTGCCTGCTGCAGCCCAGCTCCTGGGCCATTTCGAGTGAGCTCCGGGCTTCCACAACCATTTCCGATCAACCACCAACAACAACCCCCATCACCACCCAGAGAACGAAGCTTCTACCGACTCGGAGCTTGACCGCGAAACTCTGCATCTCTGCTGCGCATCTCTTCAAACTTTGGATTACTCCATTTCATCCGCATTCTCATCAACACCCCACCTCAGTCGCTACCCAGCACCATGTCTACTCTCGAGGACCTTGCTGGTCTGACCAGCCGCCGCGATGACGACGACAAAAAGAAGGACGAGAAGAAGGACGACAAGAGCAAGAGACAAGGGGATGGCGATGCCGAGATGAAGGATGCCGAGCCCGAGGAGGATGTGCTGGACGAGGAGATTCTGGCTCTTGCCACAGAGGACATCAACACTCGCCGCCGACTTCTCGACAATGACGCCAGAATCATGAGAAGCGAGTACCAGCGGTTAACGCACGAGAAGCAGACTATGTTGGAGAAGATCAAGGAGAACAAGGAGAAGATTGACAACAACAGGTAGGGAATGGCAATAGATCATGCTCCCTCCTCGGTAGTGTATCGCTGACACGGCTTTGCGCCATAGACAACTGCCCTATCTTGTTGGCAATGTCGTTGAGCTCTTAGACCTCGACCCCACCGCCGAATCATCTGAAGAGGGCGCCAACATCGACCTGGATGCTATCCGCGTTGGTAAATCGGCCGTGATCAAGACATCGACTAGGCAAACCATCTTCTTACCCCTCATCGGTCTCGTCGACCCAGACAAGCTGCAGCCTGCCGATCTTATCGGTGTGAATAAGGACTCGTATCTTATTTTGGACACTCTGCCGGCTGAGTATGACAGCAGAGTCAAGGCGATGGAGGTTGACGAGAAGCCCACGGAGAAGTACAGCGATGTTGGTGGTTTGGACAAGCAGATCGATGAGATCATCGAGGCTATTGTCTGGCCGATGAAGGAGGCCGAGAGGTTCAAGAAGATTGGTATCAAGGCTCCAAAGGGTATGTTCAGCTGTATTCTAGGGATGTTGTATCAGGTGTGCTGATCTTTTACTCAGGATGCTTGATGTACGGCCCTCCAGGTACCGGCAAGACGCTCTTGGCCAGAGCGTGCGCTGCGCAGACTGATGCCACTTTCCTCAAGCTTGCCGGTCCCCAATTGGTGCAGATGTTCATTGGTGATGGTGCCAAGCTTGTGAGAGATTGCTTCGCTCTGGCGAAGGAGAAGGCCCCTGCGATTATCTTCATTGACGAGTTGGATGCCATTGGTACCAAGCGTTTCGACAGTGAGAAGAGTGGTGACCGTGAAGTTCAAAGAACCATGTTGGAGCTTCTCAATCAGCTGGATGGCTTCGCCTCGGACGACCGCATCAAGGTCATCGCCGCCACAAACAGAGTGGATGTCCTCGACCCTGCGCTGCTGCGTTCCGGCCGTCTTGATCGCAAGATTGAGTTCCCGTATCCCAACGAGGAGGCCCGGGCTCAGATTCTCAAGATCCACTCCCGCAAGATGAAGGTGGATGAGAACGTCAACTGGGGCGAACTGGCGCGCAGCACAGACGAGTTTGGTGGTGCCATGCTCAAGGCTGTTTGTGTTGAGGCTGGCATGATTGCCCTGCGGATGGGGAAGAACAAGATTGGGCATGAGCACTATGTCGATGCCATTGCTGAAGTACAGTCCAAGAAGAAAGACGTGAGTACCCCCTTGCCCGGCACCTCGGTTTTCGGCCACATTACTAACGTTTCTTTCAGACGGTCAACTTTTATGCGTAATCTTGTTTTAGGTCTGGCTTTGTATTCAAGCGGAGGATGGGGCTGGGAAATGGCAATGGCACTGGATGGCTGGGGGCGCATGGTAGATGTGCATGTGCCGCGGTATCATAGAAGAAGTGGCGGAAGCCGGTCGTTGCGTAATACTATTCAGCAGAGCGACGCGGGTTATGATGAACCAACCTTGTGTGTCTTTGTGATTTTCTTGTTCCTTGTGGTGTTTGTATGGTTGGGCTTTGACTCGACAGGTGAGTTCAGGTTTGCTTCATTCGAAGCCACTGCAGCCTTGGTTCGATATGATACAGCTGGCTCTTGTAGGATGCCTGACGGGGATCTGTTCCAGTTTGTACTCGACCTGGGATGCTCGCGTTATTTTGTCGAGGCTGGTCACTCTGGGGTTCTGCTGCTTGAAAGGAAGCTTTTAAAGATAGTTAATAGGCTTCCATAATGGTCAAGAGGATTGTCAACAACCTAGGGTATCTTTTAACGAAAACGGCTGGGGCTTTCTTACTATAACACAGGCTTGGTTCTGGTATGGCTGTGCGATGGGGGTTTGACAGGGGCAGTTTGTCCACTTCTTCTGTTGATGTAAAGCTTTTAAGGGGGCTGAAGAATGATGAATTCCTGGCGGTCAACGGAGCTCTTATGATTATGGGTACGTTGATAATATATATGATGATGTGAATAATGGGAGGTAATTGTTCAAGGGACTGGTAAGTTACGGTTTTGGATTGTATGGATGGTTGAAGAGGAGGAGGAGAAGAGGAATAGTCAAGGTAAGAGTCGCTATAGGATAACATAAGATAGGTGATGTCGTCTGGCTGTCTTGGACGATTTTGAGCAAGTTGAGGTTTAACGGATATTCCTCAGTATTCTCAGTCTCTCCTCGACAGATATGGTCTTTACCAAGACACATAAAGTCTATCCATTCATCCTCTCACTTCTTTTCCCAATACTGAATCTTCTCCCCGATACCACGAGTCTTTCCTGGGCCTAACAGTCGACAGACAATATCTTGAAGCTTATTCTCTCTTTGTCTCTACACTTCCTGAAACTCTCACCCATCAACACCTCGTTCCTACACCACTCTGCCCCTTCTATTACCTTCACCATGGCTGAGTCGACCAGTCCGACATCTCCCGCTCACCCGACTACCCGGCTCACCCAGCTCACCAGATACCGCGCAGCAAATTGAACAAAAGAGCACCACCAACTCTCCCCTCCTTCCCCGTCAGTATGCCCCCTCCAATTCCTCAGCTATCATCTCATCCCAGCGACCGGCCCTGGTATCATTTCACCTCCACTGCGGATAACAAGCAAATCTCGGGTTATGAGAACCCGCTGTCTTCAGGTGGTATGCATAAGACAGAGACCAACTATTACCGAGCGCGTGCCAACTCAGCAGATGGCCCCACGGATGTACACATCAGTCCGCAAGCAAGCCAATAGGTAGGTGCTGTGCGAAGCCGATAAATAGGAGGAGTGAAGCTCCATGGACCTCCGACATGGAGCGCCCACTGGCGCCTGTCCTACTAGACCAGCCAGTCCGCATGGTGAATGGTAAATAACGCCCGCTGGGGGGGAGTATGGGGTCGAGGACCGGACGGAGGGGATGAGCGCAGAAATAGCTTGGTTGGGGAACACCACGGGCTGCTGGCTTGCAGGGTTGAGCGATACGGTGTGAGATACCTATACAGATCGAGGGAAAATATGACCTGGTGGCGTATCTGCGTTGATAGTAAATACAGAGTTGGGCGGGAGTGATTGATGGGCAGTGCGGACGGGTAAATGAATAGTAGGAGCTGGAGATGGGATTTGGTCTGAATATGGGACATGGGCTGTACTAGCTTATTGGATCCTTCATGGGGTTTTGTATGTTTATTACATGTCTGCAGGTGTTAATGGGGGTTTCCCTCACGATACACAGTGGAATGATTAATTTGGATTACATTTTCCAAGTCATCGTGCCCAGGTACCTAGCCTGTAGCATGGCTACCTACGTTTCCTCAAATCAATGGATATCAGGTGGAAAATCTACAACAATACAGAGTATAGTATTCGTATTTTAAAACAACCTGACCCCGAAGACAATCCCAAGTTGTTTACAATAGCAGCAATAAAGTTATGCTTTCTTATGGGTTGATGAAAACGGTTAAAGTTTCCAGTGAGTGATCGTTTGCTTGGTATTCACTGATCTGTGGCCTGCGCAATACAGGAAATGTTGAAATAGGTCCGGACAATAACAACTACGGATTTAACACCATCATCATTTGTGAAGTGTCTTTTGATGTAGTGTTGATCAGGTATAATTACTAGACGAGTTTGAGACATCCTCTGGAGAAGAACATGGTAATTCTTCGATATAAAGCAGAAGACTGCGCCCATTTTGGCTCAAAGGGGTACTATTCCGAGGCTTTTTCTCGGGTTTCAGGTGATTGGCCTACATACGACATGCTATGATCCGCGCGCCTATATGGCACCATTTCGAGGTGTGTGCTACTTGCACAGGCAATATAGCATTCATCCTCACGACACCAAGTCAGGTTTGCAATACGAACGAGCTGTGGTCTTCAACAGCCACTCATGAAGACTGGAGTCAACGTTTCACTCGGCCTGATGACGTTGGAAGGCAAGCATGGCATGTTCAGCCTCAGCTGTGGTGAGGTATACGACGAAGATTGAATGGTCGACGATGTTCATGATGGTTTTGTGGTATTCTCGTGATAGTATTTATATCTTCTCGGTCATCTTAGATAGGCATGTAGTTATGTCCAGTACGAGCTTCGTATGAAAGGAATCTGAGTGGTAGGATCGAAGTTTGTGAAACCAAAATGCAGTTGGGTAGACTGTAAAAATTCTCCTCACTGTTCATCTGCAAGGCCCTGCTTACGTGCTCACCAAATCGTTCCGTGATTCGTCCTCCACGGCGCTTGTTCGTATTCTCCAAGTAGCAATGGTTACACAAGCCACCCCTCGAATCATATCCCCCTTTTGAGCATGGCGTTGGTGGAAGTAGGTACTTTCGTCCGGCAAGAAACAGATTTGGAGAAAGAAAGGTGAAACACGGGAATCTACTTCCTCTCGGGATGTTTTCGGCCCTGTCAAGGTTGCAGTAGCTTCCTTCTCGGCCCTGCTGGCTTACTCGTGTGCTTCTTCTTTTGTTCTAGACGGTTGTGGCTGAGCAACAGCGGTTAATCGGGGCTGGGGAACCGTTAGCGAGCAAACAATCAACGACAATCGACACACACCATTCGCCTTTTCGGCTTGAAAAGTAAAATGAGATAAATGTTCCCGAGTCGCGCTAGAAAGGGCAAGGCAGAATGCCACGAGTCAAGCATGGGGGGTTGCACAACAGGGTGGTTCTGCCGTACTCGTATACATCGTACAGGATTCGAGTGGTTGTTTTATGGCTCGGCATTGGTGTGACAACGTCTGGGTTGGTATACTAGTGCTATTTAGTCAGGTAGTAGTGTTTGGTCCTCATTTTAGCATGTTATTTCTTTCTTTGAGTACATAGGATACCCGGTGTGTGGGTAATTGTTCGTCTTCGACGTGAGCATTGCATCAAGTCATCAAATAGGGGAAAGCTAGATATTGAAAATGATGCTCGGTCAAAAGTCGGGCTTGTGAGATGGAGAGGGTTTGAACATCATTTCTAGGTGCTGAGGCATGTGATATCAAACACCAGGGAAGACATACGTCAGACCGGCATGGCAAAACTGGGGTAAGTGGTTGAGTATGACTTCACCGCCGATCGGAGTGTTGATCTTGAAACGGAATATGCTAAATGAAAAACTTTATTTGATCAGCCATTTGCAAACATCTCTTGATGGATTCAGGGCCCTGTTAATTTTCCCTGAAAGGCGTTGACGATCCCCCACAATGTCTCTGCCGAACAACGTAGAATATGAACTAGAAAACAGCCGAGCATGGCCCAGCAAAAGCGGAACCTTGCAGGGTGGAAATAACGAGATGGCTTTCCTGCGACGATGATTTGAAACCGCCACGAAAGGCCTGCCGCATTTGGTGGTTGGGTTCGACCACATATGCAGCTACGCAGGGTACTTGTGTGCTATATGGAGAGTGATGTTAATGTTGCGGGGGCTCAGGGGAGCAGAATGCCCATCTGCAACTGACGGCTTATCGTAGAGTCGTAGTCTCTTGGATGTATACCGGTCACAATGCGAAATACGGCGTACCGAGACGTGACAACAGCAAGCCGCGAGGCGCGGTCCCTGTCTATTTTGCCAGTCCGGCAACTTTATCACTTTATCGGCGAGATTATTAAGAAATGTCAAGCTAAAACGCGATTAGTGCCCGATGAAAATGGTGATAGTCGAACGGGAAGTGGGGGCGCCTAAAATGCAAAGCCACCATCCTTTTGTCTCCATTGAGCATAGCGTGTCGACGCCCACTTAGGATCCCCGTCTTCACCCAACAGCACATCTGCCGGACATCACGATATCTGATTCCCAACTTCATGGCTCCAGGCGCCTGTTTGCGACACGTAAGCAAGCCCTGCAGTAGACCAGAAGGGAGTTAAGACCATGTGGTTGTCAGCATCGGGCTTAAGCTACCGGTGTGCTGGATTAGGTACTTGTATCATGTTGGACAAAAGTCCTCTGCTTAGCCGTCGTCCAATGATGTCAAGGGACGTTATGACGGGTGTGAAATGAATGTGTCGTTCCCAGAATGGGCTCCGGCTTGTTGGGGTGCAAGAGCATACAGGCCGAACACCACCAGGCTCTGAGCATAGGTAACCCTCGAGATGGTGCAGGGCCCTGGTGCGGTAAGCAAGCGGCATCCAACGGCATTTAGGCGGCCCGGGGAATGGATAGCTAGACAACGTTGCATGAGACCGGAGATGGAACGGCAATAGGGACTAGGTGATCGCAGACGCGTGGAATGGTCGTTGATAGACTTCTTAATTCGTTTGACGACGAACTCTGTATGTTTGAACCTTAACCCAACTGTCCCGCCAAGAGGTTGTTGGTTTAAAGTTGAACAGCTCGGAATCAACAGCGCCGCATGTAAGTGCGAAGTTGACATAATCAGACATTTAAAGCTTGGTCGTAGTTGAAGGCCAGAGGGTTAGTCGGTAGTCCTGGAAAGCAACTCCAGAGACTGTCTCTATGTGCGTGGACGTGTATACGTCAACAAAAGCTCATAAAGCGTGATACCGCGGCCTTGGCTGATGGTGACAGCCAGTCATAATTCTGATGCCTGAAGTGTGTTCGCGGCCTTTGTACAAGCGGTACGACCCGGTGTTGGATCTCTGTAGCTGATGATGTTCGAGACAATTTCTATGTTGTTGAATCATTAGACTTGGTCTAGGGGGGTCTTCAAAACACTGGGTCCCATGACGAGTGCATTGAATCTGTGTTAGATATGGTTGGTATGGGTTGTGTCAGTATGACGGATATTACCGTAGACAGCGACTTAGCTGAAAGAATGCTTCATCAAATTCGAGGTCCAAGTATCGTTGGTTCTTCCATAATTATCCGGACAAGTCATCGGCCTCAGGTACGTGATGCTACTGGGAGCAACGGCCTGGGAGAGTCACTCTTGGTTGTTCCCACTACGTATCTAAACGCAGCAAATTTTGCAAGGTTGGGGGTTGTTGGTTGACATAAGGGCCGCGCATGTGGTGTTCTCCGTGGTGGAAATACCGACTTGAAGAACACCAGAAGACCATCAGTATGTGTTCATGATGATTTCCCCATCAATTCCAACACCTACAACGAAATGTGATAGGTAATCAGACGGAAATAGGAGGAAAGCATGGCGTAGAGGCGTTTCCGTGGCCTTGCCGTGATCCTTTCATGGTGGTGAACAAAACAAACAAGGAAGACACAAATTCCATGCGACTGAACAAGAAACCAACGAAGAATCCATCGATGCGGCAATAGGGCTGAGTGGTACTGGCATCTTGGGGCGCGATGATGGTGGTTGTCAGCTGTGCCGCAGGGGGCTGCTCAAGTTGATAGCGTGGTGTGAGATATATCGGCGGGCTGCATAAACAACCTCCCTTACCGGGACACGGGAGCGGTCTCGTGATGCGTTGACTCGACCATCATCACGAAGTGGTGGTGCGTGCGTCATCGTGGTGGACGATGCTGGGTTTTGAGGAGAATCAAGACTTTTGGTGCCTGGCGTGCCTGGCGTGCCTACCAAAAAATCTCGCTAGCGCTTGCGTAGTCCAAAATGCGCCAGGCATCCTCAGGCAAGTGCCCCGTATTATGTCCTTCCTGCCCCTGTACTATTCAAACGGTCCACCGGGACGACACCCTGTGTGTCCATCGCGTCTGTCCTCACTTTCAAAGAAAACACATCTCATCTTTAAATCCATCCTCCAACAAATCTATTGACCACGTTTTCCGGCCCCTTAGACCATCCACAGCCGCTGCAATCCTCCGCCACAGACAGGCGCCACGCATCCAATTGGGATAAGTGTGCATTTCCGCCCCTGCAGGTCCACGACCCAGCAATGCAACGACGCCAGTGCTGTCCCTGTCAGGTTCAAGCAGCATGGCAGCGGCATGTTGAAAACCTACGTCGGAATGGATATTTGGAGCTGACCAAGCACGCCCAACGAACACCACGGCATTGGTTCTCCAAATCCTTCAGAGAACAACCACAACCGAATGCGCGAATCAAGCTTCAAATCCGCCTTAGAGATCGGTGGGGATCATTGGGACACACTAGGGGATGAGCCGCCAATCGTCATGGACTCAATCGTTCGATCAAGAGGTCGCCGACGAGGCAAAAAGAACACCACACCACCACAGCATCCAGACTGGCGATGTTCAAGTTTCTGATGCCTTCAACGCTGTGCCAAGCGGCGATGCTGCCTTGAGACAAGCACAGGTAAACCTTCTGGCTTTTTTTTTGTCTCTTGCTTTTCTCTTGTCGTCACGTCAGTTGGCTCCTGCTTCTGTTCCGCACGGAGGGGGCATCATTTGTACCCTGCAAGGGCCTTGTGCACGCCCAATCCGCTCCAGAATTCCCTCGACCCGCCAATTCCAGTGACGCTGTGGCCCCTATGCCTGGCTGGAGTCATCCCGCTTTGAAGGCGAGTCTAGTGACTCCACCTTCTCACTCATGAAATTTCAAGTGGGTTCGTAATTCATAGTTATGGGGCACGGCCGGCGAGACACTTTCTCTCCCGGAACACCTCCGGGTCCGGCATTGCCTGTGGTACACCTTGGACTCTACTTGGATTCTGAGCCCCCCTACGGTACCCCTGTTCTGCCTGGCGGCACGTATTGCAAGGCTCCGCAGCATGCCATGCCACTCACTTGTCACTGTGGACATGGATACACACTACTTGGAGATGGTTGCCATCTGAAAATAATTTAAACAGCAGCTATTCCCACCTTTTGGATCATGATCATCAACAGCCCAACACCCACTTCCAGTTTTTAATAGCTTCACATCAACATCAACATCAATATGTCTGGATACTACCACATGCCACTCCAGGGCCAGCATGACCAGCAACATGCTGAGCCGTCTGCCTTTCGACCTTCCCGAGCAGAGGACTGGGAACCATACCGAGACATCATTGCACATCTCTACAACACGATGAAGCTCAAGGATGTCATGACCGAGATGCAGATGACATACAACTTCAAAGCAACGTAAGCTTCCACTTCTCCCCAACACCAAGACGTTGAACTGACATGTTTGATATTAGTGAGAAGCAGTACAAGACTCAGTTGAAGAAGTGGAACCTTGATACCAAGTACATCAAGGCATCCGAGTACATGGCCATGCTTCAGATCATGCGTGAGCGGGAGGCCCAGGACCCATCCAAGCAGACACGCTTCATTCTTCGCGGGAGACCAGTAGATCCCAAGGATATTGCTCGGTTTGAGAAGCGGCATCAGAAGAAAGGGACACTGAAGGAAGGGGAGCTGGCAGAGCTTCAGGGTAGGCAAAAATCTACCGTTCTTCACACATGACCATCCACTAATATATCAACCACAGAACCTGTCGAGGACCTCATCTATCACACTCCTTCTCCTGAGCCAACAGGATATGCATACACTGCAACCTCCGACTACGGGTCAACCTCTTCGTATGCAACCACTTCCGCATACGACACTTCCTCGCAATACGCCTATAGCTACGGCATGTGACCCGAGCAATGCATCTACGAACACGCAAGGTGGCTTTCTACCCGAATTTTTTGACGACGAGGTGCAACCGGCAGATGGGGGCGCATCGTCGAATTCTTTTTTTCAGTAATAGTTCTTCCTTACACTTAATGCACGCATATGGGACAACGGTAGGACATGATTTGGAGGCATCTCATCTTTCATTTGGTGGACTGGAGGAGTAATTGGATACCCATGGATTTGATTGGTTTGGACTTACACGGGCGTTTTTTTGCTTGCAGCGGATAGACACATATAGACGTGACAGTGGTGCATCGACTATGATTACTCATCATGCATCATCGAATCTTGTATCACCATCTTGAGGCCTCGTCTGATGTTTGAACAAGTATGGCTGCAAGTCTTTGGCTGGTCAGCCCTCCCCAGGCTCGATCACAGGCTGGTTTGACCTTCCAATCAGAGACACCCTTCCCCCAATCCCAACTCCCGACCGAGTGGCCATCGGGAACATGAGGCGGCCCCGGCTCAGCTACCCGTGAGCCAAGGCCTTGCGCCTCGCAATATCTGGTCCCAACAGGACATAGCTTCAGCTCTCTGACAAAATCTGGATGCCTAGCGTTGTTCAACCATCTCGAAAATAAAAGAAGACTCCTTGATTCATGCGGATCTTGCTCGGCAAGGCGTACCGAGATCCGTCCGAAGCACTCCGGTCCTCTTTTTGTTTGCTTGCTTCAGGGTGAATCCATCACGAACGGGCTGCTTCATGGCCAAACAATGTTTCAACCAGCTTGTGGGAACAGCTGTGGCTGTGCAACCGGGCCCTTGACCATCGTCCGATAAATGGGCTCCCAAGAGGTAGGATTTAAGGTTAGTAGTGCTTATACCCCATACTGGTTCCCACATACTCAGCCGACCAAGCCAATAGACCGGGCTTGTTTTGTTTCTTTGACGGGCGGTGGACCAACAAAAACAAGCTTTTGTTTTGTTTCTTTGTAGGGACGGGGCTTGGTTTCTCTGTGGAATTCTTTCCCCATTCCCAAGCGATAAGGACCTTGCATGACCGCTTAAGTCCATTTTTGAAGTTTGAGCCAATGCCGGTGTGTGTTTCTGAAAGGCCTCGTGGCTTTGATGGCAAAAAAGGGGGGGAGGGAAGGTGATTTGTGGTTGTATTTTGCTTGTTGGTTCTGGCATCTCCAAGCCTCTCTGTACTAATTTGCGCTGTGTAACCCGAGAAAACTGGGTTTTCGTAAATGCTACTATCGTGATTGTAGACACGCGCGCGCATAGCCTTCTTGGACTTGTAGTACCCCCGCGACGGGAAAGATAGCGGTCCCTCCTTAATTCCAATATGTCACCGGCGTCCCCCCGCCCCTAAAATAGGCGTATACTTCCTACCCCACAGAGTTTGAGAACAACATGAGGTACCAGCCCGGGTGACTCAGACATTTAATTCCAGGATCTCGAAATACAACTTTACCTTCTTTGACCGGTAAGTCACTCCCGTCATATAAGCGCAAGTGTCATTGTTGTTGTTTTAATCAGATCCGATATGCAATCGGAGAGATATGGAGCGAATGCATCAGGGGTGGACTAGCCCCTCCAAGAGACCCTTACTGGATACCCCATCCCCATTTCACGAAAAGCTGCTGCCTGGCCCGTCCGGGCGCACGCGCGGAGTCCACCAACATTTTTCGGAATTTTCTTTTTGATTTCCACTTTGGCGTTGTGCAGCGCCCCACGTTTTATTCCACAGGCTTGATGGACACCACCATCAAGCTTTCGCGACTCAGTGATGCAAGATTGCTACCCAATTTTCTGAATCAGTCACGACGGTGATATCGGAAGTAGGCAGATTTCATTTTGAGGGAGAGATAATACGCCTTTTCATGTGATCAATGATGTGATGGACGCTAGGCAGCATTCCGCCTTGGCAATCATGAGAGAACCCCTGGTGGAAAGGAACCATGCTGGGTAAGGTTACTCTTTTGATATGGCCTGTGCGCTTGCATTCTTTTGAAATAAACTCCATGTCGCTTCGGAGTTTATTCTTGGTTGCCTCGTTAACGTTAGGTGCCTTCAACTTGAACAGTTCTTTTTGCTCCGCTGAATCGATATCACAGTTGGTTATGGACGCTTGGGCGGGATAGAGGGTTGGCACTTTCCTCTTTTGGTTGTTGCTCGTGAGTGAGTTTTATTTCAGCTGAGGAAAAGGACACGAAGAACCTCGCGCTTCAAAGGTAAGGTTAAAGGGGCCTTGGCATGGTATACTAACTTCCGGAGTTGAGACGGGAATGATTATGTGCCTGGTCAGTACAGTAACACAGGCCCCGCGCGGGCGGGATGTAGCCTTGACAGCATATGTCGTGATCTGGCAAAGGGGGAATGGGGGTGGTTACACGAGGACGGCGCGGAGGGACTCACGCTACGCCTGATCCGGGGGGGTTACGTCTGACTCGGTGATACGGGGGGTACGTTTTATCAACTGGGGGGCTCGATTGTGATTCATATGTGCATGATGGTGGATATGAATGTATGCCTGAAAGAAGGTGATGTCATGGGTTAGAAAACGAGCAGTATAACCGATATAGCTGTTGGATGGTTGCGGGTCGAAGAGTTTACAAAAATGGAAAATGCTAGCTGACGTATGAGGTCCTACGTTCGTATCTCAGGCCGAGGTTCCGGGAACATGATTAGTGATGGCGTCCTTCAACGCCTTCAGCCATGTCAGACTACCCGAGTCTCGTCCAACAAACATTGTCGCTTTCTGTTTTGTGTATCGTATTGACTATGAAAGGCAAAGCTAATCATATAGTGAAGTCGGTCTCACAGGAGTGTCTCGGCCCTAAGAGACTACAGATGTAAGCGGAAGTCCCATAACACTACATCAAAATATCTGCGGGCTCCGGGATTCGGACATCACCAAGCTGCTTCATTATATCGTATGGGGCTTGACGCCAGACACTGAGGCAAACCAACTGCATCTTATAGTCTGTTTCACCAACCATTGAAGATTACTGATACAGATAATACCTCTACATCCGTCCGCCGAACTTCGGGTCTCGCCGAACAAACAGTGACCTTCCTAAGTTTGAGAAAGGCACAGCCAACATGAGCTTGAATCGTGTAGTCTAATCCAATCGGCGTAACCCGGCCCTAAGCACTTACGTATATAGAGGCTGGCATCTCATAGGCCAATTAGTATGGAATGTTCTGTAACACGGGAAAGAACCATTGTGCCGCCGCCACAATCTTCTGTTGGAATAACTGAGATATTCCTCTGCCTCACACCGCACCAACAGACAGCTACAACCTCCTACGCAGAATTCCAGAAACATTCCTCCGCGTTGCACAAACTTGAAGCCAGCGCCAAGTAAAAGTCTCCGTGTAGCACGGAGTGTATTGGTTGCCCGTCTAGCTGGGTACCTTGGCTACAAATATCGTTGCCTGGCAGGAGTTGGAATCTGCGACAGCAATCGATAGCAAGGAAATTGAGTTGAGGAGCCAACACGAACACACAAGTCCAGGTAATGCGATAGCGAATTCTATCAAGTGCAACTTGCAGTCTGGGAGGAATTCGCTGCGAGAGCAACTCGAATGCACGACCCTGGGGTAGCGCTTCCCACATGCAATGAGCTCCAAAACGGCCAAAACTTTCATCCCGGAGAGGGCTGGAGAAGGGGTGGAATGGCGCAGTGATCGAGCAGAGGTACGTCTTGAAACATCAGTTGCCATGCACCAAACAGATCACAAGCTCTTGATACTGGTATTAACGAGATCTGGGGGTCAAGTCATTTGGGTGTTTTTATGGCTTAGTTTGATGGGTAATGTTGTTTTCAAGTGTCAATGTGAGTGAGCTGTTAAGTTGTTCATGTTCTGTTTAATTTATAGTTCTTTTTCGCTTTCTTTCTTTGAGAGTAGGTCTTCAATCAATTCTGACCAGGTTGATATATAGACAAGCCTGGCTAAGTGCTACGCTGTATAATCAGCCTAATAAAATCAGCTCCCCGTTATCGTTGAATTAGTTAGTCCTAATCATGGGTACGGAGAAAACTTAGCAACTTGAAGAGATTTTAAGAGGTAGAGGAGAGAGCTGCTGAAGTATGTGTGTTGTTGAAGACTGTATTGTGAACAGAGAAATGCTGCTTCCGAGCTATAAAGATTATATCACATTGAAGCCAGGCACATAACAACCCCTCTGTTAACAATGCCAATTTGAACTCAATAAAGTTGCAAAGGATTCTCCCAATACTATCGGCCAAAAAAAAATGAAGACAATCAAGCCAAAAACACAGTCTGCTTTCACATCCACAAATGCTAGCACCAGGCCATCCACACAGCTGTCCCAAAATTACAACCCCTTACTAGGTTCGCTCCAAACAGCCAGATATTCTCATGCCATGAATACACAAAATAACCAAACAAAAAAAGAAAAAAAAGAAAAAAAAAGAAAAAAAAGAAAAAAAAGAAAAGAAAAAAAAGAAAAAAAGGGAAAGGTCCCCGCCATAATGGCTCTCATCTCCTCCGTCTATCAAAGGCAGTCCCGTTGACTACCATTCTGCCTCCCCTTGCCCACATCTCTGCTACTCCAGCCGCCAAATTTATCTACCCCAGGTGTCCAGCTCCATTCTTTGCAGCGTCCTTCTTGTAGCCTCGTAAAGAGCCTTATCAGCATCAACCAGTTTCCTCTTGGCTTGAATCCAGTTATCTCTTTTCCTTTCAACGTCGTACTCGGCGATTTCGACACGATATAGCTTCGCGTGCCATGCAGCCTTAGCTGCGTCCCGTTCGGCCATGGTAGAACTCGTCGTGTCCAATTCAAGATACTCTTCCTTGGGAACCTCTCTGCTCTCTGGGCCCATTCCAGTTCGTCTTCAGCTCTTCTGAGTGCGGACTTGTTCCATGTGGCTAGCCTTTCCAACCTTGTGACTTCCCTTTTGAGATCGGACAATGTGGGGGGGAGTGAGTGAGTGTGGGCTTGTGTGGTTTGATGCGAGAGTGTGAATTCTTGGAAGATTTCGAGTGTTGGTGGAGGTGAGTTGGGAGTGTGTGCCTGCATGTTCAACATGCTTCAAGAGGCCGAGGGATGATATCTATTTGCAAGGGAAGGAATGTGCGATGTGTGACACGAGGGAATTTGGCAGGTTGAAATCAGCTGGGTGACTTGGAAGTTGTGTGAGCATGGAAAGCAGGAAAGTATAAATATGACAGGGTCAGCCATCAGGGTTCCAGGTTACCTGCCCGGTCATACTCAGATTGCAAACAATAATACGGTTTCAGAATTCGAATATCTAGTACCGCCGTCCATTTTCTCTGACACTGTGCTATCTCGACAGGTCGCGGTGGCCTCCATCTTCATACCAGACGGTCACCTTAAACTTGTGAGTCGCGACCCATATGTCACGGCTCATTGACATCTGTGGGCTTGCAAAGGCGAACGTTGGCAGTTACCCAACCTTCCACATGGAAAGAATTCCGGCTTTTCTCGGCGTCTCGGTGTCATGTCCCCCGCCGGCACTATTCGGCCACTTCCTCAAGATGTTGTTTCGAGAGCAAGTACGGTCGCCTTTTGCGCAAGTTGATCCCGCCTGGGTATTCCACCCTTCCATCCTCCTTCACCATTGCCGGTAGCTCATCGCCACACCCATAACATGAAAGCCCGCACCTGTTTGAAAATTTCCTTTCAGAACCAGTGGCTCCAAATATCCGAGACGAATTTGGTTCATTGACCTCACACTCCCAGCAATACACCTCAATTTCATCCAATCGGTCAAAGCATTCCTGCATGACTTGGCGAAGATTGACAACCACAGGCTGGTGTGATTCTTCTTCGGAATCTTCCGTGTTCAACCATGGCGAAAGGGAGTCGCCACAGTCGTGACAGAACAAAGGACTTTCTCCAGGTGTCGAACTACATAACATGTCTTCAGCCAGATCTGGTACTATTAGCTTCCCATCTTGGTCAATGTGTTGCGGCTCGCACTTCCAGCAAAAGGTCAGATTATGAGTGTCCAAATCGCTCTTTAGCTCTTGTTCAATAAATCCCGTCACGTCCAGGGGGTACACCGAGTGTATTGCCTCGTCAAATTGATACTCGGCTGGAGATTGCGCGGTTCTCAATCTCTTGCGCCTGGCTGCTTCCGCTCTCGAATATCTTTCCAATCCTGTCGACAATCCCAAGTCCAATTGCGGCGCTGATAAGGGAGAGCTGAAATCGAAATCGGCAGCCATTCCGGTACCAAAAGATATTGGCGGGGGAACAGGTGACCTTTCTTCCGGTGAAAGAATGGAATGAGACTCCTGTCGTGGCCTCTCCATTTTCATACTCTCAGCGAGTGACCCAAGTTCCCGGCTTTTCCTAGGGTGGCGGGAGAAATATCGATGCTGTATGATCCTCCGCACCTTTCTGCTGAATATTGCCCACCAAAGAATAGTGAAGGGAAAGCCAGCAAGTACCGCGCCGAAATCCTGGGAGTACCCTACGCTGACACCAATTTCTCGTCGATACATGCGCGAAACAATCCACGGCGTTGGTGGCGGATCGAGAGAAGCCGTTTTGACTGTCTGGCAACTGGTCTGCTTGAAATTGCTCTGCGAAAATTGGATGTTAGAGGATTTGCTTGGGATGAAAGTAAATATCCGTGGCAATAAAAGGCTCACTGTCTGGCAGAACTCTAAGAACTCTTTCTTCGCCGTCCACTCAGCCAACCTTAAAGCCTTTCGGCTATCCTCCATCGCACAAATCGCCGTCCATAGTGCTACGCAGGTCACAGCAAAACCGGCCATTGCAGCCAGGATCCGACTGGCTCTACCAACAATGCTCCCGTATCTTCCAAAGACAGATGCAGGTTTTAGACTTCGGAAAAACGCGCTGAGAATTGCCACAAACTTGAATGTATTCATGGAGTTTGCCAAACTCGCGAATGGGTTGGTTGAATGTGATTCTCTCAATTCCCTCTCCTTCGTAGGGCAAGAGAACGGTCCAGAATAGCTCGGCATTATCGTCGCTGCTGCATCAACAGATAGACCAGGTGAAACAGGTCCTCCACTACCCATGGTTGAATGCTCGTGATCGGCCATATCGACACCTGATGGATTCAGTTTGCCTAGGTAATTTACTGCTAAGATCACAAGATGGTACTTTTGAAGTCTCGACACTTTGTTGAATGAGGGCGGGGGTCTCCATGTTCAGTGTGGCAGTGCATAAGCAGGTAAGGTAGCTCTGCATGTACCTTGAACAGCCCCCAAGCACTTTCAGCCTCGTCGCAAATGTGAGATGGAACACATCGATCTCTATATCATCCGGTTTTGACTTTGAGTTAGAAACAATACGCGAACTGGACATATGAACCGAACCCCCCAGCAGTCAGAAATATAGCATGTATGGAAGGCCTTCCGCAGCTCGAGCGAGTGACCTTTTGGTCTTCGGTGCGGCCTAGAGATGGCCAATCAGCAGGATATGGAAAGCCATTCAGATGTTTATTTTCCAGCTTACTGCGCTGACTGTGATCTAAGAGGGTTCGATCAAGACAGAACGGTAATGGTCAACACCTCGGGCAGTGTTTCATGTATGGGGAATCCTGTCTTTTGTCACTACTGCGGGATCGTATTGCACGGTGGACAAACGAGGAGGAAGAATCTGTCCGGAACTCGGAAATGACAAACGGAGTCAAGTTGCGCAAGAATTTGGATGCATCTCAGAGGACTTGGAGGGGGGTTAAAGACAGATTGAGTCAACAGCAGGTCAGCATTGGGGGCAGAATCTCATGAACAGCATTCTAGTCAACATGATCTGGGGAGAAGCTCAATCAAGAATGTTGGGGAGCTGAAATGTCGAAAAAAGATGGAATTTGATGTCGCAGCCCGACCACTAGGTACCTACCGTATCTTGCATGGGCTTTGCGGGAACTTGCTTTTCTCAAACCACTGCAATTTCGGCGCACCATCGACAACAATGTCTCGCTTATGTTTGCACGGGAACAGCAGAGAGAAAGTCTGCTTTTTCAGTGCCAAGCATTGATATATATAATCTGTATCTGGTACTATCATGGTCAAGGCACTAGCCTCCACATCCTCCACCTCTCGCGTTGAGCTCGCGTCCTTTTTTGTTCTCCAAAAACACCTATTACCGCCTTTTCCATCGTCCTCAATATTCATTACAACTGGGTTTTGCCCCAACACCACGATGTCTCTCATCCATCAATCAATGCCACAGAGCTGTCTTGCTTAAACAAGACATCTTCAATACATATCGGAGTATAAGCCCCACAGGCACCTTTGTCTCGAATCACCACAGCGCGCAGAATCCTCGTGAGCTGGACATACCGGAGGTCCAGTCCCTGGAGCTTCAAATCTTGAATCAGGCCTTGGGCCGTTGGTTGGCATGCGGGCAGATTTCCTGGCTTTTACCAGAAACTCGATCACGACTATACAGAAGTTAACCTGTCACTCAAAGCCCTTGAACGAGGCGATCTTTGTCGAGTGCAGGCTCTTCCCACCGTCTCCAAGGATCTTCCCTTCGAGGTTTTTTTAGCACGTATCCGACATGAGCAGAGGGGCTCCAGTGACGCAGATTCTGAATTGGAAGAGATCAGCGATTATGGCGACGACCCCAATGGTCCGAGCAAATTCGAGACTCACAAACCAACCCCCATCAGAGGTCTCGCTGAGCAGAGTGATGTAGTTGACAAGCTCTACGATGTCGATGGTAATGAGGTTGTTGCCAACATCCCGGTTGAGGATGCCGGATTTGTGGATCCCGATCCATTTGCCAGCGCCAAATGTACAGCTCGATACACTCGTGGCTCTGAGAATTAGGTAAGCTCCTCTGTCTTTGAAGAGATGGCTGGAGTTGATGCTAATACTCTTCTCGCACAGGCCCGTGTGGCAACCAACGAGTTCAAGGTTGCGGTATAACAACCTGGAAGCTTTATTCTCCGGTTGGGAATATTGTTGGGCGTTTATGCTGATGACGGTCTAGGCTGTTGTCATCGTCCCTCACGCGCCTCTTCCGCCATATTTTATTCGTCTCAATGTCTGGAAACCGCTATGGGCCATGAATTATAGCACGCGGTATTATGGTGACCATGTGGCAAAACGTTTTTTGCGATTGTGCCTACGCCCAAACGCACCCGAGTCAGCCTTGCATTCACTTAAGCAGCTCTGGGGAAGGGGCCTTGAGGTTGTCCGGGAACAGGAAGAGGCCATCAACAGCAAGAGATATCCACCCGGGCGCTGGTGATGGATTTTGCAAAAGGCTCAGCATAGTTCAAAAAGGGTAAGTCATCTTGGGGAGAAGAGGATAAAAACAACGCACCTTCTGTTGAGAGCAGTAAACCGAGCTGACATGGTGTTAGCCTTGATGCGTTTATCCACAAGCAGCCATCAATTCCCCACTAATAGTGGACGGTCTCAACTCTTGCCCCTTTCAGCACCAAGACTTCCACCCAGACGAGACCACTGTTTGACTGGGCCCAACGAACGATCATCGGTTTGTTCGAGTCTGGAAAGAGGGGGCAAGAATAATCTCTTGATGAACTTCATGGCGCTCCTTTAGCCGATGTTGGCCTCTATTATGCACCCATTCGAGGCACTAATGACTTTGTACCTTACCCCCCCCGTCCGGGTGCCTCTAACACCTGCTCGCAACTAATGCGCTCTCATGAAAGGGTTATCCCGCACCTCAAAATCGGAGTGGATCCTGGGCCAATCCTGGAGGCCAAAAACAAACTGGTCAAGTTCTGGGAACATGTAAACCCTGTGACTGTGACTGGCCAGTTTCTACTCGAGCTTCTCTCGCGCCTCAGACAACACGGCAACAAAAGTCTCCAACCACCCCATGCCACGACTCGACTCTACCGAAGCATCGCAGCTTGGTTCCTCACGTCGGGAAAGCTCAAGCACTTCGGCCAGTATTATCATTCGCGGGCCAGAACCACACCACAGGAGGCAGATGATCTCTTCGATTTCTTTCCAGATTCTCGACCGCGAATTTCCCTCTCTCGTCTCACCTTGTTCGTCGAGGAACTCTCCAAGGCAGACCTTAATACGGGTGCCAGCTCCGAAGCCCACCGCTTCACTTGGATTCCCCTCCTCAATCACCTACTACCTACCCTTTGCCGCCGCCAAAATGGCTTCTTCCAAAGAGAATCCAAGCCTGGAGCATCGGCTCTGGCCGGCAATCTACAAGACACGCATCTCAGCTTATTTAGCTGACTTCCTCGGTGAGCGACCTAGCCGGCGTTCTCTCAAACGAAAGGGTCTCTACTGCGTTTGTATACTATGCGCCCCGGTGAGAAGGTTTTTGGAGGACGAGAAGAAACAGGTGTCTAGTGTGAAGGTCTTGAACAAGGACATGAGGGCGCATTTGCATAACAAGATTGATGATGTGGCGCTTGGGGAGGATTTGCAGCATGTTACGAAGAAGCCGGAGAGGTTGGTGATGGTGACGAAGACATTTAAGCTGGGTGACGGACATCTGAAGCGGTGGGTGGGGAAGGTGGAACAGGTCAGAGAGGTGATGAGGAGGTTTGATGCTCGGCATCTTGAGGAGGTTGTTGGAGATGTTGATGTTTGGGGGGAGGTTGTTAGGGGAGGTGGGAAGGTTGGTATCCCAGGGGGGGGGGAGGGGGCTACGGAGAGGGTGGCGAAAAGGAGGAGACTTTATTGATTGTGGGTTCCAGAGAGGAAGGAAGGTTTCTTGGATTGGTGGATATGAAGATATTGTTGACTTTGAAATCAGGTCGATAGCTGCGCGTCCGTCCATCTTGCGAAAACAACAAGCGGCAAGAACTCAAGTTTCCGGCACCAGTCCGTTCTCTTTCCAACAGGCCCGTACTGGCTTTGCTCTGCGTGGGGCAGTTCGTGGCATTCATAGGGATTACGACCCTTGGGTTCATGATGGGAGGCATACATCTATACAGACTCGTGCCCCTACAGCTCCGGTACTCCTTCTACATACCCCCTTAATTTACAAAATTCTACTACAGTTCAAGCGGTGCAAAGAGCCAGAACAAACTACCGCCCCCCCTTGAGCATATCATTCGGAACTGTATGTCTGGTAGACCTCTCTCAAAGGCTTTCCTCCCAGAACGACAAGCGCGTGTGGACTACGGGGTTCTGAATCCATTTACGAGCCGAAGCACATATAAACAAGATGTCCCTCTGGTTTGCAACGTGAGCTATACGCTGGTAGAGCCGTAGAGGCATTTTCGGGCTCTCTTTCAATGTCAATTTAGATCAGCGCTATAGCTAATGCGCCGTCAAGGCAAGTTAGAAGATTATATAATGCTTCTATACCGCGTGGCTATCATGAGTTGGAGATATCATTCGGGGAGAGTTGTGATGCAAGTCATGAGGGGCATAATATGGTGCCTTGTACAGAACAGGAGGGTCGTTGTTACGCCCGTCTGATAGGTGGTAGTTCTATAGGATCGGCGTGAAGAGCAAAAGGGCTTGGCAGGGTTTGGTAATAAAGAAGAATGTAATTTGGGCAATGTATTGTACAAAGACCTGCAATTTTAACGGACAGCTCTGGACCTCGCAGCGAAATATCAGGTGGTTGGCGGTGGCCGGAGATCTATTCGACTAGCGAGCATAGGAACTTGAACAAAGCCCTTCTTGTTTTGTGTGCGAAATGGCCTTTTCTAAAGCGTTCCTCACTATGGATTTAGCGGAAGAACTAAGGGTCAAGGGATGGCTGAAAGAGCTTGTGCCATTGAAGCTACTGATGCTTACTCACCTTCGAACAAACGCAGAGATATCAACCATATTTAAAATCATCGCTTGCCTTCCCTCCCGCAACTGATACCCCTTTATCGAGGAACCTGGTCAAGAAACCGGCCTATCACCCGTAGTATCCTCATCGCCATCTTTCGTTTTGATGTTCCTGGCACCACAGCCGCAAAGTCTCTGTATCCGATATTATTCATCTTGAGATCTTCCTCATGCTCTTGCAGCATGCGGTTCCGTGAGTCAAAACTCTCCGTTTGAAAATCCCTAAAGGCTAGAGACTCGAGCCTTTGTGTCTCCCAAAAATCTAATGGGGGAGATTCTGATGCTGAGGCTGCTGATTTCCATGGCGAAGTCGATGTTTGAGTGGGGTGAGGATTGCTGGCGGAGATGACACGCCGTATCGACTTGATGGCTGCTTTGCCGTCTGCCGACATTCTGGTTCTGGCTATCAGCATGTTAGACAAACCACCCATGCTTGGGCATAGGCTAGTGGCTGTGACACACCTTGTAGCATTGAGGCTATGTGTGCCGATCGAGGACCGCTCGAGGTGATGCCAATGTCGGTGGTGGCTGATGGGTGGCCCTTTCCATCATCAAAAAAGCTTAAGTCGGCGCCCAGAGCAAAGATGAGACTAAAACTTCTTCGTGGCGGGTGGGTGAAATGAGATTGTTGAATTCGAGTTTTGAATGTTGCTTGTGGCTTCAACCTTCAGCGTGCAGCTTACTGAGAGGCATGAATGCTGCTCTGTTGGATCCCCTACCATTGTTGATGAGAAATGCCCCTGGGCCTACCACGTTTAAATTCGTTCAGGAACTTCATGAGGGTAGATTTTCTACAACCAGCCCTCCCGCTGACCCAGTAGACTCTTCCGGAGGTGTTCCACCACTCCACGAAGTAGGCCCAGGGAACCGCGCCATCTTCAGGGCTCTCGCTGATTGTCCCCTCCTCCTCAGCTTTCATTTTCAGTCCAGAATATAGCTAAACTTGAAAGAAGCACACATATCTTTCTGTAGCTGTTCTTTGGCTTTGGTGCCACCGGAGTTCAATCCCCTCCAGCTCGTAGATCTGATAGGGCTGAGTGCCAAGGCACTGTGGTTGCCCCTGAACAACAAGGGATGGGATTGTTTTCCTTTTGCCATTTTTGAGGAGGTTGGTGTCAGCGACCCGACATGGTCTAGGGTGCGTTTCAGTCGGCTTGGCGATGCAGACAGAGGCGGAAGAAGAGGTGGCCCAAGCTCGGGTTCAGCCTCAATTGGCTGCGGCGGTGGCCGATGGCGGACAGGGGAGAGGCCGGGGGAGCTGCATCAACCAAGAATTCGAGGTTGGCCATTGCGGGGTTTTAGAAGGTCGGAATCTGTAGCTATTCAGGGCCCATCCACTCGGTGACGCAATTCCCAGCCTTCTTTTGAGGGCAACAGAAGATTGTAGACGGTGGTTTTCCAGTTTTCTAGTTTTCTAGCTGCAAACCGGGAACGCGGTCTGGGTCATCAGCTGTGGGCTGGTGGACTCCCCATAAGCAGCTAAGGAGCAGAAGTGGCTCCTCCACCTGCATCTCGTCTGTGCAACCGCTGCGTCCCGTTTGCTGCTGCTCACATCATCAACGCCCTGCGCCGCGCTGCAGCAACATCCAAGGTCCAGCCAGCATCCTGCAGCCGCCCGTTTCCCTGCGAGCGCCGCCTCTCTGTTTACATACATACATACATACATACTTGTGCATTTGCGCCCGACACCACCCCACCACTCACCACTCACCCGACTTGCCCGACCGACCGACCGACCGACCCCAGCCTCCCCCGACCGACCTTGTCTATCTGTCTGTCCTCTCCACCGCCAATCTCAATCCATCTCCGGCCAAGAACGAACAGACTCGCTCGCGCTCCTTCACTTACTCCTCCCCTACGCTGTCCTCAAACCGCCATGATCGCGACCAATTGAAACCACCATGGTTCGTGTCACCGAGGAGCTGGCGCTGTCGCCAGAACATGTCACTCTTTACTATGCCAGCGACCCCTTGATGGGCCACCTGCCAGTCCTCATCTTCCACGGTCCCTCGACGACAGCCAATTACACGCTCAACAGCTCGCGAATCCAGATACACATCTACAGCCCGGCCGGCTTCGTATCTTTTCCGCGTATCACTGTCTCACCCAACTCTCCTTTCTACAGCGTAGTCGCGCACTTGCCACGGGAATTTCAGGGAGATGAGGTCTGCCGAGGACTGGCCTTTGGGTTGTACAAGTATTTCAGCGAGTTGCCCGAGGCGGTGAAGACATATTTGAAGAATGCGTACTCGACACGCGCTCGTCGGCCAGGTTCGGCGCCGGCAATGTTTGGAGAACAGCACGCGGCAGATCTGGCCAAGGCTGCTGTCCAAGCAGAAAATACGACCGAGGTGGTGGATATTCTAGGAGACGCGCTCCAGACGCAGCACATCGGCTGTGTGGATATGGACCTTGTTTTACCGCCTGGATCGATCGTGCCGCTAGGAAATGCCGACTTGGAAGAGGTACCAGAAGATGAAGACGATATTTTGGATCCGACGTTGAGACAATATGGCGGATACAACCAAATAGTCAAATTGTTCGGAGAGCCGGTGTTTCTGCCAACATCGAAGCTGCGGCGCGCGCCATCACGACCAACCTCGTTGAACCGCAGCAAGTCGTTCTCCAAGAACCAAAAGGTGGAGCTGCGCATGAAGATGGGCGAATTGGTGGACACGGAAGAGCGTTATGTTCTCAAGCTTAACGAGCTGGTCAACAACATCGCGGTCGACTTTTACAAAAAGGCCAAGGAAAGGTCGGCAGGGAGCATCAGCCCTTCGGAGGAGGAGGTAGAGAGGCTGTTCCCCAAGTCAGCACAGGCTATTCTCGAGGTCAACTCGGCATTCATGGAAGAGCTCCGCCGAGTCATGGACGAAAGTGAAGAGGAGGCCATGAAAGACATGGAGACACCATTTCCTCCGACACGTCTCAACAGCCCAAACAAGGCCAAGGATCCAAGCGGTGCTCTGGCGATGGCGAGATTATTTCTCGACTGGTTCCCAAAGTTCACCGAGTGCTACCAGGACTACATCCGAGCCAGTCAAAACTTCCCCAAGCTCCTCAACAATTTCCTCGACCAGCAGTCGAGTTTCCGGCAGAGGGTGGTGCAGACAGGTGAACAGACGATCCGGTCGCTGCTGATTGAACCGGTCCAGAGGCTTCCCCGGTACAACTTGTTCATCGATCAGATCGTTGCCTGCCTTCCAATAACACACCCGGCGCTGCAAGTTTTGCTACGAGCAAGGGATATCATCACAAACATCTGCTCCATGGACGACCCATTACCAGACAAGCCACATGTCACGCATCGATTGCGCACAATGGTCGAGTGTTGGCCAGCAGACCTCGAGCCTCAAGGACGATTGATCCTGGCTGTCGACTTTGTGGAGCTGGCTGCCCCCTACATCGATGACGATATTCCCGACAGACCAGGCATTCTGCTGCTGTTTTCGGATTGTGTTGTCATTCTGCAGAAGAAGGGGGATTCTGAGAGGACAGCTCGGGACTTCTTGAAGGAGATCGACAAGCCGTCACCTGCAGGGTTGTTGGCAGCCATGACCAATGCTGCTGGCGGACAGGGCTCCTGGGAGTTTGCCTTTACTGGATGGCACAGCCTGGCCGATGTCCGCTTCACCGAGTCCATAGATGGGCGGCTGATTTGGATGACGTCGACCCAGGAAATGAAGGGCGCCCACGCCGGCGAGTATTTCACCAGCAAGGCCATCACGACCAGGTGTTTTCTCCTTCGCGAGCACTACGAAGGCAAGGCCAACAAGTGGACCGAGGACATTGTCAAGGCCAGAATCGAAGGAAGATTTTCGGAAAAGGAACGGGAGGACCCTGCATGGACCCTGCGTTCCGTCAAGATGCAGGATGCACAGTTCGGCCTGCATGCCGCAGTCTTTCAGGAGGGCGCGCATCAACTAATCGAGGGCCGCAGGGAGCCAGCGCCAATACGCGTCGTACTTGACATCGAGAATGGCACCAAGGGAGCGCCTGTCGGCCATTACGGTGTGGAGATTGTGACCGAGGTCCGATGCGGCGACATGAAGAGGATATCGATGAACACCATTGGCCTCAATGGCAAAAGGTTTACCGACGACATTGCTCTGGAGGACTTCCTACCGACCCTGTCCCGAAGAATTGTCCAGTTGCTGAGCTCGCAATTCAGTGTAGCCAACCCCAGGCTTGTCCCCGCATTGGTGTCATATTACACCAAGGTAATACGGGCCATCAACATCGCACCGAAGGTGGAGAAGTCCAGTTCGAGATCATTCCTCTCGTCATCGCCGGTCAAGATGCTCTCCAGCTTCCTGTCTGGAAACAGCAGCGCGTCATCCAACGGTACCGACTCGACACCAGTCAATGGGTCGAAGCACAGAAGGACCAACTCTGCCAGGATGCGGTCCGAAAGAGAGAAGGAGCGGGAAAGGGAACGAGAAAGAGAACGTGACAGAGAACCTACTGTACTGAACTCGTCTGTATCATCCAGAGAGCAGGGCATTCCTCGTATCACCATGGAGGAGGAGCGGCCAGAAAACCCTCTTGTGCGCCTGGAGCAAACATTTACAGGATATGTGGCCAACATGCAGGCTCGGAAGGGCTACTTCATCGGCCGCACGTTGCTTAACAGATCAATGGCTGATGAGCTCGCTATCAACGACCTCTACAACCGATTGATCGAATTTCCCTTTGACCTTGAAGCCGCCCAAGAGCTTGGCACCGAGGTGATCTTTTGTGCATTCGAAAAGTTTGTCCGCATCGCCTGGCGCGAGCAGATTGGGCCTATCATGACCATGCAGGCGCTTGAAGCTCTGCAGATCCGTGCCTCCAAGAAGGTTGTGGGGGATTTTGCAGATTTTGTTAGGTTTATTTTCAGCGACATGGCCCCTCAAAACCGACGAGCATTCACCGCTTTGATCAAGCTTCTGGCTGATCTCTTGGACGGCTGCTCCAATGACGGTGACAGAGGCGCCTTGACGCTTGCTTTTGCCGAACTGTTGGTTGACGACGACACCGCACCAAATTATATCAACCTCCTCGATAGAATGGTGGAGGATGTCGATCGCATCTTTGAGGAGAACCACTTGAGTGTCACCATGCAGATGTTGATGAACAACAGATCTTTCGAGTCGCTGCACGCAACCGGCCGGAGCCACAAGTCTCAGTCGGGGTCTGTGACATCCAACACGTCGTCGCTGCGCAGGAAGTTTGGTTTCGACACACTGCTGCGCCAAAACAGCAAGAATGATGAGCGGCCTTCGGTGTGGAGGACGTTGAGCAAGCACGCCAGCAAGGCCCCTGTGCCCGGTGAGAGTGCCAGTCTTGGCAAGAACAGCAGGTCAAAGTCCATTGACATGAGTCTGAACTTCCCTACTCAGGGCAGGCTCCGGAGGCCAGCATCTAGGGACAGGCCACCTATTGCCGGGGCATTCGATGACATTGAGCACCGGCCGGGTAGCTCTAACCGGTATCTCGAGACCATTGGTGAACCGCACGACGAGCCGACCGAGACAAAACTGGTCAAAAAGAAGCGCCGTAGCTCGCTCTCGGACCTCAAAACTCTTATGGCTGCCGCCAACATCGATGATCCAGAAGAACAACTGATGCCTCTTCGTGTCAGCAGGCAGCAGACCGCCGAAAAGTTCAACTCCACACCCCGTCCTCAGTCAATGGTTTTTTCGAGAGTCTCCACCTCCCCCACCAAAGCCTCACCGTCCAGGATACCCATCAGTCCACAGCCACCATCCAGCAGCACAAGCACTTTCCGCTCCTCCCGACAAAAGGAGAACGATCCCATTCTCCACCACGATATAAAAACCCCATCAGAAAAAGAAGGGGACGGGTCAGAGGAAGACTCAGGGAAGACGAGCTACGACAGAGCGCGTGCTAGAACTATCGCCATTTCGCAGATCCCTACCCTGAAGCCCAATTCGAGGATCCCAGGGGCGACAATTTTTCCTCCGCCGCTCGAGTCACCCGCCAATGTCAGACCCGGCACTGGGACGAGCAGCATTCCCCGCACGCCGAGCACACCAGGCCAAAGACTCCGTCTGCAATCCCCGCAGAAGCTCCGCGAGAGATTGCAAACAGAAAAGAAAGCGATCGACGAAGTCGACGCTTCGCTAAAGTCGGAACTGTCTCGCATAGAAGAGGACATGGCGCGCCTAGGGGGGTCGTCGCTGCCCCGCTCATCTACTCTTGACTTTCGAAAGTTGACGCTTGCGGTCAAGACTCTGGAGGAGAAGGTCCCTCTGGCGCTGATAGAATTGGAGCAGAGGAAGCAACAGCTGGAGAAGGACTTGGAGGACACGCTGAGGGGGATGGAGATGAAGGTCAAGGCGATTGATCAGTTGTATAAGGAGGCGACGGCGGAGAATGAGCTGCTGTATGAAAAGTTTAATGGGGAGTTGGGGAAGATTGTAAAGGCGATCAAGGGGAAGGGGCAGGAGGGGAAGGAGGAGCTGGTGGGAAGATTGAGGGAGCAGGGGGAGGAGATGGGGAGGGTGAAGAGGGAGAATGCGAGGTTGAAGAGGGAGGTGGTTAGTTTGAGGGGGGTATTGAAAGGGAGTGTGAGGGAGGGGCATCAGGGGGGGGATACTTAATGTGGGGCGGGTAATAATACATATGAAAGGAGGAGAGGGGGGTTACAGGGGAGATGAAAAAATGGGGAGGGAAAGGGATAAACTTGTTGGGACATCACTTACAAGGCGAGGCGTTGGGGGTGTTTGTTGTATTGGGATAGGATTTGTATTTTTATTTTGTTGGAATTGTTGTAGGGATATAGGGTAGAGGTTTGGCGAGGCCAAAGGGGGGATGGAATATGGACCATTAGTGTTTTGTTGTGTCTTTTGATCATGACTTGCGAACATGTAGGTGCGGTTTATTCAACATCACTGACTGACAATACCAGTGGGATGTTGCAAAGCGCACTATGGACCCCAATTCTGAACCTAACTAGCACATACGACCATATCCAGCTAAAAATACGGCATCCCGTCCGCTCTGCCCTTGTCAAATGGCTGAGAGCCGAATCAGTACTCAGGTGGGTGACCACTGGGGAATCCTCGGTGTTGTATGTTTTTGGATTTTTTTTTTTGCGTTTCCAGTTTTGTGGGTCTTTCGTCACTGTTGGGTGTGAGTCGGGGGTTGCTTATGAGGCGGGACACAACAGCCTCCCAAGTTGTGAGGGTGTGATCTATTCCAGCCCATTGTGAGGCATTTGCTGAGCTACTGAAAACATAAGATAGCGTGCGTGTAATAATAAAACGAGGACCTGTTTCTATTTTCCAGTCCTGGGGGTATCACTAAGCCAAATGAACACTTGCAACCAGAACGCCAACCGAAAATCCCAGACACGGACAAACAACCCATGCCATACCCCTCAGACTCTCTCTTGCGCAGCCGTAAATTCCATCAACCCAACCTTTGCCCTCGACTCCTCAACCCAGCACTCAAACCACAGCGGTCCAGCCTCCACCACCCTGACTGGTGTAGTTTTGACTGCTACCGCGGTTTCTGCCCTGGATGCCACTGAGGTGACGCACCCCCCCTTGCCTTTTCTGTCTTGTGGCTCTGGTGGAGGATCAGTTGGTTCTGAGGGGATCCAATCTTGATGGTGCTGGCCTCTGTTTTTAGCACCATTGCCGACCATATTTAGACAAAGGAAAAAGTTCACTTACACCGATGGGAGCAGCAGCGTCATCTTTCAGCTCTACAGCTAGCGTGAACGTGCACCCCTCTGGTATCGGACTCAACCGCTCCATCGCCTGCGCCATCTTGAGGAGGCAAGCCCGGAATTGCTCGTTGAGGTTGGTGAGGTTAAGGGAGGGGTGGTTAAGTAACGGCTCACGGGTGACTTCGGAGCGGAAGTCCTTTTGCAGGATCCGGGCGTGGGTGGCCATGGAGGGGGTTGTCCAGGTTGGGAAGTGGGAGGTGTCGAATGTGTAGCGTTCTAGGACTGAGCCGGGAGGGATGGGGGATGGGGAGGGGGGGAAGGAGAGGGAGAAAGGGTTGAGAGGGGAGTGGATTACTACTGCTATGAGGTAGACTTTGCCTGATGATA